>NC_080782.1:64031382-64340882 GCF_028018385.1 Neofelis nebulosa
ACCACCTCGACCTGTGAATAGGATGCCCGGGTCCTGTTTGCCAACTGATTGATCTTTGGACATTTCACCTCTGGAAGCTTCAAACACTTCCATCTTTGATTCTCCCAAGTGCTAGGATGAAAAACACAGAGGCAACAGGTAGCCAGAACTTTGCCTATTGCTGCTTGACTGACACATGTCTGGAGCAAGTCTCCTCTTGACGACGTAGTGGAAAAAAGAAGAAAACAGCATGACTTGTAAGTGAATTATGTAATGAAGGATGTATGTGGCTCCAAGGCGTTTGCTGAGCACTGCTTAACACAGAAAAACAAAAGGAAACAACTGGCTTACTATACATAGACCACTTGTGTATTTGGGGTTTCGGGTGTCCCTCCTACCAGAGTTCTGTGAGGGGACGGATTTTTGTCCGTTTTGTTCCCCAGTGATATTTAGCGCCGAGCCCAGGTGATGACCTGAAACCATTAAAGGAAAAGAAATACATTCAAAATCTGTTGGAAAAGAACTCTTGTTTTTATTATTTTGGGGGGGGGGGAGAGGGAGAGAGAGCACAAGTGTGGGGGAGAGGCAGAGGGGCAGAGAGAGATTTTCTTTTTATTATTTTAGAGAGAGAGAGAGTACGCAAGTGTGGGGGAGAGGCAGAGGGGCAGAGAGAGACTCTTAAGCTGACTCCCCACCCGGTGCAGATCCCGACGTGGGGCTCGACCCCGTGACCCTGGGATCATGAACTTGGCCCCAAGTGTTTTAGAACAGTTTTATCACCTCTCAACAGAATTTCCCCCAGTGACCAACTCAAGTGCCTAGTGACTAGGGCCCAAGGGCTAGGCCCTTTGGTCTGCATTCCCCCAAACTCCCCAAAGATCTGCCATATTTTTGTTTTTTAATGGGTTTATCACTGACCACCAAGACACTAATGAATGCCCAGTACTGTGAGTGAGTGTTTGGATACCGTGATTGGCTGCCTCCACCAATAAAGGAAGGGCAGGCTGATTTTAGGAACTTCTTAGTATCCAGAAGACCCTACAAGCCATCTTGAGCTTTGCCTTAGAAGCAACTCTCCCGTGTTGGAGCCTGACATTGTTACTGACTTGTGACTCACTCACCAAGTCTTACAGCTGTGTTTGGGTGCCCTCACCCCAGTGCAACCCTTCACTCACGTCTACGTTAACTGTCACCACTTCAGCATTCCCCTCCATAGCTGTCACAGCTGCCCCCTCTTATCCATCCCTATCACCTGCCCTAATCCAGGCTTACCTATCTCTCCCCAGCTAAAGCTACCGGACTTTCATCCCGACGTCCCTCTTCCTACGGCCCCAGAGTGATTCCTTTGCAAATCGAGTACCAGCTTCCGTTCAGCTTGGCCCACGTCTCCCATTCAGTGAAATTTTGGAAGCCTGAAATGTTTCCACATTTCTTTGTGGGAGGTGGGGGGAGATGGGAGTTAGACTCTCCATTTCCATTTCTTGCTCTGAATGCCTGTTTCCACTGGAATGCGTCCAGCAAAGGTATGGAATACCTTGCACGCGCGCACACACGGTCACACCCACTGGTGGGTACAATCGTATATCACATCAACCCAGATGTGGCTCTGGCCCTTTCCCCTTATTTTCCACCCCAGAAAACTCATACCGGTCTTCTTTGTGAGCATCAGACTTCCCAGAATTTTTTTGGATGGAGTAATTTACACATTAGCAAGGCATCAACTTAAGTTATTTTAATTTCTTACTTTTAAATAAATATGAAATGCATGAATCCCTTCTCATTAAAAATTTTAAAAAGTCGGGGCGGCTCAGCAGGTTGAGCGTCTGACTTCGGCCCAGGTCACGATCTCCCGGTTTGTGAGTTCGAGCCCCGCGTCGGGCTCTGGGCTGACAGCTCGGAGCCTGGGGCCTGCTTTAGTTTCCGTGTCTCCCTCTCTCTTTGCCCCTCCCTCGCTTGCACTCTGTTTCTCTGTCTCAAAAATGAATAAACGTTAAAAAAAAATTTTTAAAAATTTTTTTTCCAAAAGTTAACGCCTCAGAGATAATGCTGAGGAGGTAGGAAAGGAAGATGGAGAAACGTGGTTTCTGGACATCACCACCGAGGTGCCATCCGGCCCTGATTGGCTTACCTCTTAGACTTCCTGTTGCAACATATAAATAAACTCCTATATGTTTGGCTACCGTGAGTCAGGCTTTCTGCTGCATGCAGCTGAACACAATCCTATCTGACACACTCCCCATCTGGCACCGAGCTTGTCCCTTCTCATCCTTTTCTGACCTCTTGCCCATTTTACTTTTTCTACCTAGCACTTCATCACTAGCTGAGAAGATATTCTCGATGACTCCTTAGCTTCCTGTCTGTTTTCCCAGGAGAATGTAGGCTCCATATGGGGAAGGAGTTGGCCTCGGTCTCCTGATATCCCTAGGGTCTCACACAATTCTTGGCACGTAGTAAATGCTCAGTAAATATTTATTAATCAATGGGCGGGTGCAAATTTGATCATGCCCCTCCCCATTTAGAGGACAAAATCTAAAGGGCTCAGATGGACAATCAAGGCCATTTCTTGCCCTGGGCCTCGTCCCGAACCGGTTTGTCGTGCTGCTTATGTGTGCACCCTTCACTGGGGGTGTTGTCTCATGCGCACGCAAACGTAATTTGAGCACCCGTTGTGTGCCACTCTTCATGGTACAAGAGAAAACTCAGTGAGCCAGATAGACAGAGTGCCTATGGAGCTCAGCAGAAAGGATAGCCATTGGCCAAGTAGATACAGTGCGGTCCGTCTTAATAAACGGGAATACAGGGGGTCACGAGAGTTCCTCAGTCTTAGGTAGCGAATCCCTATTAATCCTTTAAGGCCCAGATCCATCGTCACTTTCTCTAGGAAGCCTTCTCCATGCCCCTGGGCTGGAGCAGGTACTCCCAGTGCTCCCGTGGACTCTTGCTAGACAAACCAAGCCACAGAACTCAGCCCACTCTACTGTCTCTGCCATCTCCTCGTGAGCCAGCCTGTGAGCCTGTGGAGCCCAAAGCCCTGCCTTCCTGATCTCTGTAACCCCAAGGTCCAGTGTGCGGGGCTCGGCCATGCACGTTTTTTTAGAGTTCAGCAACTGACCTGTCCCTTCCTCGGCCTGCCCCCTTCTCCCCGGTCCTCATTCCTGTGCTCAAGCCCCAGGCTGCCTTGGTCTCTCCATTCCACACTTAGCTCCCCAGGTCTTTCTTCATCTTGCTCTGAATTAAACCTTCACGTCCCCAGGGAAGCTTCAGAGTGGGGAAGCACCAACTTCCTCTCTGGTGTCTTTGCAAAGCTTGGGTAAAAGGCCAGAAAAAAGACATCCAAACACAAAGCGTTAATTTTCTGCTTTTATTCTCCTTTATTCCTCGGGTGAATCACCTGTTCTCTTTCTCCCCTTCCTTGTTTTGCGTCGTCACCCAACTACACTGTCTTCCCAGAGCCCAGCAGATTTCGCACATGCTGTTCCACTCTGCCAGAAATGCTGTTGCCCTACCTTCCTCCCTGACGAAAGCTGCTACACCCTTTGAAGCCCAGCTTGTGTTAGCCCTTCAATATGGCTTTTCCTGTGTCCCCTCCTCCATCCCCAAGCAATAGGAATTGTTCTAACGGTGCTCCGTACTTCCTCGGCTGTGGCCGCATCCCACAGCATTTTGTTGGTTTGTCCATGGTCCACTTACTCTCACACGGTGAGCTTTCCGCCATCCGGATCAGAGGCAAGTCTGTGCCCCATCTCTGTCCTTCCAGTGCTCAGCCTGGGGCTTGGCACACCGCAAAATCAAATCAGTGACTGTTGCTTTGGGTGACTGAGGTCTTGGTCAGCAGGTGAGAGGAGGGGGCTACCTCTTCTGGGTAGCAACATCTTGATTTGTCTCAGGGGGATCATCTCACCCGGTCCATCCATCTAGTGTGGGTGGAACTGACCGTGACCCAGGGCTGAGCATATGACCCACGGCCACCCAGCCAGATAGCACAGCTCCTGACCACAGTCCCTGTACAGTGATGGGCATATGAGTCAAACCCAGCCAGTGAGAGCATGGCAGCAAAATTAAAAAGGAGTATGCAAATTGGGGGACAGGAACATGACGACAGGAGAAAACTAATGGATCAAAACTAGCATTAGTGCCCCTAAAAAGGGTCCGTGAGGTCCGAGATATTTAACAGAGCCTGGCTTTACTCATGGCTCTGTGCTTCCGCACACAAAAGCATTCCCACCTAAATATGTGCTGTAGGGACACAAGACCCACCTAGGATTAAACGAAGCAGGACGAGGCTGTGGTCAAAGAGCATGCGCTTCGGAGTCAGATCATCTGCATTAGACTCTTAGCTGTGCTGCTAACCTCGTACGAGCCCCTCATCTCTGGGCCCCTCAGTCTCTATCAGTAAGATGCGAACATCGATTTGTGGGGGTGTTCAACTATTGTTACTCTGTTGTAATCATTAGTTGGCGGCCTGGTACGACAACCCAGGGTAGAGATGGCAAGGCCAATGACGACGCTGAAATTAGGGCATAGAGAGTGAGAAGGGAGAGGGAAGATGGATGGAATAAATATTATCCAGGTGGTGTTAGTCAGAAATCTTTTGTTTGCAAGTGACAAAAACCCAACTTTAGAACATGTGTAAGCAGAGGGGAAAGTATTAGTCTACGGAGCTGTAAAGCGAGAGGTACATTTTGAGTTCCGGAAATCGCCGGAAGGCTGGGTCCCCTCCTTGTAGGTTTTCTTGGTCCTGCTTTTCCCTGGGCTGGCCTCCTTCTCAGGCAACCACAATGCACATGGAGGCCCCATTCGCTCCAGGCTGACGTATTTACATAGCTGGCACTCGTCGTAGAAAAAGAGAGGGTCTTTTTTTCCAACATCCAACTGCGGAAAGTCTTAGAAGCGAGTCAGTCTCATTTGCCACGCTTCCCTCATGTTCCCATCCTGGAGCCAATCACAGGCATGAGAGAATGGTCTGATTGGATAGGCCTGGGCCATGTGACCGTCCTTTGTGTGTGGGGGTGGGGGTGGGGGCGGGGGGGGGACGGGGGAGGAGAGAGTCCAACTTCACCTGGGCTGAGAGCGGGGAAGAGAATTTCTAAGGAAGACTGGCTTGCCGTCACCCGAAGAGAGGAGGGTATGCTGGGGCAAACAGTAACAGAAGAGGATTAATGGAGCCCAAGGAAGGATTGGATGTGGAAGAGCAGGGAGTCAACAGAAACAGTGCTAACTGGGCACTTTCGAGCTTGTGGCCTCTGACTTTGGTCCCCGGCAGGCGTCAGGAGCATGACTCAGCAGTGAAGCCGCCATACGTGGGGTTTTGCAACCGACCTTTCCCCTCCACCCCAGCCCTGTGTTGGTGTGTCCCTGGGATTGGGCACGGCTCCTGCCTGGAAATGTCCTTGCTGTGGCCTCCTCCAGTCTCTGGGAGAGGGAGGGTCTCTGATCTCCTCATCCTGGCTCTCCCATTTCACTCTGGCTCCTAGCCCCGGGGCAAAGTCTGGCGCTTGCTGAGAAAAAGGTCAAACGCCATCTTTCTCTAGGTTGGGCGTCCCATAGCCAGTGCTGATGGGATTCCCCTGCCCTCAGCCAAGCAAGGAAAAGACCGGGGCTGCTTTGCACTGGTCTGAGCCCCCAGAGATGAGCATGGTCTAAGTGCTTCTCAACCTCCAGCGTGATAAAACGTGGATAATAATAGCTGTCCCTGTAAGTCCTCCTCAGGCAAGTGAATAGCAAATAAGGTCATGGTGAAGGGACACGCTTTGAGAGAAGGGGCTCCTACCCTCTGCTGACCTTGCCTGAGCACCTACTGTGTTTCAGGTTTCCCACTAGGTGTCCCAGGCCTTCGTCCCATCCACCTACTATGTTCCAAAGTGCACCCTGGAACAGAGAGGGAAGTGAAATCCAGTCCCTAGCTAGCCCCATGTTGCTTGTGAGTTACTGTAGGGGACAGACAGGTAGCAGTCAGGCCACAGTATACAATGTCCTTTTATGAAGGAAGCATGGGGCTTGGGGAGAACAGGGGAGGCATAGAGGATACAGTCTGGGGGCAGCTGGGAGGGACCAGAGGACAGGGACCCCGCTGGCTCCTGACTGGCAAGGAGCTGGCTGGGTCAGGAAAGCAGGGAAAGGGCATCCTGGGGGAATCATGTGCAAAAGTGAAAGGTTGCTTTGGAAGCTCATGAAGAGCCCAGGGCATAGGGAGAAGTCTTGGGAAGAGATGAGCCCAGAATGGCAGCTGAGACCAGCGTCCAGAAAGAAGTTCTAAATGGGGGAGTTTCCAGGTCTGAAAGAAGCCTCTAGTTCAGGTCATTTCAGAGGAAATAATTAAACAGAAGTTCCGGCAGAGTGAAGGTCTCTCTTCCGTAGGAAATAAACTTAGGGAAGATACGAGCTCCCTGGGAAAGATGCAGACAAGCCCAACCTCCCAGGAAACCTCATCCCAACCTCTCGTATCTGATGGTGCACCAGGATACACTTTTTATTTCCTGCATTGTCATTCCCACTGCCCCGAAGGCTCCTTTCTAAGAAGTCATGGCACAGGGGAGGTTTGGACTGTAGCAGTAGCCAGGCAGAGAGGCACATGGCCCATGCCAGCCCCAGCTGCCCGGTAACGCAGCCAGGCAGATGCCTAGCCGGGAACACCTGTAGGTGCTAAAGGGGCCTTCCAGGAGGGCCAGAAACGTTTCTCCCTGTCCCCTCCTTTTGTCCTTTCAAAATCAACTTGCTGTTGTTTCGGGAAAGGTGAGAGCCCTTTAGTCCTCTGTTCCTGGCGGTGTGACCTTGGCCAAAGCCTTGTGAGCCTGGGTTTTCTCCGCTGAAAAGGTGATGTGAGGGTGGCCGGCGGTCCAGCACATGAAGCACCTGTGTAAGGAGGAGGAGGCTGCGATGCTCACGCCCTTCTTCGGACTCCCTCCTCCGGGAAGACTAGGCTCTTCTCACCCCTGGGGACCACGCCGGAGGCCGCACAGGGCAGCAGGGGCTGTGCCGGGCCGCAGACTCATGCATGATAGAGTTACAAACCAGAGTCTAAATATTCCAAAAGTTATAAATCAAGCTAATAAACTATTAAATAAAATGTGTTTTATTGCCTAAGAGGACAGAGCTTCCTAATGACCTGGAATTAGGCCCAACCTTGGAGTTCCATACCAGCACCTGCCAGCTGCTGTCCTCATTCTGTGTTTTCCTGCACTGTAAGGGGCCTCTGGGCAGAGAGCCCACACATCCCCCCTCAACCCGCAGCCAACAGCACCTGCTGGCTGTGCCGTCCGCACGAGTGAAATGGGATGGGATGAAGGCCTGGGAAGTGGGTTCAGACATTTAACAAGGAACCCCAGGATCTGGGGAACCTGGGGCATCATCTGGAGGGGAGGTGCATGGGTTCCAACTGGACACACCCCTCGTCCCCCCCAGATTCCTTCCTTGGGCAGGGGAGAGGGCCAGAATGGGGTCCTCTGAAGCCCAGGGCTCAGGGCTGGAGCCCCTCTTGCTGTGGTCAGAGGATGCAGGACAGGGAGTCAGGAAGTTCTTGGTTCTGTTATTTTCACGTGAGAAGGTACCTCTCTGCACCTCAGTCTCCCCAACTGCAAAATGATAGAGTCAGTCTATTTAGTCTCTGAGGTTCCCTCTGGCTCTGACCCAGGGTCCTGAAACTGACCCTGCCCTTCCTCAGGCCTGTGGGTCCCAGTCATCAGCTTGTCTAGTCCTTCCTGCCTGGGGCCAGCACTTCCAGGTCCACAGTTACCCTTGGAATTGAGCTCTTTGACTTCCTTAAAGAGCAGGCCCACTGGGGCTCCTGGGTGGCTCAGTCGGTTAAGCGGCCGACTTCAGCTCAGGTCACGATCTCGCGGTCCGCGAGTTCGAGCCCCGCGTCGGGCTCTGGGCTGATGGCTCAGAGCCTGGAGCCTGCTTCTGATTCTGTGTCTCCCTCTCTCTCTGCCCCTCCCCCGTTCATGCTGTGTCTCTCTCTGTCTCAAAAATAAATAAACGTTAAAAAAATTAAAAAAAAAAAAAAAGAGCAGGCCCAGAACTAAGAAGCAAACGAACTAACAGAAACCTTTAATTTATTTCATTTGTGACCTAGGATCATAAAAGTAGTCAAGTCTTGACCAGGCTTGCCAATACGGGCTTCTGGGCCAACTGGGCAGCCGACCCTTCTTTATGCCTGTTTACTGCCCTGTCGGTGTTTCCAAGCCAGTCTGTAATCAGGATCTGTACAGAAAATAAGCGAATTAGGCAAATTGAGAGGACAGAAGGTTCCTTTGAGTTTCGGAGCTTGGGGACAGCCCTGGTGAGAATAGATAAGGCCAGAGGAGTAGAGAGGGGAGGGGTGGGGAGGGGAGGGCATGGGGGGAGGGGAAAAGGAGGAGGAAGGGAATCATTTATTACCATTTAGTGAGTTTTACCAGCAGCCATGACCTGTGCCAAAACTTTTACATACATTTTCTCAACGATTTAAGGATTTCCTAGACCAGTACAATCCCGTCCTTCCCAATGCCCGATTTTGGGAGCTGAAAATGAGTTTCTCGCTTTTTTTTTTTTTTTTTTAAACCAAGGAAAGACATTAAAAAACAAATATCCATTCAGTTGTTTATTCGTTTGACAAATATTTATTGAGAGCCTGCTAGGTGCCAGGCATTACTTCAGATCTTGAGATCCAGCTGTGAAGAAGATACACAAATATCCCCACCGTCACCGGGAACGTCAGACAATGCACCAGAACAAGAACTAAATACTAGGTCCGGTGATGGTTAGTGCTATGAAGGAAAAACAGGTTGGGGAAGGGAACACGGCACACGGGGGTGGGGGGTGGGGGTGGGGTGGATAACATTTTAAAAAGGGTAGTCAGGGAAGGTGTCCTTGAGAAAAACACACCTAAGTAGAGTCCTGAAGCTGGTGAGGGGGTGAGTCTTGGGTAGGTGGGGGGTTGAGTATTCTAGGCAGAGGGAATTGTAAGCACAAATGCCCATCATCCTTTCACCTACAAAATAAAAATACGGTAAGGATAAATCTTGGAATAAAGGCCAATCCTTCTTCAAGGAGGGCAACTGGTAACCTATTATTGGGACATGTATATATATATTACATCCATATCTATCTATCTATCTATCATCTTCTATCACGATACAGTTATAGACATACATATTCATATCCACGTATTCTTTGTCATTATTTTTCTTACTGTGCCGTAGAAGGGTAAGAACACGTCTCAAGTCAGTATTTGTCTGCAGAATAACCTGTGGCAACGGATTGTTACTGCATTTTACAGGTGAGGAATCTCAGCCTTAGAGAGGGAGCGGCCTTGTCCAGGGTCACAACAACTGATACCCACAAGGTCAGTATCTGAACCCAGATTCAGGTCTGGTGCCCTTCACCGTAAGCTGCCCTGGCCTGCTTTGCAGACACACCTGTGACCCCAGCCCCAGGGCTCCACAAGTGCTGAGTAAAAGAACAGCTTGGCCATCTGGTTAAACCTGATTTTTCCCTCCTTCTCTTTCTTCCCCAGGAGGCCAGGGCCGGTGTGCACAGCCGCTGAGCTGGCAGGACTGAGGATGGGCGGGTGGGGCCGCAGACTTTGCTCCTTTCTGGAGATCAGTGGGCAGCTCCCTGGCACCGGGCCTGTTCGGGCCTTTGTGTTGACGTCTGCCCCATCAGGAAGCCTAGCTGTGCTGGCCGAGTATGGCCTAGGAGACAGCATTGCTTCAAACCAATGCCAGTGATCATGTTCCAGGCACCTGCTATGTGCCAGGCTCTGTGCTGGGAACTTTGTAGGTCATTGTGCTGAAATGAACCCTGTCAACAACCATGAAGGACAGGCAAGAGGGCTGTTTGTTTGTTCATTCAGTCCTTCACACCTTCATTCCACCGAATTTGCTGAACACCATATCTTTCCAAGGAATGTGGTCTGAGTCTCTCAGATGTGCCAGGCATTGGGCCAGATGCTTATGCTCTTATTTAAAGAGGTATTAAATTAGCATATGATATAGGGAGAGATTCTTTGGGGTAGATGGAGGGATTTATTTAGATTAACGAGAACTGGAGAAGTTTTGAAAGGAAGTGAGATCTGGGCTGGGCCCTGCAAATCACCAGGAGCCTTGGAAAATTCGGGGTGGGGAAAGGGCATTCAGGCGGGGGCAACAGCTTGCACAAAGGCTGGGAAGCCAGATAAAAAAGGGTGTGTTTGGGAACCAAGAGCTCGGGAACAGGATCTCCCTGCAGGACTGTGGAAAGAGAGGTGGTTAGTCAAAGAGGAGCCTGAGAAAGAAGGTTCCCCAACTGAGGTCTGACTGGCTTTGGACCAGTCACCTACCTCTCTGACTCTAAGGTTGCCATCCTGTAAATCTGATTTAATGATCCTCATCCCACCTGGCTTATAGGGAAGGTTGAAGGTCAAAGAGACCAGAGATTTGGCTACACAGAGAGGGTTCCTTGCTTCCTTTGGTTTAGGTGCATTCCTTGATGCTCCCATGACCCCTGTTAAGTGTCTGTCCTGGTGGGCACATACGACCCTGGGTTTCAATGGTCTCCTTAGGGTTCGTCTCCAGCCATAGCCCACCAGGCCCGTGAGGTGTCCCTGGAAGTCAGGGGTGTGACCTGCTCATTTGCATCCTGGGGGCCCAGTTTACACATGGCCTTTGCATGAGGTCGGTGGTTTGAGCACAGGCTGTGGGGTCAGCCTCACCCCAGTCTGCTTCCCCATCAGGTGCAAATTGCCATGTGACCCCTCCCCTCCCCCCAGCAAATCAGTTCCATCTCTGAGTCTCAGCTTCCTCCTTGGTGAAAAGGGAGTGATAACAGAGTTGTTGTGAGACTTTGTAAGCAACGGTCAGTAGGGACCCTCCAGCCTGACCTACCCCAGTGAGTCCTCCGTGATGGGCTCCTGTCACTGGTGCCAGCTGGGGCCCTCACCGCCTGTCCCAGGAATCTGGGGACCAGGAAGGCTGCTGGTGGCCCAACCACAGGATTCTGAGGGACAGGAGGAACCCCCACTGCCAGCCACACCCATCATTCATTGCTCATTCACTCACGCATGCCTTCAACAAATGTTTACTGAGCACCATCGAAACACCAGCACAACACTGAGTGCTTTGTTGATGCAAAACGTTTAAGGCAAAGCTTCTAAACCTCAAGAGAGAATGTATAAGAGAGTTGAAATTAGCAAGCAGTATATAACTTTGCACCCCATGGATGGGGCAGGCAGTGGTCTGTTGACTTCAGAGGGAGAAAAAGACACAGAAATTGGGAGGTAGGGGTGTAGTAGTGTGTGCATTAGAGAAGACCGCCCAGAGGCCGTGGCCCACAGCAGGGCCTGTGGAACTAGATGGGCAGGGAGGGGAACATTCCAGGTAAAGCCAGCTGCTCACTGAGCCGAGGTGCAGAGGAAAGGATATGTTTGCAACCGGACCTGTTTCGCTGGATGGAATGGGTAGAATCTGGCTGGATAGGTGGCCGGGGTTGGGCAGCAGAAGGCTAGGAGACTGAGCACTTCCTGAGCCTGGGATTCTAGGCTGTTGACAGGATGAAGCTGTGACACCGTTGAACTGACGGGCTCTGAGGAAGAACCTGGCAGGTGGTGTGGTGGGAGGATCAGCAGCGGGCTCCCCTCCAGGCCTGCCAGGCTGCCTGTGCCATTGGATAGGACCCAGGGCGGGAAGAGAACTGTTTTCTGGAGTAGCCTCTGTCTCCAATTCCCTGTGTGACTTCAGGTGGTGACTATGTTTCTTAGAGCCTTGTTTTCCAAATATGCAAAACTGGAGTGACTGGGCCAGAATCATCTCGATTGCCTTTTTAGCCCTGGACTCTAAACCCTCTCATTGCTGATTCCAGACACACGTGTTATTGCAAACCTACCCACCCAGTTTCTTGGCAATCATCCTCTCCCCCAGCCCGCCACATGGTTGGCCTAGGTGGCCACATTTATGCCACATGACCTTTCTTTCCTGGCTGAACTAATCGAACCAGATTCTAGAAGATTCCTGACCCAGTAGGGACAAGCTGCGTTGCAATCAGAGCAATCCTTTGGAGAATTTAGACCAAGAGAGCCAGACCCTGGATCAATTAGATAGTGTTAGTCCCTAGCCACAATGTTTATAGGAAGAATAACTAATATTTGTTGGACATTTAGTCTCCTGTGCATTTCATTTCCTTCTCACATCTGCCATGCGGGGTAGACTATTGGTATCCCCATTTTACAGATGGGAACACTGAGTTTCAGTGAGATGCCATATTTTCCAGGTTATAGCATGCTGCTGGTGGATATACATCCCAGTTTTCTAAGAAAAAAAAAATTAGAAAAAAATTTCCCATCATAACGTATGTTGAAAATAGCCGTAATATGTGTAGAAGAAACCACATTATTTTGTTCATGCAGATATAATAAACTGTGTACTGAAATTCCAGTAGGAAATTCCAAATAAGTTCTCCCAATTCTGGAACAGTATTTCCTGGAAGCAGCATAAAAGACAAAGAATTTAAGAACTGACTCAAACATGGGTTTTGTTTACCGAGAAGCCCCCTCCATTGAGATCATCTGAGTGGTATCTGCCATTAAGCTTATCCATTATTTGAAGTCTTCATTATGGCCTCTAATCAATAATATGGATACGTTGGCTATATTTAGCAGCTGGGGGGAGAAGGAGGGACGTGGACCGAGAATGTGTCTGCAATATTACTCAGTTGGCAAATACAGTAACAAAGTTCCACAAACAGGACGCGACTTGGGCCTTTATCATTTCACGATTTCATGCTACGCCTCCCCAGGAGGTTGTAGAGAGCTGGACCAGAGCTTGAAGCAGAAAGATGGCGGCCGGTATGTGATCAGAGAGAAGCAGGAGCCTGTAAGATTGCTCTGTGTCTCGATGACCAGTTCCCCTTTTTGCGAACTTTTCCGATTAAAAGTCCATTCCTAGCAACCAGGCAATTCTTGGCGGAGACCTCAGCCTTCCCATGAATAAATGTCACGAGGATACGAAGCCCCCTCCGTAAATGAAACGGAGTGCAATACATGTTCCGTTATTTTGTTTCTTCTAAGTCTAACTCGGTCTTCTTCCGGGCAGCCCACAGTCTGGGACGCTTCGGCCCAACCTTCCAGCCACGGCTACTGCTAACGTCCTCCTTGTCCCCCTGCGTGGTCCCCAGAAGGCGGGCATTACTGTCACGACTACGCCAGGGTCTGGCCTCCGTCAGCTCAATGTGCCACCAGGCCACCTTTACTGACACTGCCAGCCTTACCCCTCGCCCTCCCCTCTTCTCACTGCACTCAGAGGAACCTGGCTCTTTCTCTCTTCCTGCAGCATCGTAACCTCAAGCTCAGGCTGTTAACATACCCAACCAGGGAGGCTGCCTGTCCCCGAGTGTCATGGCTTTCTAGCATGGGCTACCTGTTTGCTGGAGGAAGGTGGCGTTGGCAGAGGGGCACACGATAGCAAGTGACAGCCGGGTTATCCTGACGTTCTGCTAACGTGTGCTCCTAAGGGCCGTGGCACCACTGCTTCTGGTGACCTCCCTTCTCCAGGAGGACCTGGTGGCCACCGTACTTAGACCATCCCCTGACACCTATGTGGGTTCCTGGAGTTGCCGCCTGCAGCACAGGCTCTGAGTGGCGAGACGTGGGGACGCAGCCGTTGCGTTCCAGGCCCCCCTGCCCAACCTCCGAGACAAGGGGGTGCTTTGGTGGGTGTGGTCAGCATGAGGATCCCGGTGGATCGTCGCCTCCTCAGACGCACTTCCCAGAGACACCCTTCCCAGCCCAGGCCACTGCCGTCCTTCCCTGGAGAAGCTCGCGCAGGAGTCGCTCTGTTTAAGCTCAGCCTTGGCCTTCTCATGTCCTTGTTTAAAACCCTCAGCCTTGAGATCAATCCCACACTCCTCACTGTGGCTCTCAAGGCCTTGTACGGTCCTCGCTTGCTTTTCTCGCCTCGGTCCCTGGCCTTGCCCTGCTCGCATTCGCTGTGCCTCGGAATCACGCACGTACTTGCCCTGTCTCCCCCGTCTTTGGTTGCCTGTGTCCTCTGCCTGAGACAGTCTCCCCAGCAGCCTCACGGGCCGACTCTGGAGCCGTCCTTCAGTGTCAGGGAGTGCGGGGACAGCAGCCCTCAAGTGTCTAGGCCTAGGTCCGAGTGCCAGCTCCTCCCTTTATTCTCTGAGCCTCAAGTGTCTCATCTGTAAACTGGGCACTGTTAAACCAACCTCACAGGGCTGGGGTGATGATTCAGTGGGGGCACGGAAATAAGGCACGGGAGAGCTAGGCCCTGTTCCACCCTGCTCTGTGCTCAGGATGTAAGACTCTCTCTCATCCCTATGATTAATCGTCCCTCTTTGCACTCCACACCTGTCTGAATAAAAGCAGGGTGTAGGTTCTTGAGCTGAAGAGGTGGCTGAGAACGAAAATCTCGGTCAGGAGTTTGAGTAACAAAGTAAAAAGAACGAGAGCACCAGCCTCGTTCTTGTGGAGTGCTGGGAGATGCTGGGTCACTTTATTCACATTTCGTTATCTGTTCTTACTGGCAGCAAAACAGAGGTTCAGAGGCTGTATCCAATCAAAAGTGAGTTTATCCAACATCCCATAGCATATGAGTGGCACAGTCTAATCGGAAGTGAATCCAGCTCTGAGTCCAAAGATCGTGCAGTTAAAACATGCCTCCCTGGAAAGCAGGAAATAAATTTCCCATGTGAGGGGTACGCTCCCTGTATGAGGAGAGAAGACCTTATCACTAGAGATAGGGAATTTAGGGCAGGAAAGCTGTATAAACAAACCTTGTCACTTCTTCACTAATTTACTATCCCGACCCCAGATTTATTTGTCTTGTCAATTCTTCACAGATGTATTGTTTCTTTGTCTAAAAGCTACGTGTTTTGTCGTTTCTTGGAGTCTCATATTTTTGTGAGCTTCCTTACGTATGAAATTAAATTTGTTTTTTTCCTTGTTAATCTCTCTTATGTCAACTTAATTGGTAATTATTTTATTAATTATTCATTATTGAATTGTTAGACTAGCCAAAGAACCTAGAAGGCAAGAAAAGTTTTGCTCCCCCACAGTATACACATTTACATGTATACATGCTTCCATACCTACATCCATACACATATGTACACACACACACACACACACACACAAACACACACACATTCTTCTGTGCCTTTTCTGACACCAGTAGGCAATTAACTCAGTTCTTAGTGAGCACTGAGTGGGTGCCCTACAATTTCACTCAGTTCTGACACTATCTACCTAGAATCACAGAGGCTAGGGCTCAGTCCCACAAGACTGTCCCCCACTTCAGATGTCATTTGCAAGGCCAGGTTGTCACTGTGCTTCTGGTGGACAGGCTGTAAGTCAGAGGTTCCCACCAACCCCTCCTTGGGTTTGATTAATCTTCTAGTAGGGCTCACAGAACTCAGGAGAACTGTTTACTTACTACGTTACCAGTTGCTTATAAAGGGATATAACTCAAGAACAGATGTTAAGAGATGCATAGGGCAAGGTGTGGGGGAAGGAGCGAGGAACCTCCGTGCTCTCTGGATGACACCACTCTTCCCAGATCTCCATGTGTTCACGAGCCCGGAAGCCCTCCAGGGCTCTGTCTTGCGGGTTTTTATGGAGGCTTCCCTACATAGGAGGACTTGATTAAATCACTGGCCATGAATGATTGATTCAACCTCCCTCCATCCCTCTTCCCTCCCAAGAGGTCAGAGGTTCCAACCCTATAATCACGGTTAGTTCCCAGGCTACCAGGCAACTAGCTCCCATCCTTAGGGGCTTTCCTGAAGTTACCTTATTAACAAACTTAGGTGTAGTTGAAAGGGGCTTGTTATGAATAACAAAAATCTTTATCACTCCTTTCACTTAAGAAACTCCAAGAGTTTTAGGACTGCTATGCCAGAAACAGGGATGAAGACAGGATATATATTTGTCATTGCAAATCACAATGATCACAGGCATACATACACTTATGAACATATATGCACCCACATACACACACGTATACGAGCATGCATACACATACATTCTCTCTCTCACCGCCCCCCCCCCCGCCCCCCAACATGAACACAGGACAGGATGTACAGGAGATTGAATCTATGGTTGGCTTGGAAAATATGAGGAAGAAGACATGAATAGCAAAGGGAACAAGTGACAGAGTTTGAGTCCCAACTAGGGAAGGCAGCAGGCTTAATGTAGGAGTCCTGGCCTTTCCCCCAACTTTGCTGCACTCATGCTATTGTTTCAATGGGACTTAAGGGGCTGCTCTGTTTCCTGAAATACTCCTCCCCCTTCACAATAGTGCTGGTGGTCAGGGCCAGTAGTTAGGGCTCCCTGGGGGGATGGGGAGACTGGGTCCTTGTCCCAGGACACCCCAGACCTTCCCCTTATCAGACTTCAGCAGTCCAGACACACTGACAGATCAGTGAACACTTACTGATTTCTCTCTTTATTTAACCTCCATCTCCAACTTCCTGATGCTTTGCTGATTGTGCAGACAAGTTCATTTCCAAGGACTGCGATGTACATGTTACTTTTATAAATTTTGTATTAAATTTTGATTTTTTAAAATTTTTTTTTTCAACGTTTTTTATTTATTTTTGGGACAGAGAGAGACAGAGCATGAACGGGGGAGGGGCAGAGAGAGAGGGAGACACAGAATCGGAAACAGGCTCCAGGCTCCGAGCCATCAGCCCAGAGCCTGACGTGGGGCTCGAACTCACGGACCGCGAGATCGTGACCTGGCTGAAGTCGGACGCTTAACCGACTGCGCCACCCAGGCGCCCCTAAATTTTGATTTTAAACAGGGACAAATTTAAAAATAATATCTGTGAGTGTCTGTCAGCATTTTAGTGTTTCAAATATGTACTCATTTTAGAAGTGACTTGTCTTGTACCCAATAGGCTGGCCCATCTGCAGTGTGATTCATTCATTCATTCATTTTATTTATTTATTTATTTATTTATTTTTAATTTTTTTTTTCAACGTTTTTTATTTATTTTTGGGACAGAGAGAGACAGAGCATGAACGGGGGAGGGGCAGAGAGAGAGGGAGACACAGAATCGGAAACAGGCTCCAGGCTCCGAGCCATCAGCCCAGAGCCTGACGCGGGGCTCGAACTCACGGACCGCGAGATCGTGACCTGGCTGAAGTCGGACGCTTAACCGACTGCGCCACCCAGGCGCCCCCATTCATTCATTTTAAAATGCTGATGGAGCACCTGCCATAAGCTGGACACCGTTGTAGTCGCTGTGATAACACTCATGAACCAAACAAACAAGATTCCCGTATCCAAGGAGACCTACTGGAGAAAGGTAGCAAACAAGTTAGCAAACAAAGGAATAATAAGGAACTTAACTACCACTGAAGAGTAGACCGAAAAATGGTTAAAATAATAATTTTTATGTTACCCTTTTATGTTAAATTTTACCAAAGTAAAAAAGAATCATTTTTTTTTTAAAGGTTGTGTGATAGGTTGCTACAGGGAAGAGGTGGACTAATTTACCCGAGATGGTTGGGGAAGGCCCTTCTGGAGGAGGGACGCCAGATCACAGAGCGGAGAAGAGATAGGCTTGGCCGGTTTGGCTGCACCACCATTGTGGGCAAGATGGGCAGGGACTTTGGAAGCTAGGGGAGGGAGGGCAGCTTTTATTTTAGGAGCAGAGGGAAACTACAGAAAGATTGTAGCTGTGGGAGTGACCTAATCCAGCTGACACCTTTAAAAGACCACTCAGGCTGCTGTGTGGCACGGAGATGGCCAGGCGACGCAGAGGCAGCGGTGGGAGGCGGTGCGGCGGTGCAGGTGAGAGGTGAGGTCTCTCCCCTTACGCATCTCAGCCCCCTTACCCCCTCTCTCCGACTGTCCCCTCATCACGAGGCCAGCGGGTCACATGGTGGAAAGGAAGATGGAGAAATCAGTGTTGAAATCCACCGGTGCTTGTGTCAGTGGCAAAGGCTCCACTTCTGGGGATGGGGCGTGGCCCACGCAGCCTCTCCTCTAGCCTGCTTCACCCATTGGCCAGAGGAGGAGAAGGGCAGGGCCAAGGGTAGGAGTGGGTGTGGCCAAGGGTAGGGGTGGGTGTGCTCTCAGGAGCACAGGCCTGAGAGTTTGGCAAATGAGCTCATCTCCCTGGGCCTGGGTTTCCTCATCTGTAAAAGCAGGATAATAATAGTACTTACATTGCAAGCTTGTTGCAAAGATTCAATAAGGTAATGTGTGTCAAGCTTTCAGCATAGTTTCTAGCACAGGGTAAGCACTCAGTAAAACATAGCTATCATCATCATTATTTTGCTTTGGAAATCTAAAACGTTTATTTAGTCTGCTCTGGGTACATTAAGACCATGAGACTTCCCCATCTGAGGGTATAAATTGAGTTTAAGTCCCTTTGATTAGTAAGGTTAGCTACTTTTTTATACTCCGTGAGCTTCTCAGTGTCAGGGTGTGGAACTTCATCTTTTTTTTCCTCCTTGGGGTCACATACTAGGCTCTCCCATCTATATCCCTTAATGCCCTGGTCTTTTTATGCTCAGAACACCCGGAGTTAGGTATTGTCTGTGTTCCCTGCTGGATATGCTCCGTTAAGAAAGGACCACCCTTCCCCCAGGCATTGCTGTGTTAATAGGGCACTAGTTAAGAATCTGGACTTCCGGTATATATACAAAATAATCGAAAACAGGATCTTGAAGGGCTATTTGCACATTCAAGTTCATAGCTACATTATTTGCAAAGGCCCAGAGGTGGGAGCAACCAAAATGTATGTACATGAAATATTATTCTGCCTAAAAGAGAAGGAAATTCTGACACGTTGCTAACATGGATGAACCTTGAGGACATTATGCTAATAAGCCAGTCACAGGTCAAATACTGTATGATTCCATTTGAGGTATATGAGGTAGCCAAAGTAGTCAAATTCATAGAGACAGAAAGTAGAATGATAGTTTCCAAAAGCTCAGGGAAGGGGGAAATGGGGAATTGTTTAATGGCTACAGAGTTGCAGTTTTATGGGATGAAAAGGTTCTGGGTATCTATTGCACCACAGTGTGAATATACTTAACATATACTTAACAACTTTTTAAGTTTATTTACTTATTTTGAGAGAGAGAACGAGTGGGGGAGGGGCAGAGAGAGAGAGAGAGAGAGAGAGAGAGAGAATGAGAATCCCAAGCAGGTTCCATGCTGTCAGCATGGAGCTGGATGCAGGGCTGAAACTCAGGAACCATGAGATCGTGACCTGAGCTGAAATCAAGAGTCAGATGCTTAACCAATGGAGCCACCCAGGTACCCCATGTTATGTGTTTTCTTTTTAATTTTTTTAACGTTTATTTATTATTGAGAGACAGAGACACAGAGAGGGAGGGGGAGGTGGGGGAGGGGTAGAGAGAGGGGGAGACACAGAGTCTGAAGTAGGCTCCAGGCTCCGAGCTGTCAGCACAGAGCCCAATGCGGGGCTCGAACTCACAAACTGTGAGATCATGACCTGAGCCGAAGTTGGACGCTTAACCGACTGAGCCACCCAGGTGCCCCCCATGTTATGTGTTTTTAATCATACACACACACACACACACACACACACACACACACAAGACTTCAGGCTTCTGAGGAGAGAGGGCTAAGTTACCACCTGGACTCCAACATAAATGGGAATAGCAACTGTACTGATCTCTTAGGTGGAAATGAGTATTGCATGAGATATTCATGTAAAACTCAGTGCTTGGCGCACGGTAGGTACTTAATAAATGCTATCTCTGCTTTTATTATGACAAGTGCTTGATACATATCTGCTGAATGAGTGAAGCAAATACTTGAAGAGTAAGTAACTCTTACTCATCACAAGAGGACTTGCATTTGGAGATCTTTTTGGTCATCCCCCTTCTCAATGAGGTTCCCTCCCTAACCCTGGGATGGCTTCCTCCAATGCGAAAACTAATGGTCCCATTTTGACTATCACAGTCAACTATTGTCCTAGTTGTTCATTCTTTCCTTCCTGAAACCTTTTCTTCACCTGGCTTCAGGGATGCCACTTGATGTCTTAGTCTCCTTTGCTGGTTTCCCCTTATCTCCTTGACCTCTCAGTGCTGATGTATCCAGAACCCAGTGATGGCTTCTCTCCTCTCTCCTCTCCTCTCCTCTCCTCTCCTCTCCTCTCCTCTCCTCCTCTCTCCTCTCCTCTCCTCCTCTCTCCTCTCCTCCTCTCTCCTCTCCTTTCCTCTCTCCTCTCCTTTCCTCTTTCCTCTCCTCTCCTCTCCTCTCCTCTCCTCTCCTCTTCTTCTCTTCTCTTCTCTCTCTCCTCTCTACACTCACTCCCTAGAAAACTTCAGCCAAACTTGTGGCTTCAAATACCACATACACAGTGACTCCTAAATTTATGTCTCCACCGTGGACCTCTCCCCTGAAATCCAGACTCCCATATCCCCTCCCTACTTGATGCCTCCTTATAAACATTTCACTCAACATATTGGTAAACAAATAAGAGAGATCCAATTTAATATACCTAAAATAAACTTTCTATCTTAGTAAATGGAAAGTCCACTTCCAATTCTTCAGACCAAAAATGTTGAAGTCATCCTTAACTTTTCTCTTTCTCTCATGTTCCACATGCAATCTGTCAGTAAATCCCATCTGTTCAGCCTTCAGAATATATCTAGAAACTACCCACTTTCTTCCACTGCTACCTTCTTGCTTCAAGCTTCAACACTCCTTGCCTGGATTATTGCCATTGCCTGTGAGTGGTCTTCCTGCTTCTATCTTGAACCCCTCCCTCTCAATAATTTAATCCCAAAAACAGCAACCAGAGTGATTTAAAAATGTAAGTAGGAAAATATGAAAAGCCAAAAGTGAATATCCTACTCAATGGTAGAAGCCTGAAAGCTTTCCCTCTGAGATCAGGAACCAGGCAAGGATGCCTGCTTTTGCCATTTCTACAAATGTACTGGAAGTTCTAGCCAGAGTAATTAAGCAAGAAAAAGAAATAAAAGGTATCCAAATTAGAAAGGAAAAAGTACAATCACATATAGAAGACTACAAAGAATCCCCCAAAAGAACTGTTAAAGCTAATAAACGAATTCAAAAAAGTAGCAGGGTACAAAGTCAACACACAAAGTTCCGTTGCATTGCTGTATGCTAACAAACCAACAATCTGAAAAGGAAACTACAAAAATGACTCCATTTACAGTAGCATCAAAAAGAATAGAATATGCCAGAATTAATTTCACCAAGGACGTAAAAGACAGGTCCAATAAAAACTACAAAGCATTGCCGAAAGAAACTAAAGGAAACATAAATAAAATGGAAATCCTTCCCATGTTCATAGATTAGAAGCCTTAATATTATTAAACTGTTAATATAACCGGAAATGATTTGCAGATTCAATGCAATCCCTCTTAAAATCCCAATGACCTTTTTTTTTTTTTTTGCAGAAATAGAAAAATCTATCCTAAAATTCACATGGAATCTCTAGAGACACTGAATAGCACAATCTTGAAATAGAAAAACAAAGCTGAAGGACTCACACTTACTAACCTCAAAAGTAACTACAAAGCTAGTCATCAAAACAGTGTGGCATTGGCCCAAAGACAGGCATATAGACCAATGGAATAGCATGGAGAGCCCAGAAATAAACCCTCACGTATATGGTCAGATGTTTTTGACAAGGGTGCCAAGGCTGCTCAAGGGGAAAAGGACAGTCTTTTCAACAAATATCCAGGAAAACTGGATATCTACATGCAGAAAGAGTGAAGTTGGACCCTTAAACACCTAACACCATATACAAAAATTCACTCAAAGTATATCAAAGACCTAAATGTGAGATTCCAAACAATAAAGCTCTTACAAGAAAACACAGGACAAACCTTCCCAACATTGGACTTGGCAGTGATTTCTTGGCTGTGACACCAAAAGCAGAGGTAACAAATGAAAAATGGACCAAGTGAATTCATGAAAACTTAATTTTTTTTTTCTTTTTGCATCAGAAAGAAGACACTATTAACAAAGCAAAAAGGCAATCCACAGAATAGGAGAGCACATCTGCAAATCATACATCTGATAAGGGATTCGTATCCAAAATACATACAGTACTCCTACAACTCAACAGAAAAACCGACCTGGTTCAAAAACGAGCAAAGGGCTTAAATAGCCATTTCTCGAAAGAAGATGCAAAAGTGGTCAATAAGCCCGTGAAAAGATGCTCAACATCACTCATGCTATGGTCTGAGTGGCCGTGCCCCCACCCCCATTCATATGCCAAAATTCTAACTCCCCAAATGATGGTATTAGTGGGCGGGGCCTTTCATGTTCTGAGGTATTTTGCTATAGCAGCCTGAACGAACTAAGACACTAATCATTAGAGAAATGCAGATCAAAAATATAATCCAAGGGGCACCCGAGCGGCTCAGTTCGTTGAGCATCTGACTCTTGATTTCGGCTCAGGTCACCACCTCGTGGTTCTTGGCTTTGGGCCCCATGCAGGGCTCTGCTGTCAGCACAGAGCCTGCTTGGGATTCTCTCCCTCTCCCTTGCTCTCTGTTTCTCTTTCTGTCTCTCTCTCTCTCTCTCTCTCTCTCGCTTTCGAAAATGAATAAACATTAAAAAAAAAATACCATTAGATACCACCTCATGCTCACTCAGATGGGTACTATTTGTAAACATCTCTGAACATTCAAAAAACAAAACCCCAGAAAACAAGTGTCGGTGAGGAAGTAGAGATGTCGGAACCTTTGTACACTGTTGGTGGAAAGGCAAAGTGGGACAGCGGCTCTGGAAAACAGCATGGCAGTTCCTCAAAAAATTATAAATAGAATTACCATATGATCTGACAATTCCACTTCTGGGTATATACCCAAAAGGATTGAAAGCAGGCTCTCGGAGAGACATTCGTACGCCCGTGTTCCTAGCAGCGTTATTCACAATCGCTAAAATGTGGGAGCAACACAAAGGTCCCCTGACACTTAGGTAAGCCAACCGGGGTACGTCCACACCGTGGAATATGACTCAGTTTTAGGAAGGAAAGAAATTCTGCGACATGTTGCAACATGGGTGAGACTAGCGGACATTATGCTGAAGGAAATCAGCCAGCCACAGAAAGGCAAATACGGTATGATCTCACGTACATGGGGTCAAGTTGTCAAAATCCTGGTGACCGGAAGTAGAGCGGCGGCCGCCAGGGGATGAAAGGAATAGGAAGTTGGTTAATGCGTATAAGCGTCTCCGTTTTTACAAATGAAAAGCGTTATGGAGATGAATGGTAGAGATAGTTGCATAACATCATGAATGCATTTCGCCTGACTAAACTCTACAGTTAAAAATGGCTAAGATGGGGGGCGCCTGGGTGGCGCAGTCGGTTAAGCGTCCAACTTCAGCTCAGGTCACGATCTCGAGGTCCGTGAGTTCGAGCCCCGCATCGGGCTCTGGGCTGATGGCCCAGAGCCTGGAGCCTGCTTCCGATTCTGTGTCTCCCTCTCTCTCTGCCCCTCCCCCGTTCATGCTCTGTCTCTCTCTCTGTCTCAAAAATAAATAAATGTTAAAAAAAATTAAAAAAAATGGCTAAGATGGTAAATTTAATGTGGCCTGTATCTTACCAATAAAATTTTAAATATATATATATATATATATACACACACACACGCATAAGATCACGTTTTTTCTGCCATCAAAACCCTCAATGACATCTCCTTTCACTCAGGGTGAAAGCGAAGTCCTTACAGAGGACTTGAGGGCCCCCATAATCTGGTGCTGTCATCTCTGCGACCTCAGCTCCTACCACCTTCCCACTGGTCCACTCTGCTCCAGCCTCGGTGGCCTTCTTGCAGTTCTTTGAGCAGCTTCGCGGGTCTCTGCTGCAGGGCCTTTGCACTTGCACTTGCCCTGTTCAGAGCCCTCTTGCTGCTGCTGTCTCTACGGCGCGCCCCCTCCATTGTCTCAGATTTCTACTCACTTGTCTTCTTATCAACAAGACCTTTCTGCCTCCTTTATAAGGAGTAACACCACTCCACCAATTGCCCACCTCCCGCTCTGCCCTTTACCTTGCTGTATTTTTCTCCGTAGCGTCTATCACTGTTTGACGTGTTCTGTGTCTCACTGATGAGTCTCGTTCATTGTTAATAGTCCCCCTGAAATGTCAGCTCTGTCAGCGCGGGGATCCTGCCTGACTCCCGCACTGCTGTCTTCCCAGAGCCCGTCTCAAGCATACGTAGGTCTGTAGCAAATATGTGCCCAGTGCATGAATCAATGGGCTCAGTGTACTCATCTGTAAAGAGGCCGGCATCTGCAGGGGTTCTTGAGCTGTAAGAGTCTCTGAATGGTTGAGATTCACTGTGCTGTGTCTTTCCTAGAAGAAAGAGCATCACTGTCTTAATCGCCTCAAAACCAACTGCTTTGGGTAAACTTACTGGGTAACCCCGTGGCCCCAGCCCAAACTGGAGACTGAGACTTACTGGGTCTTTTCCCCATTTCTGCACTGACTGCCTCAAGCCCCTGTCTCATAGCCGGCCCCTCCAGCTGGTGTCTTTACTAAGAGGGATGCTGTTTGCCCAGGGTACCAAGATGGACTCCTAGATCCTCTGGGGAAAGGGCCGTAGAGATGCAAATGCTCATCCCCGGGAGGCTGGCTTTGCTGGGCGCACACAGCAGAATGAACAGCAAATTCTTTACAAGCAGAGCACAAACCTCCCTACCCCCTCCCCACTTAGGCTGGGAGTTTTCCTTCCTGTCCGCTGTGGCAAGGCTGCCCCGGCTATGGCATCTGGCAGTATTTCCCTGATTCTCTGGCTTTCTCTCTCCATTGCCATGGAAATGAGCCCCTGACGCTCCAGAAAGACATATCCAGCGGCGTTCATTCACACATCCAATTGCCCTCACAGAGGGCTGAACACACATTCACATGCACACACACACACACACACACTGACCTCGGTGCAATCCCGCAACTGTCCCGTGACACCACAGGCATGAGAATGAGTGTCACATGGCAGGTACTTAAGACTCACATGGGCTGCTCATGTGGCTCATGTGCAAAGATGAAGGGGATATAACCTCGATTCACAAATGTGATAATCTTTGCAAGAATCTCTCCCTCTCGCCCCCTTGACTTCAGCTTAAGAAGCAGAACCAGGGGAAAGGCCTTTTGCTTTAAAGCAAATCAAATCATTGTTCTAAGTCTCTTCACTAGGGAGAAAGAAGACCAATACCTTGCTCTACGTTTTGTTTTTCTTTTTTAACGTTTATCCATTTTTTTTTAATTTTTTTTTTAACATTTATTTATTTTTGAGACAGAGAGAGACAGAGCATGAACGGGGGAGGGGCAGAGAGAGAGGGAGACACAGACTCGGAAGCAGGCTCCAGGCTCTGAGCCATCAGCCCAGAGCCCGATGCGGGGCTTGAACTCACGGACCGCGAGATCGTGACCTGAGCTGAAGTCGGACGCCCAACCGACTGAGCCACCCAGGCGCCCCAATGTTTATCCATTTTTGACAGAGACAGAGTGCGAGTGGGGAGGGGCAGAGAGAGAGGGAGACACAGAATGTGAAGCAGGCTGCAGGGTCTGAGCTGTCAGCACAGAGCCCGACGCGGGGCTCAAACTCACAAACCGTGGAATCATGACCGGGGCTGAAGTTGGACGCTCAACCGACTGAGCCACCCAGGCGCCCCAGTACCTTGCTCTACTTAAGGGTGGCTGTGATCACGTTCCCTCTCAGCGTGCCTGCTACTTACTTCATTATGCGGCTCTAACAAGGGTATGTCATGCTTCCCAGGCTGGTGAGGACCCACTGTGGACTCAGGCTTTTTTTTGCTTCCCTTGACTTACCAGAGGGGTCTTCAAAGTTCTGGAAGCAGTCTTGTGTACTGGAGCAAGGGGCGCCATGGGGATAACTGATGGTTTGATATCTGGACCTGCACCAACAGCCCAAGCATATGCTTCACAAGTGCGTGCATGCACACACAATACATATATCTACAGAGATCATTTCCACACACCACACACATAGGTGTGTATATATGTACATATATCCCAGCCCCGCATAGACTCCTTAGGCACAAATGGACCCATAGACGAGTGTCTTCTTCAGTGATACCTACCAAGCACATATCTGTGTATGTAGCACTTTTACCTAATGATAAGCAGCGTGGGACCCTTCGGTGATAGTTTTACAGAGGTCCCAAGAAGCTGAAAATAAACAATAGGGGGCACATCCCCTGCCCATTGCCAAGTGAGGAGCCATCTCCACCTATGCAGGACTTACTAAGCGGGGGGAGGAAAACCTAGCTTTTCAACCCGGAGCCCCCTATGCACTTGAGGGTGTCAAGGTGTTGAGGTTGAAGACGTAGAGGGGAAAAGCATTCCTGGGAAAAATTGCTGGAATGCTCTGGCATTTTCTCTTGGCCTCACCTCAAGGCAAGAGATGGGAGTGCTTTCCTTCTCGTCTTAAGGAAGAGATGTGGCTAGGGATCCGAGAAGAGCTTGGCCTATGTCCCTGGAGTTTGGGGGAACACATGGGGTTGGTGTTTGCCTCCCCACCCCATTGGAGAAGTCTACAGGCAAGAGGAGGCTGGACTGAGGAGAGGGATGAGGAGGGTTCTAAGCTGGGAATGGCCAGCACTCCAGTGTTTTCGAGGGCAGAGAATGCATGAGTACTTTCTGTGGCCATGTGGACCATGCAGAAGAGACAGCTGGCTGGAGACTTTATCCAAAAAGGCCACCCAGGTGTAATGACCCCAATGAGGAGTCTACAGTGGATAAGGCGGCTAGTACACCGGTCAACAGAGATAGTCCCTGCCTCACAGGAATTGCAGTTGGGAGACCCACCCAGTGATAAGGGTTTCCAAGAACCTACAGAGCACCCAGGAGAGAAAAAGTAGGTTTAAAACCTCCACCAAAGCCAGAGGAAACCAAAGCGAGGGATCAGGGGTGCCAGGGAGATCAGGTCTCCCCTGCCCCACTCTCTATTTCTCTTGAAGGAGCCAGTAGGCAGTGGCCTCCCCATCCCTCAGGAGGCCCTGATTGGGCGAGCGGACATGCCTTTACTTTAAATAAAATTTGGAGTTTCTTCAATTCCCCAGACTGGAAATTTTAATTATGGAAATGAGAGTATTCTCGGGACTATAAGTGTCTGGGGAGGATCGGTTATTATGTAAGATGAGTGACCAAAGAAATGATGGCTGAGTTTCCACCCCTCCAAGGCTTCATCCAAAGTGGCAGGGAGAACAGAGTCCGGCCAGCTGTTTACAAGGGCAGTCATAAGAAAAAATGAGGTTCCTTGGTTGGTGCCTGGAACCTAAGGACTTGTGCTTTCTCTACCAAGAGTTGCATCTGCTACAGATTCACCCAGACGTAAAGATCCAGCAATGAGCTTTCTGCCCCAACCCACCCTCCCATTAACATGGATACTCAGCCTCCTTGTGACTCGGGGAGGGGGGAACACTAATTTCATTTCTTCACCTAAACCACAGACACACACACACACACACACACACACACAGAGACACACACACAGACACACACACACACACACACACAGACACACACACACACACACACACACAGACTCACTCACTATTAACACTATGGATTTGCTGCAGATCGACCAGAGCCAAACTAGGAAAGAGCCCTTCAGCAAACCACTACGAAAATACATATTCTTTTTCCTTTTAGACCCATAGATAACATGTGAAAAATTACCACATTTGAGACCCCAGATGATGTCTTATCTTTCAACACTTCATATCTTTGGCCAAAAAAGGTTGCATTGTGACCTTAGACCACATATTGGATTGAGCCATGGAAAGCACAATGACCTATAAAGCTATTTCATAGGTTTCTGACCTACTGCCATGTTTGTTTGAGATCCTGTTTATAAAAATGAGCATAATAATTCACACTTAGCAGGACTGTTGTGGAGATTAAATGAGCAACAAATACCAGGACCTAACTGGGCAGCCAGCCCCACCAGTTTGCAGATGTATCTTGGCCACAGACTGGCAGGACTGAGGTGCCTTGCTGCTCATGGCTTGTTGCTTGGTTTCCGTGTGTTGCCCTCCCTAGACTCTGGGGGGCCTAGGCCTTTTGAGCCCCTTGGCCTACTTCTCTCCTTTCAGAAGGGATCTTTCTTATTCTCTGAACTTTCATTTTTATAGCCTCCATCTTTGAGATGTAACTCCTCTCTTTCTGAGAAAATCATTAGTGTTGTTTTTCTTGTTGTTCTTTGGCAGTGTTCCATGGCAGACGACAGACACTTCCACATCATCTCCGTTACCCGTGGGTCCCCTCTTTCCTACTTGCTTTGTTCCAGAGATGTACTGTTGCGTTGTCTAGTTGGCGAGTTTCACTATTACGTAAAGAAGTGGTGACTTTGTTTTGTCCTTCGGCTGGTCAGTTTCCCTGGAATGGTGTCCTTCAGTCTCCCGCCTGGGGATTATCAGCCTGGCACCTCGTTCAGATTCTCTGGATTCAATAGGAAGACTTTTTTTTTCCCCCAATATCCTCACAGAATAAAGTCTTTGCCCTGATTTTGAGCAGTGATCGCATCTCTCCATCTCGTCTTCTACCCGAGAAAGCGTCCAGGCTTTGTTGTATTGGAGGAGAGACGTTTGTCTGGGCTCACTGGTTGAGGGGGAGAGTGGTGGTAGTGACAGCCATGATAGTGATAGATGGCGATGATATTGGTGACGACGGTAACGGGCGGTGATGGCAGAAACCGTGATGATGTTGGTGGCGGCTGTGGGGGCAGTGATGGTGGCGGGGATGGGTCTCGCTGTCTTCCTGCTTCTTCAAACATCCCTACTATTCTTAGCTCCACTCCTCATCCAACCTCCAAGGTACCCAGGGCCTCCAATTCCAAAGATGGGCTGGGGGCCTGTGGCTTTTCCCTTGTAGGCTTCGGTTAAAGCTCTCTCTTGTCGGCAAAACTGGTTACTATTCACCCGTCTGCTTTCAGAAACATTAATTGGCACCTCCACGCTTCTGTTCTCTTTGTGCTTGTAAACTTATATTTTTTAAATCCCTTTGTCGTTTTCGTGGTGTTTGAGAAAGAAGCAGATATAAATGGATGGGTTTGATTGCCACTGCCCTTTTAAAAGCTGAGATTTTGGTGTTTTAGATCTTATTTTCTGCTTTCCCCCCATTTATTCCTTTATTTTCAATATGAAGGATTGAAAGCACATTGAACACTCCAGAAGAGCTAAGAGCTATGAGTTCCTCTCTATCCCATACAAGCTCACCAGGGGCTTGGATCTCTCAGGGAATAAAAGGGACCTGCACAACTTCAAATTTTTTTAGTATTTTTGAGCACATTTTTTACAAGTGAAGACACGCTTAAACAAAAGTTAGGAAAACGGACGTATTTTTTAAACAGTCGCATTGATCAAATTCATGGTTTTAACACCGAAAAAAAGATCACATGGCAAGATAATTATGCCATACAGAAGATAATTGCAGGATTTATTAAAAATATTAATTCATAACACAGAGGCAGACTGGCACAGTAATGAGATGCAAGCTTAAAACGGTGTGATGAATATCTTCTTTGACTTGTACCTCAACTCGGTTAGAGATAACATCAGCCTGCTAAATCTTAGGGCCTGCACTGATATGGAGGCTGTGAATGCACCCTCCACATGCCCCTGCCTCCTCCCAGCACACACACACACACACACACACACACACACACACACCTGTGATGAGCTGCACCCCAGAACACCTACTTGCCCCAGAGGCAGTGAGCAGAGTGGCAGAAATGGTGAGCAAACACCTGGCCCATACTTGCCCCTGTACCATGGGCCAGGTGGACCAGGCTTGGTCAGCAGCATACCACAGTGCAGCAGACGCTTTGCTCCTGGCACTAAGCCCGGGCCCAGGACTTGCACATGACTGTCTCTCTGGAACAGAATGTCCCCTGGGCCCTGGGAAGTAACCGGAAAAGGAGTTAATTGACCAACAGAGCTTTTCTCACTTTAAGATACTCGGGATACTGGGACTCAGCTCCGGGAGGACCTGGAACCTGGGTGAATTCTTCTCTTCTCAGCTCAACCTATCATTCCAAGCAATTATATACGAAACAAGACAAAAATCGCCCACCATCTTACTACTCACTCGCCCCACAGGTCATCCATTTTCTATTTTTTCCACGCTTTCTTCCTATTTATCTACATAGTCATTGGTCGGCGTGCACACGCGCGCGCACACACACACGCACACACACACACTGAAATAAACAGAACACCAGCTTGAATGTCAGGCAGAGCTAGAATTCAAATCCTGTCTCTCCCTCTTCACCAAGTGCGTGGCCTTGGGTATGCGACCACTTCCCTGAGCTCATTTCCCATCTGTACAAACGGAGTAACAACACTATCAACATCATAAGATCATTTCAATACAAAATCACGTGAAATAGCATATGGGAAATGCCAATCGCAAAGACGGCTGCATAGGAGGTGCTCGATAAACAGCAGCCAAAACGATTGCCCTTGACTCTTTAACTCAATGAACATTTTTTGAAAGCGTGGACTGAGTGCCGGGCAGCAGGGAGAGAGAAAACAGAGTGCCCGTCCTCCAAAAAATGCATCATCCAGAGCCAGACACGGACATGCGGGCAGACAGTGACACCATCTCTGTGCTGGCAAGGATAAGGCCGGAGCCAAGCCAGACGGAAAGATGGGAAGGAAGCACCAGGCTGGTAAAGACTTGGTTAACACAGACCACGGCGGGTCTGAGAGAATCTGCAGAGAGACAGGCTGGGGTTCTGCCTTTTTAGACTGAACATCAAATGACAAGCCCTTGGGATGTTGCTACATAATCTTCCCATCATTTGTAGTGACTGCATAATATTACACCGCTTCCGCGGGCTGTACTTTCCTTAACCTCTCCCCTGCCCCTTGGTTTCAAGGTTACCAGTTAAGCTATTAGTGATATCAGCACCATGAACACGCATGTGAAAGATTTTTCCTTTCAGGAATTACTTCCGTCGGATCAATTCTAGGTCAAAGGGTACGAACCTTTTCCAATAGCTCTCGCAACTCACTGCCAAGTTGTGGTCAAAGGGTTCACACGCTGGATGGTATCATGATTCCGTGCGTTTTGCCAGAATAGACAAAACGGGTCCTTCGGTGTTGTTTCGGCTTCCATTTCCTCGATGAGTTGTTTGGTGGAGGAAATTGAATTCAAATGATTTCCCTAGGGTGGGTATAAGGGACGGGGAGGGCAGGAAATCGTGGCCACGGGTCTAGGTTGGGGACTCAGATTTGGGGACTGGGATTTCTGCGAAACCCCAGCCTTGAGGAGGTGTGAGGGAAGCATTTCTTAATTGCATAGTTGGTATTTCCCCTCTCTTCCGTGGCTGACCAAATGAATAATTAACACCATAATAATCACTACTGAATGTATTCAACAGGGGGGAAAAAGGGGCCACCTCTAACCCTGACTTCCTTTTCACGAGGATGGTGACCATTACATAGCAACCCCCTGTTCTGCTGAGCACTTTGAAAGGTTGGGAAAAGCAACTGAGACCAAGATAATATTTGTGGATCTTCCACGACTGATGGGCAAGGTGTTGGGGTTCCTGTGGTTGTCTGCCTGCACCTGTCTATCCCGGCCTCGGGGAAGGGCGGGATGAAGGGCATCCCGGGACAGAGGAGGGGATTCAACTTTTCTTAAGTCCTGGCCTGAAGGAGGTGATGAAGGGGAGTCCAGTTCTTCCTGCTCCATGATGGTTGTTCCATCAGGAGGATAGATGGTGAGGGGAGCAGGTGCCAGAAGGACGACTATCTGGTTTTCCCAGACCAGAGAGGATCCCGAAAAGAGGGCATGATGGAAACGTCCAGGGAGGACAGAGAATCCTGAGAATATGGGATGGATGGAGGAGATAGGATGCTGGTGGCATACTTCCCTGGACAGGGTGAGTCGGCTGGACAGCTGGATGGGGCACTGTGCAAGGCCATGTCCAGCTGTGCAGGGACAGCCGTGCAGCTCTACAGAAGTGAGTGGCCAGATAAATGAGCCTGAGGCAAAATGAGATGTGCAAGGTTTTGCTAAGTTCCCAGGGGCCCCAGAAAGGAATGCTGAGACACTGAGAAGGGCTAGGGTGGGTGGACTTTGGAACCAGAGGCGAATGGCCAAGACCATGGACTTCAGTGATGGGTGGGCACACAATGCCCCAGAGGTCAGTTGAAGGCAGTCACCCAGAGCAGGCACCAGCCCAGCGACCGGACTAAACCGTCAGACAGCTCAGGCTGCAGAACACCACCGACTGGGTGGCTTAAACATCAAATATTTGTTTCCCACAGTTACGGAGGTTGACACATCCAACATCAGGGTGCCAGTGTGGTTGGGGTCTGATACAAGTTCTTGACCAACCCCCAACCCCCAACCCCCACCCTCCGCCACCGTTTGCCGTCTTTTTGCTGTGTCCTAGGGTGGAGAACAGAGAGAAAGAGCAAGCTCTCTTCCTCTTCCTATAAGGACACTGATCCTATCATGAGTAATCACCATCTGACCCCACCTCTTAATACCATTCCTTTGTAAGTAAGTAAGAGTAAGGGTTTCAACACAGGCATTGAGGTGGGGTGGGGGTGGGGAGCGGATATAAACAAGCAAGCCATAGCAGAAGAGAAGAGACGACCACCAGCAAGATGGCAGAAGATCGTGAGCTTTGAGGCCACCTTCCTTCCTTTGACCCACCCCCCAAAGTCCTAAAATCTACTCAGCTAACTTAATTGCTTGTTGTAAATTGAAGTTTTGTGAAAACCCATAATGAGGCTCCGTTTCCAGCCCAGGTGAAATAGGCATCTGGCCGGCAGGCAGAAGCTGGAGCCCTGAGGACCATGAGGGTGTGGCCACAGAGAGCTCTCAGAAATGAATGCAGACGGTTGTTGGCTTTCAAGACAGTTTCACTGGGTTGCTCCAGCCCCAGTGCACAGGCTGTGCACAGAACCAGGGCATCCAGCTTCAACTCCAAGGGCAAATGGGGCTGAAATCCCCCAGAGAAGCTGCCTTTTCTTAATATGCTTGTGGTCCAGCCCTTAGCAGGGTTTGGACAGATGGGGGAAACTGGAATGTTTGGGCCTTTTGCCTCTGGCCTCCATCGGGCTCGACTATTTACCCCAGGATACCATACAAGCATGATCATTTCCTACGTGGGCTGTGACGTGAAAGCATTTGGGGGGTCTTGCTCTCAAGCTGCTCCGCCCAGTTCAGTAGAAATGTCTCGTGTCTCGTGACATTTCGTACAAACGTGTCTCGTACAAACTGAGATGTGCTGTAAGCGTAAAATACATACCAGATTTTGAAAACTCAGAACGAGAGCAATAAGTCGCCAATAATTGGCTTTATGTTAATTACATGCTGAAACGCCAGTATTTTGAATGTGTATTACCTAGGCTGCTGAAATTACTTGCCTTACCTTGTTACTTTTCCAATGCGGCTGCTAGAAAATTTAAAATCACCCATGTGGCTCCCGCTACATGTAGGGGCAGTGCTGCGCCAGAAAGAAAGTTAACATTTTGCAGACGCCATAGGTGATTGTGTCCATCTGCAAAGGTAGCGTATTTGCGTACATGTGTATATGGGTAGATGTGGGTACGTGTGTGTGTTTGTGTGTGTGTACATGGGTGAGAGTGAGTGTAGATGTGTGTGCATGTAGGTATATCTGTGTGTGTGACTGAGTATATATATATGTATATATATATGTGCGTGCATATGTGTATGTGTGTGAATGTGTGTGTGTGTGTGTGTGTATGAGAGTGAGTGGCTATGTGTATGAATATGTGCGTATCTACGTGCGACAGAGCAAGTGCGTTCGTGTGGGCACATGTGTGTCCGTGGATATGTGTATCCGTGTGTGTGTTTGGGGGGCCTGAGCCATTGGAGGGGGGGCGGAGGAGGCCCAGTGGTACGTCAGGACACCGTGATTCAGAGGCAGTGAGAGGCAGCCTGACCTGATGAGACAGTTTGGAATGGCACGTAGGAGCAGAGTGAAGGGGGCCCCGGGGGTCTCACAAATCACCAAGCTCGAGAAGCAGCGCCATGGAACTGAGGGAGGAGCCAGCCAACCGCGGCATGGCTGGCACATGGATTTAGGCACAGGCTAGCCCGGTGGTTACGAGGATGGGCTTTGGAGCCGGATTGTTCGATTCTAGCTTCTCCGTGAACTACCTGTGTGGCCTTGGGCAAATTACTTAACTTTGCTGTGTCTCAGTGTATTCATCCATAACGGGGACATCTATTTGTCATTGGTGACTATATCATTGGGTCATGGTGAGGTGGTAACGCGCTCGTACGTGTCAAGTGCTTCAAACAGGGTCTGTTGGGTCCTGCTTGGTCACAGAATCCTCTATTATTTTTGCCAGGAGAATATGGTCTTATGACTGAATTGGCCCGGGTCTTGTGCCCGGCTCAGGTGCACAGGCAGCTGGGTCTGTCACCCCCAAGAAAGGGGAGAGGCAGGGAAGTGTGCAGCTGATATAAACAGCAGCTGTCCCATCTACTCCACCCTCTGGCTCTGTGACCTTGGGCAAGTGACTCGATGAATCAGAAGCCCAACTTCCACATCTGTAAAAGCTTCCTGGAGAAATTGTAAGGATTACACAACCTGTGCCCCACGGAAGGTGACGAGCAAATAACTTAATGACCATGTTGCTGTCGTTGGCAGTAAGGGGCTGACTTTCGGTTTGGGCTAGACAATGGCCCCAACTTGGAGGCTGTCCCTTCTGGAGATCAGATCCCACCTCAAACTCTCAACTCAGTGGCAGCAGAAAGGTCAGCTGGGACTTTGGGGCTGAGACCTGGTCAGTGGGCACTGGCCTGTGTCTGTTTAATAAATATCCCCTAGCCTCCTGGAAGGCTTCCTTCCCTTGCTGCGAAGTTTTGGTTCAACCTGTTCTCCTTTTGTAGTTGGGGTTTTGTAAGAGGCCAAGTTCCAGGCTGGGGCAGGATAAACAAGATTGCATGGCTAATGATTGGTGAGCTGGCCCGGAATGCAATTTACTGCAGGTTGCAGTGGAGGGGAGTCGGTCACCCCCTGGGCAGTTTACAGGGAGGTTGTTAAAACAGGAAGGAGGGTCCAGACTGCAGGATGGCTGCTCCGCGTTTTTCTCTACCCTTTTTTTTTTAGGAGTGGAGACACCTGCTTCCGATGGGGAATTCTCTGCCTCAATCTGAGTTACGAAGAAATAAACACCGTGTGACCAAAGCCTTACATTTATCTTGCATTTTGCAGCTTGCAAAAGATACTCAGTTCTACCACCACTCCAGTGTTGCAGGTGGGGCAGTTGGAGCTCGGAGAGGGGACGTGACTTGCACAAGGACACACAGCCAGGAAATAGCAGGGCCAGGATTCTAAAATTTTCCACAAAGCAAGTGAGGCAAAAATAGTGTTTGTGCTCAATCTTCTGGAGCCGAAGCTGACCCTTCCCTCTGGGTGGGGACACTTGAACTGAATACAATCTTGGAGGGAATGGGATGGTCCCCCATTCTAATGGGATGTCACGATGATGGGGAGAGACATTTTGCTTTTTTCCTAGCTCGGAATTTTAGAAGTCTGTTTTCTCCACCTCATACTTTTCTTCTCTGCTCAGATATAGCCCGTCTCTCCAACCCAACTCTGGCCATCTGCCCCGTGTCTGAAGGGACTGCACGGTGCAAAGGCCGAAGGAAGAGATCCAAGTTCCGTTCCTGCTGCCTGAACTCAGGCAAATCGCTAACTCTCTCTGGACCTCAGTTTGCTTATCTGAAAAAGGGGTAGGTAAAGTCTAGATGAGCTCTGGGAGCCCGCCCACGCTTCTAAAGCTTCCATTCTGGCCCTCTGCCTGCAGCTCCGCCACAGAAGAACTGGGGCCCAGGGCAACGTCTGGCCCTATCCTGGCACCTCGGTGCTTTGTCCTGCTGGGGACATCTGCAAGTCTCCCCAGGCCTCCGTGGATGGCCCCAGCTGCCCTCTCTGGTGAGCTCAGCACAGCATTCGTGGGAACTGATGGTGGAGATAAAGACAGACATGCCGAAATGAGGCTCTCTCTCTCTGTCTCTGTCTCTGTCTCTGCCCCATGCAGCCTTCCTCCCTCAAGGCAGCTGCAGACTGGCCTGGGGGAGGACTGGTTGCCATTCCAGAAGGAGCAAAAACTCGGGGTGGACGGGTTCCATTAGCTCATTCTTCTAATTGTTCTGGCTGGTTATTGTTTCTCCTGATTTATTTCCAATTAGCGCTAGGGAGCTCAGCTTGGGGTTGATTCTGCCAGTTTCCCGGAGCCAGTTCTCAGCTATTTCTGGCTTGGCCAGACCCAAAGCCTTCCTGCTTCCATGCTAGCTGCCATTCGGGGAGGGCCTTCTGGGCACTTACACCATGCTGCCTGCCACCCTCCCGACAGCACTTGTGAAGCTGGTCTCGTCATCGCCATTTCACAAAAGCGGAAACTGAGGCGAAGGGACTTGCCCAGGTTCCCGCTGGCGGTGAGCGGGCGGTGAAGGCGAATGCTGTCTTACAGACCGTCAAAGACAGGCGTGTTTCAGTAAAATTGGTTGCCACGGTCTGCTTTTATTGCGCCCGGCGCACTGCCTTGCCATCGCATTACTTGCACTACTTAGAAACAATTAATCCACAAATAAACCCCAGGCCTTGTCTTCCAATCGGAAACCCAGATTCTGGGACTTTTCGGGCCGTTTCTGAGCTAGCCGGGAAATCTCCTGGTCATATTAGGAATAAGCGAAGCCATTTGGGTTTTAATAACATGGTGAGAAAATGGTGTGACTTTAAAGTCTTTATTAGCCCTGGAATGCATTTTCCAAAGCAGGAATTAGCTGACACAGGCAGAGTGTCAGCTGGAAAAACAAGGTCTGGGTTAGGTGGCCCAGAAAAAACCCTGCTTTGGTGCCCAGAGCCTCCCACTGATTTCAATTGCTGGTTAGCACAGGCCAGCAGAATAATTGTCCCATCGGTGAACGTGCCATTAGAAATGACCCCACACAGCTAATGGGGGTTTAATACTGGCTTGCTTGGTCCTTGGTATGGGTCCTGTTCTCATTTTTAGTAAGAAAATTACCTGTCTGTCATTTCTTTTAAACTTGTACAGTAATAATTAGCCAGGCCCCAAAGAGAAGCTGGTTCCCCTTAACCTTGGCCGGATGAAGGCTCAGTGACCCATTAAAGTCTGTGAAGTCATTTGACTCTGGCTGGCTAGGGAGGCAATGTGGCAGATATTTGACAGAAAATGGTTATAATACCTCACATTTGTTCCTCCTTTTACACTCTTCAGAGCTCAGGGTAACCTTGGGGTCACGAGCAAGGATTCTCACGAAGGGGTCGGCCAACCATGGCCTGCCAGCCAATCTGACCCACCTCATACTTTTGCAAATAAAGTGTTATTGGAACACCTCTGTGCCCATTCATTTACATTGTCTGTGGCTGCCTTTGCACTCTCACACTACGATCGAATAGTTGCATCAGAGACTGGATGGCCTGCAAAGCCTAAACTATTCACTCTCTGACCCTGGACCAAAAGGGTTTGCTGACCTCTGCTCTAATTCACAAAAGCCAAGTTCGAATCCCGGCTCAACCACTCACCGGCTGTGTGATCTTGGGCACATCACTTTATCTCCACTCTCTGCTTCAGTTTCTCCATCTGTTAATGACAGGTAATGACAGTACCTATGTGGTGGGTGCTAGCTAGCAGCCCTCACTGACTCCTTCAACTTGGGCATGACCATGGGACCGGCCTTCAGCAACTCAGTGTAAGTGCAAGCGGTGTGCATCACTTCTAGACAGAAGCGTTTGGAGCCGGCATCGGCTTCCCCTGCTCCCTTTCTCTGTCACGTTGTCCAAGGAGGCCGTGTGACCGGATGCTGCACCTACGAGCCGGTCAATTCGTTTCTTGAAAGATTAAAATGGTGACAGATCCTCTCTACCCACAAATGATGTTTAGCACGAGTGAGAAATCAGTCTTTGGTGTTTAAGCCACTGAAGATTTGAACATCGTTTGTTACTTCAACAACACCTAGCGTATGGTCTCCGGCCCATTTCACAGTGTTTTGAATAAATTAGAGGAATTAGAGGCGCCTGGGTGGCTCAGTCGGTTAAGCATCCGACTTCGACTCAGGTCATGATCTCGCGGTCCGGGAGTTCGAGCCCCACATCGGGCTCTCTGCTGTCAGCGCAGAGCCTGGAGCCTGCTTCGGATTCTGAGTCTTCCTCTCTTTCTGCCCCTCCCCCACTCACGCTCTGTCTCTCAAAAAATGAATAAATATTACAAAAATAAAAATAAAAAAATAAAACTAGATGAATTAGGTGTGTAGGATCTGTAGAATAGCGGCCGCCGTAGAGTTAAGTCTTCAATGAATGCTAGCCGAAATCACTAATATCATGATGTCAATCATTATTAATGAAAACGTCTACTATTTTTTCACAAACGAGCTCATTTTCGAGCTCTCAATGACTATGAGGTAGTGACTATTATCTTCATTTATTTGTTCAGTAAGCATTCATGGGCACCTGTTTTATGTTCGGTAATATGCTAGACTCTAGGATATAGAAATAAATCAGAGAAGCTTTTGGCTCATAGAGGGAAGATCTGTCTCACTCAGACTCTAGAGTGGAAGTGATATTATAGGAAGACGTCACAGCTGAATCTTGGAAGATAAGTGGGGGTTCACCAGATGGAGAAGGGAAGGAAAGGCATTCCAGGCAAAGGGAACCAGCATATGCAATGACACAGAAGCTGAAATTATATGCTCTTTTGGGGAAACATTGGGTGGATTCGTGTGTTAGACAGACAACACTTTGATTAGGAATATAGCAGACAATGTTGCTTGGCCACTCAGTAGATATCTGCAATTCATTCTCCCTCACCAGCTATACCACCCAGAGAGAAGCAAGATCTACGCTTTCCCAGACTTCACCTTGCTAGAGATGGTCACGTGACACTGTTTCATCCAAAACAATGTCAAGAGAAGTTTCCTGGGGGAGCTTCAGATTAAAGCAAAGAAGCCAATGAAGAGATCTCCTCACTGTTATGTGTGAGTGCAATGCCTGGAGCCGTGGCAGCCATATTGTGACAATAAGAGGAAGGACCGGAGACCTGGGGAGACGTGAAACCAATATCTGGACTCCAAAAGCAGTGTTGCAAAAGCAACGCTGGAAGCAGGTACCCTCAGACTTCCTGACAAGTGAACAATATATGTCTTTGTGATTTAAGCGAATGTTCGCCTGTTGTTTGAAGCCCAAGGAGAATTCTGAGAAATGACGCTGGAGAGGTTAGCAGGGCCCAGATTAGGCAGGGTCCCTAAAGGCAGTGGGGTTTTGTGCAGGGAAAGTTTTGCATAGGGAAAGGAAATTCAGGCTTACCGAGGGTAAGTCACTGCTCAAGATCCCACTGCTAATAGGTGTCAGAGGCTGGGATTTGCCCAAAGATCTTACAAACTGTTGACCAAGCCTCTTTCCCACTGCTGTGTAGGGCATTTTGCCTCATTTTGCTTTCAATTTGCTCGTGGCTTGTTTTGGCCCGTGGGTTATTTCTAACCACATGCTGGATGAGTGGAGATTTTGCCAAAGCTTCTTCCTAAGTTGGGAGTAGATCTGTGAATTTCGTAAATAAAGAGACTTGAGGGGGTCGGGGAAGAAATCGCAGAAGGTGAGAAGGTGAAGCAACTTAGGACCAAATTGGCTTGGGGAAAAGACTCACAAGGACCAGGACATGGCCGGAACTAGACGCGAGAAGGATAGTACCAATCTTTCCACCATCTTGGTTTCATTGGCCGAGAAGAAAGTTACAGCCACAGCATCCTCTCCTGACCCTCCGTGGTTTGCATCTCTCTGACACATGTTGCTGTGACAGCCTCTATGAGACCATGAGCTCCTCGGGGCTAAAACAGTGCCTGACCCATCTGTATCTCTCAGAGCCTGGCTTTGTGTGTGCCCCAGACTGGGTACTTCCCAATATCTGCCCTGTGGAACCTGAAATGTAAGACAAAGAGAAATTAGGGGTGTCCTCATTTCTGGGGTAGCCACCTCTTCAAAAGATAGTATCACAGGTCATCCTGAATCTCGGAAGATAAGTGGGCTTTTCTCCCCCGCCCAGGCTCCTTGAGACAGGTGGACCCAACTCGCACATCAAGTCCCTCCCCCTGGTCCCCAAAAGACCAGCGCCAAAGACCAGCTGATATTCAATCTAGTTTAAGAGTTAAGAAGGCCAGTTCTTTCTTTTTCCTTTAAAAAAAATTTTTTTTAACGTTTATTTAGTTTTTTTTGTTTTTTTGTTTTTTTTTTTTAATTTATTTATTTTTGGGACAGAGACAGAGCATGAACGGGGGAGGGGCAGAGAGAGAGGGAGACACAGAATCGGAAACAGGCTCCAGGCTCCGAGCCATCAGCCCAGAGCCTGATGCGGGGCTCGAACTCACGGACCACGAGATCGTGACCTGGCTGAAGTCGGACGCTTAACCGACTGCGCCACCCAGGCGCCCCTACGTTTATTTAGTTTTAAGAGAGAGAGAGAAACAGAATGTGAGTGGGGGAGGGGCAGAGAGAGAGGGAGACGCAGCATCCGAAGCAGGTTCCAGGCTCCCAGCTGTCAGCACAGAGCCCGATGTGCGGCTTGAACCCACGAGCCGTGAGATCATGACCCGAGCCGAAGTCGGAGGCTTAACCGAACGAGCCACCCAGGCACCCCAAAAAGGCCACTTCTGAGACCCAAATGGCCTGGCTCTGCCACTTATTAGCGTGACTGTGGGCAAGTAACTTACCATCTCTATGTCTCAGTTCTGTAGTAAGAAAGGATTGATTTCATATACTTGTGAGGATGAAGTGAGTTAATACTAGGAAATGCTGGTGTGTGCCAAGCCCTTGGTCAATGTTATTGTTATGTTTCGATTTTATCAGTTGCCACTGTTATCGGTATCATGCTTCCAGGCAGCCCCTTAGACCCTGACCCTTACTCCGATCCTGCTCCAGCTTTTGGTACATAAATTGAGTCTTCACCAGGGTCCTCCTAGCTGCTGGCATCCATTCCGCCATAACTGGCTCTGGATTTGGAATCGATCTTCTTGCCCCAGGGCTTGGAGCCCGGGCATTGCCCTCTAGATCCTGGCTTAGTCAGCCCTGCAGGCCCAATGTCCCCTGTTGCCCCGGGGAAGACCAGCTCTGACCCCGCACTCCCCCCCCCCCCCCCGCCCCGCGGGGTTTTGCCCCCTTCCACCAGCTCTGCACTCTCACGGGTGGGGGAGGGGAAGTCTGCCCCGGTGGCCCTGCCACGCTGAGCCTGGTCTGTGTATTCCCACCTTCACGCTTCAGTCGCTGTCACCCCTGACTCATCAGTTAGTTAACAAGCTCCGGAACCATTCCTCTTCCCCTGTGGCACCTCATCAAACAGCCCATCTCGCCTGCGAGAGTGCGGGCTCCATGGGGATCGTTCTGCGGGAGAACTCCGCTTGTCTGTTTTTCTGTGCGTCTGTCCTCTCTTTCTCATTGCTCGGAGAGTACCTCAAGGGCAAGGGCTCTGTCTCTTCTTTCTTTTGCAGTTAGTATGTAGGGAGAGTTTTGCTTTTCGCAGCAGGGAGTTGCGGACCATCTGGCTGGCTGATCAGGAAGGTTATTAGTTTTAACAATAATAATAGTGGCTCACATTTACTGAGCACTTACTATAAGCCAGGCCGTCTGCAAAGCACTTTTTTTGCATTAACTCGTAGAGTGTTTACAATAACCTTGGGAGGGCAGATTTTTTTTTTTTTCTTCCTTAATCACTATGTTACAGATAAACACACTGCAGCTTAGAGAACTCATTGCCCACATCAGGCAGCTAGGAGAGACTCCGCAGGATTTGACACCAGCCGGTCTGACTTCAAAACTGTGTCCTAGATCTGTGCTTCTCAAACTTTTGGGGATGGACGAATCACTTGGAGACCTTGTTAAAATGCGGATCTGGGTTAGGACCAAAGACTCAGCATTTCTAAGAAGCTCTCACAAGACGATACTGCTGACGAGATCTGGATTAAATCATATTTCCTCCTACCGTGTTAGGTTGACTACAGCACGCTCAATTAAGCTTTTTCCTGGAAGGAAGTGTATGAAATAAGTCATGGAAAAGGCTCGTGGCTAAGAGTCCTGGGTGTGAATTCCAACAGTTTTACAGTCATCATGACCTTGGGCAACTTCTACTCTTAGGAACTCAGTTTCCTCATCTGTAGGATGAGGCTAAATACAACTTGCTGTATTATGAAGGACCAGATGTGATAATGCCCCTGAAAAAGGGCTCTGCGGACTACAGAAAGTATGGCTGTTACATTTACTATTAAAGTCCTAAAAACCCAAATCGTACTATTACTAATAACAGCTCCCAACCGAACGGACCATGGGTCACGGACATTCAAGTTGTCATTCGTTCGCCAAACTCTCTTATTTTTTTTTACCATCTGATGATCAAGGATGAAGGGATTCATCGGTGTTTTATTGCGCTAATCAAGAGCTTTCACTACCTCAGGATGTGAGTCTTACAGAACTTTCTGTGGTGTGTTTTATACCCGCAAAACGATTCGCCCAAGCCCCTTCCGTCTTCGGTGCAATGGATGAAAAGGTAAAAAGCCTGCGTCCAAAAGAACGTGAGATCACAAGGAGAGCTCGACTGAGCAGGAACATGGAGCAAAGTTGATGTCCCCCCACTGAATCCCCAGCCCTGGAGGTCCGGCATGGAAAGCAAACAATGGCTGTAGTACGTATCACTACAGTGACCAACTGACCGATTAGCAGGGTTGTAGGTTTTTCTCAGTAGGTCCCTTAATGTATTCTCTGTAATAAACCAGAGGTGGTGGATTAATGATGGCTACAAATTCTCTGCTGCTCCTCCTATTAAGAGGTGATGTCTAGCACCCCTCCCCTTGAATCTAAGCTGTCCTTGAGACTTGGTTGATACCAATAGAAGGTGGCAAAGTGATCCTCTGGGGCTTCCAAGCCCGGGCCTTAAAAGGAAAACTGAAAGTTTCCGTGCTCTCCCCCTTGGAAACCAGCTGCTTCCAAGAAGCTTAGGCCAGACTACTGAGGGGTGAGAACCCGGGCAAGGGACGGGGCCTTGAGGGTGAGAGGCCATCTTGGGTGTTGTAACTCCAGCCCTCAGCTCCACCATGTGGAGTTAGATAACAACCCAACTGAGCCCAGTCAACCTCCAGGATCGTGAGAAATGATGCATTATTGCTGTTTTGAACCCCTGCGTTTGGGGATGGCAAGTTACACAACTGAGCCCTAAAACCCTAGGCACTTCTTGGATCTATTTTCTCTTTCGAATTCTCCGTCAGTTCGTACATCCGACACGTATTTCCCAGGCGCGAAGCCAGTAGCCCTTCGTGTAGTCCCTCCGCAGGCAGCGTCCAGGGCTGGCATCACGCAGAAACTGGCTAGAAATGCAAATTCTGAGCCCCACCTCGGATCTACTGCCTCAGGAACGCGGAAGAGGGATTAACAAGCCCTTGGAGTTATTCTGACACGACACTCAAGTCATAGAACCCCTGGGCTGAGCCCACGGTTTTCTATCCTGGGAGGACTTGAAAAACATACGCTGGCTTCAGAGAGTGCTCAGGTGTGTGTGACCCATAAGGAGTTTCATGCTGCCTCTGCCGCGTAACCGGGTCCCACAGAGGAATTAAAGATGTGCCTCCTGAAGCTGGGCCCTCTAGACCAGGGCTTAATGCGTAAAGGCACAAATGATTTACCAGAAGCTTTGGTTAAAAAAAAAAAAAAAGAGGCAGATTCTGATTCAGTGGCTCTGAGGGTTGGGCCTGAGATAAGTGCTCCTCCTTATAAATTCCCACCTGACTCTGATGCAGCAAACCTTACCTACAGTAGCAAGGCTCGGGGCAGTCGCTGTCACCATCTCTTCCGAAGGGTAGATGGCTTAAAAGGCAGTTTTCTATTACACAGCCACACACAGAGGCCCACGCACACCGTTAGGAAAGCTTCAATCAGAGGCAGCCATGCCCACTGCCGCAGGGTCAGCTTCGGTGTCCCTTCCCCATGGACGGCAAGCCCCCATAGGAGATGCCATTTGAGCTTTGCCTCGCACGATCATAGATGAAGAGGACTTTGTCCAACAGACACGGAGAAGGACGTTCTTCTTTCTTTTCCTTTTTCTCCCCCCAACTCTTTTTTATTATCAATACGTATAAGAGAAATTTACCATCATAACCAGTTTTAAGGATACGGTGAAGGGGTATCAACACATTCATAATACTGTGCAATCATCACCACCGTCCATCTCCAGAATTCTTCCCTTTGTCACAACGCTGAAACTATAGCCATCAAGCAATAACTCTCCATTCCTCCCTGCCCCCCGCCAGGCCCTGGCGACCCCTATTCTCCTTTCCATCCCGATTTTGACGACTCGAAGTACCTCACCTAAGTACGGTGTACGTCCTTTTGTGACTGGCTTATCTCGCTTACCATAACATCCTCAAGTTTCATCCCTGTTGTAACAGGTGTCAGACTGTCCTTCTTTTTAAGGTTGGACAATACTGTGGTGTATGTATATTCTACCTGCTGTCTATGCCTTCGTCCGCTGATTGGACACTTGAGGCACCTCCGCGTTTTCGCCGTTGTAAATAATGTTGCTGTGAATGTGGTGTACAAACATCTTTTCGAGACCCTGCTCCCATTTCTTTTGGGTATGTACCCCGAGGTGGGATTGCCGGATCACACGGTAATTCCATTTCCATTTTTAATTCCTTTATGAGGAACCGCCGTACCATTTTCCGTAGCGGCCCTCCCATTCCCGCCAACGGTGCATGGGATTCCAATTTCTCCACATCCTCCCTGACGCTTGTTAGTTTTCTGGTCTTTTGATAGTAGCCATCCCGATGGGTGTGAGGTGGAAGGGCATTCTAAGGTCGTAGGAAGAGCCTTGTCAAGGATGCTCCAAAGAGCCACTCAGTGTAGCCAGGCGGTGTGGAGAAAGGGAAATAATGCCAGAAATGGTTTATGGCTAGATTAGGAACCACCTTGAAAAGTAGGCCAAAAAATCTGAATTTTGTCCCATGGGCCATGGAGAGCCACGGAAATTTCTTCAGCAAGGAGGTGACACGTCTGCGATCAGAGTCTAGCTCCCACGTAAGGCGGAGGGGCTGCCCCGATTGCCGTCACGACCACATGATTTATATGACGAGACAAAGTGATACCAGAAAGGCTTGAGGGCTTCGTGTCAGATGCAACAGACCAATCTCTTGAAACCGAGGGGACTTGCCCTCCTTTAAACTGGACACTTCTCCAATCAATTCGAGGAGTTGTCTTCAGGGGGAGGAACAGCAAGGTTTCCATTCCCAGAGAGCATAGCTCTGCTCACCTGTTCCGGTAAGTAATGTTCTCCCTGCCCCAATGAACAGAAAAATGTGCGTGATGGAATGAAAATCTCCACTGCCGGGCTACCCGTGGGCAGCCTCGGTTACTATGGAAAATTCCTGATTAAAGTCAGCAGACGAGTTTCCTAGCTAGCGACTATTATTAAGAGGAGCTTCAGCCTGGCGCTGACATTCAAGATTGGGTTCTTTAATATGCCATTCCACAAGCCAGGTGATTAGACCTCTAAGTTTTTTAAAAGCAAAGAGAATGCACCCACCTTTGCCACACTGACTACCCTCTTTAATAACCCACGCGGTCCTGCTCAGTTAGCATGAGAACAAAACTGCAACCATGAAATTGTTTTAACAAGACCATAAAAAAAACAATTTGCTGGAGTGATGTTTAGGGAGGGGGGGGCCGCCCTCTCTCTAAACTAATTAAACTGTACTATATGTCCTTGTGTAGTTCCTGACATTTTTCTGGTTCACTCAGTTTGAATGGTTGCCCAAGGATCAGCGCCAAGCTCCCAAATGGCTAACTCAAAACAAAAGCAGGGTCTCCAGAGTATCCTTGAGCATCCAACAAATTGAGGGAAAGTTATTTTGGGTTAATCAATGTACTTCGGTTGCAATCACATCTTGCCTCATAGAAAAGACCGAAACAAAGAATCACTGTCTGAAGTCCAATCCAGGAGGAACTGGAAAGTGACATTGGCCTTATTGCATTCATTGTATTTTTATTTTGTATTTTATGTTATATTGAATATTCTATTCTATTCTATTCTATTCTATTCTAAAAATCACACCCTGCTGTGGATGAAACTATTGACAATGGTCCTTCATTTTCTGTCCACTCAGCCCCACCCCTCTAATAATTTATGTCTTTCCCACTCACACTAGCTGTTACCGGAAGCCACGGGCAGTTTCCTTGAACATCTTTACAGGCAAGTGGTCTATTCTCAGCATGGTAGGGACTAGACATTGATTAATGGCTAGGAACTTTGGTTTCTGGCAAGACAAGCCTTAGTTCAAGTTGGAGAGGCCTTTGGGTGTTGGTCAGGCTCTCGTCAAAGCCAAATAGAAAAGCATATTAAGTGTGTTGGATGCAACACAATTATGTATGTGTTAGATATGAAACCCCCTTCTGAGAAAGGAGCCCAAATATCATGCCCTTATACTCTTTCAAACTAATGTTTACTAACCCTTTTGGAGTTTAAAGAAAATGTTCCCCTCTGAAAAGCTCTTTAACAATGACAAGGCAATAAAATTTGTGGAGTACCAGCTCCCCTTAAATTCCAAAGAACTGTGAAGCGCAGATAAAATACATAATTCAGTTCATTTCCGGTTAAGCAACATACAGCGAGCACCTGCCGTGTATGAGATACTGACGGGGGACTATCTTTTGGGTGAACAGGATGAAACTGATAGTGACGCTTCCTGACTTCAAGGAAATTAGACTGTCCGAATTTAAGAGAGGAATTGGTAGGATAAATGGTAGAGCTGCTCATTGATAAGCCCTAACGTTTTCATAACCCGCTACAATATGCAAAGTACGTGCATATATGTGTATGTGTGCACACAGCTACAAGGCTGTTCTTATCTCCTGGCAATAGATGCTGATGGTCTCTGACTGCAAATCAGTGGGGGGAAAATCAGTGGGGGAAAATACCAGCTGGAGTCACGGGGACGCTCCAGAGGTGAAAACAACCGGGTGATGGATAAGAAAGTACGGGCTTTCGGAGTCCAATAGAGATGTGAGTCCTGGCTGTGCCACATCCTAACCCAGAGCTTGTCAAGTGAGAGACACGATGCCCACCTATTAGGGTTGTTGAGAGGCATCTCCGAGATAAAATGTCTTCACCCAATGCTTGGTTCGTGGCTGGCTCTCAGTGCCTGTCATGTCCTTTCCCTTCTTGTGTGATGCTTGCTTTATCAATCCCAAGTGTGCCTTGCGCAGAGGTGACGGGCCATGCTGAAGCTCATGCTATCCCTTCCCAGGGCGCCCTAATCAGTGCCATGGCACATTCTGTCTCCGGCCCCAGCGTTCCATAAAGGATGTGTCTCACTTTTTACAGAATGGCTGCCTCCATTTGTCTGAAGGAGGGGCTGCCCGGAAGGGAAGCTGCCAAGAAGAACAGCAACCCAAGTCAGGCAACTTCCTGTTTTGAAACCCAAGGACCTGCTTGTCATCAAGGAGGAGCAGTAGAGGCTTGGGGAAGACAGTACCAATACCCCGTGCATAAAGGGCTGCCTGTCGCCTGCGGTTAGCATGACTGGCACTGGGCTCTTGAGCCCGCTTCTGGCTTAACGATACACCCTTCCTCTACGGCATGCGTTTTCTTAGAAATCCAAGATCCACGAAGGGGGTTATTTGGTGGCACGATCTGGTGCGGGAAGGATAGCCTGTCATTTGGTTTCTGCAAGAACCCGTGGCGTATGTTACTTCACCTTTGCTCCTCTGGTGTTTTCCATCCCTATCCCACGTGAAGAAGCAGCAGCAGAGCTCCTAGTAGAGCTGAGAGCCCTCAGTCCTCATGGCTCACGGCTTGCCAGAAGCACAAAACGCCTGAACGTCAGCTCTCTAGTGTCACAGTCGCCACCCTTGGTCAACCACCATCATCTCTTAATTAGATACCTGCGGTGGTCTCCTAATCACTGCTTCCCACGCTATCGCCCTTGCCTTCCCACAACCCCCAGCCCACGTAGCCGTCAGTATCAACTCTCAGAACGGAGGTCTGACCCAGGTCCGGCCAAGTGGAGTACAACATCCCCCCCGGCCAGCGTGACTGGCTCAGAGACGGGCTGTAATCCAAGCTAGTGAGTAATTAAAACTCTCATCTCTTAAGCACTTGCTGTGTGCCGGACACGGGACAAAACCCTCAACCAGCAGCATCTCACTTCTTCACCCTCACAATAATCTTGTGAGGTCAGAGCTATTATCATTAGAGAGGGTGAGACAATTGCCCTCTCTATTAAGCACAGCCGAATAATTGAACTCCATTCTTCTGGACTCTGGAAGCCACACTTGCACTTGAGTGTAAGTGCGGACATGGACCCCTCTGTGGATGCTTTCTCCAAACAATGGAATTTGTAACTTTAAGACTTTGTCTTCTAGTGAGGACATCATGATGATGCAATATACTCTCCGTGAACAACATCAAGGAGAGTAGGGTCCTGCCACACAGCCTGGCTGCCCGGGGCTTGCCCTGTGCTCCCTCCCAGCAATGTGAGGGCAACATATTTTCTGCCTGATGATAATGGGCATTTTATTTTTTTCCGGATAAAATGCCATCGTGTTATCACAGTCTGGTGCATCCTGGTACACCTTGCTGGATTGATCAGTTTCTCCCTCTGAAACTGATGTGGACACTTTGGTATGTTCATCCTGGGATGGAGTCTCCTGCACGATTCTTCCTTTTTGGTTTGATATAGAATAAAATTGACCTTGTGACCATGACTCCCACCCTCAATGCATTTAACGGACTCCCCCCACAGAGAAAGAGTCTCATGCTTCAGAGCAGGAATCTGGGGTCGGAAAGACCAGTGTTAAGAACTCTCTGATCTCCAGCAAGGTACAGAAAGTCGCTAAACCCATCAGTAGGTGGAACGATAATCTTACCTCTCAGGGCTGGTGGAGGACCCGAGCTCATTTAGGTCACCTGCTTAGCATAGTTCCTGACATACAGTAAAGACTCAGTAAACTGTAGTTCTTTTTGTTCATTTTCCTACTGAGAGGGAGAGTTCATTTGTAGACTTATGATTATTTGATTCATTAATTTATAAACCCAACTCCAAACACATGTTGTTGATGCATAAGCAGCCCCATCCTTCTTCCTCCTTATGTCTCCTTTTCTTAATCAAAATATATGTCTCTCAGGGCGCCTGGCTGGCTCAGTGGGTAGAGCACCTGGCTTCTGAGCTCGGGGTTGTGCGTTCAAACCCCACGTTGGGCGTGGAGCTTACTTAAAAGAAATTTCTCTCGTAAAATGATTTCTACTACACCAGTTTCTGTATTTTTAATTGGAAACATGCACACAACATTGCTTAGTTGTCTCTCGATAAAAACCCATGTGAGATACTTCTGTCCAAGTCAGGTGTCAAGGAAAATTTTTCTCCTGAGATATTAGCATGCTTATTCCTTACATAATGTAAATAAAGTAGCTGGTCATGTTTCCTTCTTGTTCTGGCCACTAGGAAGCTCAAAGCCCAATTTGTGGCTAGACTTTGATAAAAGCCTAGAATCCCCTGTTTGCTTGTTTATCTTATCACTGCCTTCCTGGTCCTGATCTGTTAAATCTGCCTAATCTTGATTTGGTCTCTATGCATAGTTTGCTACTCTTTACTGTATTATTGTAATGTATTATATTACTGTACATACTTAATAGTTAATGTCTCATTATACGATGCCCATAGAAAGGGGTCGATTATATATAGTCATTGGGATGATGATTTATCAAAATATTACATATTTGTTTATCTGCCGAAATCACATAATCTGACAAATCCAGATGATAATGAGGCAGGTTGTGGGGGAAGGGGAAGGTGCAGGTGTGTGTACATAACTGTGTGTCCGAGAGAGAGGGAGAGAGACAGAGACAGAGAGAAGCTTCCTCCACAGCATAGACGACTCTATAGTGGGCTTGGGTTCCTGGGGAGTGTGTCACCTAAGACAGTTGGGGAGTTTTATCTTCTATCTTCTGATAAACCTGGGTGACTCATTTCTTTCTGGCTTGTACATTTGTCCCAGCCCTCTGGCTACTCCCTGGACTCCGGAATAGGCACCTTTAATCCACTTTCTACCGGATCCCAGAGTAGTTTCCTTTCCGTTTTTAACGCAATATGAGCACGTGACTTTCCTGCTTGAACCTTTCCGTGCAACCCACAAAGTAAGCCTTAAGACTTTCTAATGTAGTGCAACCCCTTCATTCTATAATTGAGAAGAATGAGAGCCAGAGAGGCAAAGCGACTGTCCTAAGGTCACACAGCAAACAAGGCGCAGAGTGGGGGCCAGAACTGAGGTTTCCTTCCTCTGTTCTTTCATTCCTACATGCATACATCTATTTATTCAAAAAATATTTCTGAAGATGAAGAGGCATCAGACATATTGCAGGCTCCCGAGACAGCAGTGGGCGAAAATGACGCCGTGCCTGCTATCTTTGGGCTCACGTGCTAGAGGGGCAGATTGACACAGAAACGGGCGGCTTGAGCTGAGTGCTGTATAGACCACGAAGGGGCACGGTGCTAGAGAGTGAGTGGGCCAGTGTGGGGAGGGGGCGGGGGCCGCTTTGACGGGGACCTTTGAGCAAGCCAGTCGGGGGCAGATCTGCCCCCGGGCGTGTGCATGGGCTCCTGAAGAGGGCACTGGCTTGGCTGGATAAGGAACATGTCCAGCACAGGGAGAGAGCCCGAAAGAGGCGACGGGAGAAGCGACGGAAGAGGACGCAGGGCCTTGGCCAGGCCTCCTGCTCTGTCACCCCAGCGCTGGTTTCAGAAGCTCATCACAGGCTCGGGTGCGTTTTCAGACCAAAGTCCTTTGAGACATCGCAGGGTAGCAGGGAGAGGGGGCTTTCCTTCCAGACCCGACCCAACCACAGCTCACCCCTTCTTACTGGATCAGATTTACACCCGGTGGTATTTTTAGCCTTCTCTCTCCAGCTCGGGGAACGCACCCCACATGAAAGAGGAGACAAATTTATCTCTGTGGTTGAGAAATACTCACGTGTGAGAGGCACGTGATAGCAGGACAGAGCACGGGCTTTGGAATGAAGGCAAGCTGGGTTTGGACCTCAGCTCTGTCGCTAAACTAGGTGTTGTCCTCAAGCAAGACTACCTCACTTCTCTGCACTTTTGATGCCCCAGCTGTAAATGGCATCGGTAAGAACAGGCATTTGTAGAACACTTAGGCTGAGCCAGGCATGGTTTTAGATCCTTTATAAATAGTATCTTGGTTCATCTTCCTATGAGCCCCCCTCTTGCATTATCATCAAGCCCATTATACCGATGGGGAAACTTAGACCCAGAGGGGATCACCTGCATTCAAATCCAAGCATTCCTGTCTTTTTTTTTGTTTTAATGCTTATTTATTTAATTTTGAGACACACACACACACACACGCACACACACACACACAGAATCCGAGGCAGGCTCCAGGCTCTGAGCCGACAGCCGCGAGCCCGACGTGGGGCTCGAACTTATGAACTGTGAGATGGTGACCTGAGCCAAAGTCAGATGCTTAACCGACCGAGCCACCCAGGCGTCCCAAGCGTTCCTGTGTCTTATGTGTGATGCTGTTGGCGGGGCATCTCAAAAGAAGGAGGGCCCAGCCTGGGCCCTCACAGTATTTAATCAATCTTCCGCTTACCCTAAGGAAGCCACCAGGTGCTCAATGGTTGCAAATGTGAGCCGGTGGAGAGAGGCAAAGCTGGTTGGCTGTGTTGCTCACTAGCATCCCTGACCCAACAGCTGGATGCCCGGAATATGCTTCCTGCCTTTCTGCCATGGAAAAATAAATGGGTTTAACTTCTCCCCACTGAACTAATGGTCCCTCACAAAGCTGTATCGTAATTATCTCACTTGCCCAGGGCCAGAGCCCAAACAGAGGCCCACATATCGTATGTCTAAATATTAGAAGTTATAAATCAAGCTAACAAACTGTTAAATAAAATATGTTCTATCCACATACCTTGACAAATATATGTGCCTAGCAATCTGGAAGGCCAAGATGAAATCAGGGATTGCAGACGCCTCCAGATTTTGTGACTAACTCTGGTGACATAGGAAGGGTGGTTCCAAGCGGCCCCTAACCCCAGTCTTGTTCTCTGTCCTGTACCGAGATGGGCCTTGTATAGGCGAACGCCTGAGGGTTCTCCAGCCTGGTGTCCTGACCCCATCGTCCGCCCCGTCTCACCACCAACAGCTGCACTTCGGCCTGCCCTGGCCTTCAGGGTTTGCATAAGGGCAGCTTGCTCAGCCTTTGGGAGGACAGACCTGGGGAAGGAGTCTATGCAGTCTCCAGAAATGGGCTCTTAGCCTTTTGAGCACGACATCCCTGGTCCCCAAGTACGGAGCATGATCTAGAACAGTGATCTCTAGTAGAAATGCAACATGAGTCACAGATGCGAGCCACATGCGGAATTTAAATTCTGTGATCAATTATAAAAAGGTATTTATGAGAAATTTGCCCTTGTTGTGCTGTTGCGCTTTGCCAGCACATCTCAGCTGGCTCTAGCTGCATTTCAGGAGCTCAGCAACCACTCACCAACTAGCAGCTGCCTTATTTGGCAGCTAGGATGTAGAATTCTGCTAGGCCAAGTGTCGTCTGTGGACCAGCAACATCTATGGTACCTGCAGAATGTCAGCGCTTCCTCCCTCCAGACAGAATCAGCATTTTAGCAAGATCCCCAGGTGATGGATATAGGCATTCAAGTTTTACAGACTGGCTTCTACGGAAGGCCCCTTGACCTGCTGACTGCACCCAGAGAGGGCCAGAGCTAGACTGGGAGCAGGGCGAGGTGCTTTCTAAGGGTGCTTTTTCCAGACTGTTCCTACTGATTCACACTGCCTCCCCTGAGTCCCTTCCAACTGGGCAGAAAAGGCCAGCACAGTGTGAAAAAGGCAAACATGGGGGGCTTAGAGAATGAGAAAAGGGCACATAGGAAGCAGGAATGGAGATGTCTGTGAAAAGGGAAAAAGGAGAAAAAGCATGGTTCCAGGGGACAGCAGGCAGGTCTGGGGAAGGGTGCTCTGAGGAGATTGTCTCAGCTGGGAGATAATGGTAAATAGTTTGCACTGGTTTCTGAGCATGAAGCATGGGAATCTAGTCAATGAGAGAGGGCCAAGGTCACCACGTGGGAGGCTTCTGAGAAGACCTGTACAGGGAACTTCTTGATCACAAGTCCTTACATGGCAAAATCAGAGCTATGTCCCAACAGATTATATTTGGTTCAAACTGGCGTTTTATCCTGAAGGTAGAAGCCAGTCCCATCACGCGCTTTTCGTGGAGGTTTGTCAAACACGCTGGAGGTAAGGGTTTCCATTCAAACTTCCATTAGTGGAAGAGTGCCTGGTTGGCTCAGTAGGTTGAGTCATACTCTTGATTTTGGCTCAGGTCGTGATCTCACGGTTGGTGAGTTCACCTCCCACCTTCGGCTCTGCACTGACAGCATGGAGCCTGCTTGGGAGCCTCTCTCACCCTCTGCCCCTCCCTCACGCATGCTCTCTCTCTGTCTCTCAAAATAAATACGTAAACTTATAAAAAAAAAAAAAAGAAGTTATGTAGTGGAAATGTCATTGTCTTTGCTGTTAGCATAATGGACGTTATTTCGAGAAATTACATCCTTGGCATATTGCAGGCTCTCAGTTCAAGCTGGACCTGTGTCAGGTTGGAGTGGTAGGATAACGCCCAGAGATAAAAAGGAAAGAGAACGAAAGAAACTAAGGTCTGCCAGCTCGATACATATGGTATCTCCACGAATGGCCAAATGCCTCTCTCAAGTGTCATTCGATCCGTTGGGGGTTTTCATCAGCAAGTCCTAGGATGGGCAGCTAACAGTGGCTTAAAGAGTGGTTCTCAAAATGTGGTTCGCCAGCATCACCACTATCACAGGAACTTGTCAGAAACGCCCATTCTTGGGCCCGCTCTAGACCTACTGAATCAGAAACTCGGGGAGTAGGGCCGGCAATCTGTGTTGTCATATGCCCTTCAGGTGATTCTGATGCATACTCAAGTTTGAGAAAGAATAGCTTAAACCATAAGGACATTTGCTATTTCTTAATGAGACGTCTGGAAGCAGACTCCATATGGCCAGGACTGTGGAGCAGCATTTCTGGGATTCTCTTGCCCTTTCCCTCATGGTCCTAAAATGGCTGCCATGGCTGTAAGCACCTCACATCATACTCACCTTGCAGTGTCCCAAACCGAAAGGACAAGGTGAGGGCAGAAAGGGGGTCTTTGCTCCTTAACACTTTCTCTTTCAGGAGGGAGGAAAACGTATCTCAGGAACGTCCTCAGCAGACTTCCCTTCTGCATTCATTGCCCAAACCTGGGTCTCATGCGTGTCCCCAGGCAAATCCTGGGCAAAGTGGGATAGAGTCTGACGAAGACTTAAGCTAACACAGCTCGTCTCCTTGAGTTCAGTGTGTTCCTCCAGTGCCTGAACAAAATTATTCTCTATTTGCAAGAACACACCGGGGCTGGGGGTGGGTTAGGGGATGGCTACTTGCTGGTAACCAACAGGATCTGTCACAATTGTCCCCATTTTACAGATGTGAAAAGTGAAGCTCAGGGAACAGCACATACCTAGGAAACAGCGGCTCTGAGATTCAAACGCACTTTCTTCAGACGCTCCAAATCTTTCCATCGCCTCATTCCACCTATGAATTTATCAATGACCCAGAACTGGGGAGGCATAAAAGATTGATTCTGTGACGTTCCGCAGTGGCAAACATTCAGATATGGATTATAATTTGGAACACAACACATCAGTAGAAGAGAGGTCACTAGCTGGACACCTGTGCTCCTGTGCTTTACTTGGTAAGAGATCTTTTAAGTGTTTGTGAACTCATGTTCAATATTTAATATTGGGAAACGTCCTGTTAAAATTTCAGCTTCTAGGTGCCTCTGAAGAAACATGACAGGCTCTTGCCACAGACCCAACATCCCCTCATGGCGAGTATGGGTAGGAGCTGAGTGGTCTGATTTTTTTCATTCCCCACCATTCCTTACCACCTTACCCCTGACCCGGTTCACCTATTTGTATCACCAGACTTGTCCCAGTTGGCGTTTTGCACGTTCCCCCACCCAGGCCTGCCCCCCCAACACCTGCCGGGGACCAAAGCCTGCAATGCTGAGGGTGGGAGATCTGGGGCCGGGCAGGGATACGACGGTGGGAGCTTATGGAGGGAAATCTGAGCTTTCCCGTGGGACCGCCTGCACTGGGACGCTGTAGGACTTCTCTACAGTCTTTGCTCTGTAGGCTGAGACACTACCCCAGGACGGAGGCATGGGGCACCCCCACCCCAGGGGTATGCCACGGGAGTGGACCCCCAGGCTGCAAACAGTTTGGGCAAGGGGGTCTGAAATCAAGGTGGTAGGGACTAAAGCCAAGCTGCTTTACCTCCTAGAAGCTGGTTTCCACTGAAACTCCCTGAGGTTCCTGTGCAATGTCCTACTCCTCAGGGTCCCTATATGTCCTCTGGGACTTGTTTTCATTGTAAACACTACCTGGGGACTAATTGTCCTCTCACTTAAGCCACTACCGGAGGAAGTTGTATATACAGTTCGGGCCTATTTCTTTATTTTGCTTTTCAATTCTGAAATACTGTTTGTTTGCTTTTTCCGAAGTACACCTATGGAATTGGGGGGACAGTGTTGCCCCAGGAGCACGCTGTTACAAAAGGAGAAGTCACACCAATAATAAAAATGCTGATGATAATAGTGTAGCTAAGAAATGAGGTAATGCACGGGAAAAGCCCTAGCTCAGCTCTGTGCCAGCTCGGAGGACACAAATACTCAGGGAATTCTCCGTCCGTCCGGTGGGAGAGCCAGACACATAAACAGGCCATTACAATGGAATCTGATCAGGGCGGCTCCAGCAGTAAACAGGGGGTATTCTCAGCTATGGGAGGATCAGCACCTTGAGATGGGAAAGCTTCTGGAGGAAGTGACAACTGAACCTTGGCACAATTGGCTGAGCAGAGAAGAGGAGAAGGGTGACCAGGCCAAAGGAGGCATGGGAGCAAAGGCTGGAAATAGGTAAGGACATGGTGCATGGTAGCACCTGTGTATTCCCGGAACTCACAGGGAAATGTTATGGAGGGCGGGGAGGGGGGAGGCTGGAGGAGTAAGGAGCGAGTCATGAGGTCCGTAGATTTCTCCCGGATGAACGGGGATGCCGTGAAGGGTCTTAAGTAGAGATGTGACCAACCGTGCTTATTGGAATGATCACCCAGGCTTCAGATGTTCTGAGAATAAAAAACAGAGGGCAGTGGGTTTGAACCTAGCCACTGTCCAGGACTATTTCCTGCTAAGGAAAGAGGGAGCCGATGCGTGACCCCTGTCTCCAGGGCTCTCCATCTCTGTTATTCCAGAAGTGTGAAAGCAGAAATTGCAGATGTCCTAAGGCCCAGCCTCGGGAGTCACACAGCTCACTTCTGCTGAATTCTATTGATTGAAGCAAGCCACAGGCCCGTCCAGATTCTAAATAGACTCCACTCTTTATGGGAGAAGAGGCAGAAGTTAGCAGTCATCTTTGTGTGCACCATGCCTTACTTGCATATCCTTTTAAATCGTCTGCAACAGGATACATAATAGGTGCTTAATAAATATTTATTCGGGATTGATTGATTGACCAATTGGTTAAATCATTTATATATTCGTTTATATGGGAATCACTGACCATAAAACAGATCAATAGTCTTCTTGGAAGGAAGGAAGGAAAGAAGGGGGGGGAGGGGAAGAGAGGGAGAGAGGGAGGGGGAAGTGCCGATTCTTGCGGTTTGTCAAATGCCTCTCCAAAGCTTCTCTTTGTCCAGACCCTTCCCCACTTGCCCCAACCTTCTCTTGTCCCTCCACCCTGGCACTCTTGCTCTCGCATATTGCACAGACTGGCACAGATCAGTAAATATTACTCTGAAAGATAAAACAAGGGGATTTTTTTTAAGTCTGCCACATCCCCCAGTCACTGCACACATACGTACACCTTGAACGCACATGCAGATGCTGTTAGGTCTATGAGAATGATGATTCACCCCACCATGTACTTCTCCAAGTCCCCACCGCTGCCATCCTTGTGAGTCCAAATGGGAACATGAACTGATGTGAGCTGATGTGCAGAAACATTGCCTGCAGTCAAGAAAGAAAGAAAGAAAGAAAGAAAGAAAGAAAGAAAGAAAAGAAAGAGAGAAAGAAAGAAAGAAAGAAAGAAAGAGAGAAAGAGAGAAAGAAAAAAAGAAAGAAAGAAAGAAAGAAAGAAAAGAAAGAGAGAAAGAAAGAAAAGAAAGAAAGAAAAGAAAGAGAGAAAGAAAGAAAAGAAAGAGAGAAAGAAAGAAAAGAAAGAAAAGAAAGAAAGAAAGAAAGAAAAGAAAGAGAGAAAGAAAGAAAGAAAGAAAAGAAAGAAAGAAAAGAAAAGAAAGAAAGAAAGAAAGAAAGAAAGAAAGAAAAGAAAGAAAGAAAAGAAAAGAAAAGAAAAGAAAAGAAAAGAAAAGAAAAGAAAAGAAAGGAGGGAGGGAGGGAGGCAGGAAGGAAGGAAGGAAGGAAAGTAGGAAGGAAGGAAAGGTTGCCCTTCAGTGTTCACTGTAACTCTTGATTTTCTTTTCTTAAATCGTTTTTGCTAAGTCAGTCTCCATGTGGGATCCCCTCTGGTGGGACGTCAGTGATAGCTCTGCTATTGTTAAATTGCATCCCTCAAAAAGCCACATTGAAGTCCTGACCCTTGGTACCTTGGAAAGAGACCTTATTTGGAAATAGGGCTGTTGACGGCGTAATTCGTGGAGGTCAAGCTGGAGTAGGGAGGGCCTTAATGTGCTAGGACGCAGCGCCCTACAGGAAGAGGAGACACACAGACACGCAGGGTGAACGCCAGGTGAGGACAGAGGCAGAGCTAGGGCGAGGCAGTGACAAGCCAAGGAAGGGCAGAGATTCCCGCCAGCCCCCTAAGCTAGGAAGAGGCAAGGAAGGATCCTACCCAGAGTCTCAGAGGGAACACAGCCTTGCTGACACTGTGGCTTCAGACTCCTGGCCTCCAGAGCTGGGAGACAATAAATATCTGTTGTTTTAAGCCCCCGGGGTGTCTATTATGTAATGGCAGCCCTAGGAAACTTAATTGCCATGGCTCCCCACAGCCATCTTTGCATCTCCAGTAGGACAAGAGTCTCAAAGGAACCGGGTGATTGATTTCAATTGGGCCAATTGGAATAGAATTTTGGACGTGAAACGCCCACCCTCTCACTGGATTCTAAAAAAAGGTCCACTTCCTTCTAAATTTCCTATAAAAACTGCAGAGACATTCAAAGATACAAGGAGGCGCTCTTCTTTCTTTTCCTCAAAAACAAACAAACAAGTTCTCAGGATAACAGGGGCAGGAGGACAGCGTGACAGCGACAGCGGACAGAGAATGTGGAGTCTCAGAGCCGCCATTTTGTTGTCAGCTGCATCCTCTTGCACAGGTGGATCAGCGACGGTCCTGGAGGAAAGGCCACTCACTGCTCACGGTTCTGCGGAAGCGATCTGTGGGGAGGGACCACATAGAGAGGTGCCGAGAAAGTTAGGGGACACACCAGGGATGGTGAGGCAACAAAGGGAGGCTGGGACCCGCTCTTGGGCCAAGGGAGCAAAGGAAGAAACCGTGTTAGTGAAATCCATTGGGAACTGCTCTCCACGGAGGTCCACAGCTCCTGGTAGGCATGCATCCGAGTGAGAATGAAAAATGCCAACCTTCTCTTCATTCTGTTGTTTTTTTTTTTTCCAACCTTCTCTTCAGTCTGAACTTTGTCGTCGTCGTTGTTGTTATTGTTGTTGCTATTGTTTTGTTGTTTTCTCTGCCAAATGGAGATAAGACTACTGACCCGACAGACTTGGGAGAAGTTAACCTGAATTATGAGGGACCCAGTGCAATGCTTGGCACAGAGGCGTGTCCTCAATATCAATAAACATCTCGTGAACATACAATGACGGATGGAATGGATACTTTTATAAGGCACACCCAATAACGTTCCTTCAGCAAAAAATTTAAAAAGCCTCAAATGATAGACTTGGATAAATTGTGCCTCCCCTCCATGTCATAAAAGGTGCAGAGGGAATTGCACAGCATATTAGAGATAATTAACTCCAAGTTTGAATCAGGGCTTCCAGAATTCAGGAAGGATTCCTCTAGTCAATCTTGCCCTAAAAAGGCACCGAGGCACATGCACAGGAAGGAAAATAGAAGCCAATTAATTCAAAACATTTGGTACCTTGTAGCCTCAAGAGGTTTGGATGGGAGCACTTAGTGACTGTGACTGAAATAGTGAGCGCGTTGGGCCGCATGGTGGGTGGGGCCAAGCAACGATCCAGAGTAGGTCCGCTTCTAGGGACTGGCGACTCAAAGGCAAAATGCAAGATGGGGTTTCCTGAGCCCCAGTGGGTTTGGAAGGGGTTTGGAACCAAAGGCCTTTTCTATCCCTGGGGAACTACGTTCGAGTCTTTCCCCAGTTGCAAGAGAGAAAGGAGGGCATCATTGGGCACCTCCTAAAATACCGAGCGGTGGGCTAGAAGCCTCCTGCGCATTGCCCCTGCGGATCCTCACGGGACCCAGGAGATGATGCAAGAAGAACAAACAGGCTCAGGGAGGGCAGAAATGTTCTTATCAGTTAAGCCACCTTGCGTTCGGGTGTTCTGTTACTTTCAGTTGAAGGTGTCCGAACTTGGGCACGTAGCCTTGTCTGACCCTCTCCTCCCAGCTGGTTCCATCTCATCCTCAGGTCCAGCTCTGAGGTCACTCGCCGTCACCTCTCTGCTGGACATGCCTCCTACTGGTCCCTCCATTCCATCCCGTTCTGTTTCCTGAAGAACCCTGGTGACTCCTTAAGCTTCCCTTTTTTAGGGATAGCACTCCCCTCCCTGACTAGAATGTAGGCCCCAGAAGGTAAGGGATGCGTCTGCCTTGTTCATCTCGGGTCCCCAGGACCTAGCTCAGTGCCTGGCATACAGTAGGCACTCAATAAATCATCTCTGGGTGAGTGAGAAGTGGAGAGCTGGCCTTCTAGCCCGAAGCACCTCCCACCTTTGAACTCATTTGAACTCTTTTTTTTTTAATGTTTATTTATTATTTTTGAGACAGAGAGAGACAGAGCATGAACGGGGGAGGGTCAGAGAGAGGGAGATACAGAATCTGAAACAGGCTCCAGGCTCTGAGCTGTCAGCACAGAGCCCGACGCGGGGCTCAAACTCACAGACTGCGAGGTCACGACCTGAGCCGAAGTCGGCCGCTTAACCGACCGAGCCACCCAGGCACCCCTCCTCATTTGAACTCTTAAAACACAGCTGACATACAATCAGGTTCCTGGTCTGCAGTTCATTTCTCCACCCACGACTGATGACCATGGTCTCTGAGTGGGAGATCTCAGGCACAGAATTAGAATGGCCTTCTCATCCCTCTGGTCCACCTCCCTGCCTTCTTTGCCATAGCCCCCACCTAATTTGCTGCTGGGAGGAAAAGTCATGTTGGCGATAACATCGTTGATCCCAAGAGCTCTTTGGAATGGAAGCTGCAGCTCCGAAGGGGAACGTGATCTGGTCATCGGCAGTGAGTGGAAGACATGGCAAGAGAACCTAGGTTTCCCCTCTCTCTCTACGTCCCAAGACCTTTCCAATAACTGGTTACTTCTCTTAGGTGGAGACAGAGAGAGTCAGGATCAGATCCCAGAATTGCCATTATCTCCAGGGTAAGCTAGAGCATGTCATTTAAATTCTGTGGGCAGCAAATTTACCCACCTGCAGATTGGGGGCTCCACCAGCCTCCTCTGGGGGGTAGGTATGTGTGTGTTTCTTAGAAGATCATTCAAGGGCTGCTATAAGGCCATAAGGGTTATAGCAATGCTAAAACCAACTTGTCCTCCAAGTCCAGGGTCAAGGGACCACCTAAATCAGGCATTTAAAAACACGACCTCTTACAAACACGCAGCCCTATCCTTAGCAAGATGTTTAACCTGAAGCATCGTCGTCTGCTGGCCTCGTCTGACGGGTCATCTATCCCAGCCTCTGGACATCTGGTGCCTGCGGCTGACCCATTAGCTGCCTCGCCTGCCCCCAGAGCAGAATGATCTGTCCTCCGCCTCCAACCAGGCCACCATGAAATATTCAAGCAGCCCTGAGAGCAGATCACTTATTTTGACTGGATTCTGCTAGGATCGTGGGCTGGGTTACAGATGAGAAGTCTGACCAACTAAGAGAAGTCAGAGGTCTGGAGCAGGCTGCTTGCAAAATGAGGAATGAACACTGAAAAGTAAATCACAACTCAGGAGCCCAGTCTGCAAACAAATGCAAACGTGGCGAGCTCAAACTTGCTTCGGGCTCCGAAGTAACGGAAGCCTGAGAAAAGATTCCAGACAGTGGAGGATTGCAGTCTTTAGAGTTGTGGAGATCAAGGTTCCAATCCAGCGTGGCCGCCTTCTGGCTCTATTCCTTTGGTAAGTTACTGAATGGCACTGAGACTGTTTTTCTCTACAAAAGTGGGGTGGAATACGTCCTACCTTCCTCAAATACGGTCAGGTATTTGGAGGGACCTGGTAGGCAGTGACATTATGCAAGTTTCCTCCTCTTTTCCAACCAGGGGCTTCTTTTTAATCTAGGTCAGCTTTAGGAGTGAGAGATAGCCAGGCTACATCTGATGGAGGCAGGATGTCATTCACAGATAAGAAAAAGAAAAAAAAAAAAGGCAACATCCTGGCAAGCAGGTGGAAACATGCATGCTAAGCATTGATGGCCCTTTCTGCCTTTAACCCCCGGCGCAGCCATGAGTTCCGGGTCACGGTTATGAAATAAATTGTTGCAATGTGAGCAAAAACAAGAAAAGGGGGAGGAGGGGGCTTTGGACTAGAGATCTCGAGAGTCACAATAATAAAAAGAATTCTTCCTACAGGGGTCCCAGCAGTAAAGGTGTTCTGTAGCTGGGAGTTCATAGCTGTAAAATCGAAATGTCAGCTGATTTAGTGCTATCAGATTAAGTGCCACCCCCCTAACGGCCACCAGCTCTGACTTTAGTACTAAACATCTTACAGATGTTTTTTAATCTCCTTTATCCTCTTTTCCAGCCAGTGTTATGATAAAGTCTCAAAGCAAATGTTACAACTTCAAAGCCTTTCACCTAATGGCCCCTTTGGTTCCCCAGGGGACTCTGGGGAGCCAATTGTATACCATGAATTATCCACTAGGTTATATCCAGTTTGCATAACGGACACTCACACTGCAGGAGGAAAACCTGTGGTTGAGGCTCCAAGGTGTCTCTGAGCTCCCTAGCAGCCCCTTCCAAAAGGGAAACTCGATGAAGTCCAGAAGGATCTCTCCCTCCTTAAAGGGAGGCAACACATACTTTGGGGGTGGTTTCTTTGGCTTGGCGCCTTTGAAGTGGGTTACCATCTAAAAGGCTTTGGGCTGGATAGTTGCTGTTTGCTTTTCTGGCTGTGGCTTCCGTGGTGCGAACACAGGATGTATCTGCCCTGCTATGTGCAGAACGCCCACAGGATCTGGCAGGCCCTAGGTTCCCCCTCTTTGCCCCCACGATGTGCCGGACTTTGTCTTCATGCATGGATTCCACACTCCGGCTCCATACACTCCATTCATACATTCCGCTGACAAGTCTCCTGTGAAGTAGACAGTACAGTCCCCATTTGACCGCGAAGGGAAAGGAGGCCCAGAGAGAGAAGGTAAGCGGCCCAAGGTCACACGGTCGGCAAGTGGTAGGGCCCCAGCTAGACCCCAGGTTTCCTGACTCCAGCTGCAGCTTCAGAGGTATAATGAGGGGTTTAAGCACACACACACGGAGCAGGTCACAGGGCTGGTACTCAGACCTAGGACTCGAGATTCCAAGTCCAGTGTTGGTCCACAACACTCCACACCCTCCCAGCCTCCCGCCATCCATTTAATAAATATTTACTGCCTACCTGCTGGGCACCAGAGCTGTTGAAGTCCTAAGGATACAGCTGTGAGTAAGACGGACAGCATCCGTGTCCACACGGGCTCTCCTTCTAGTGGGGGAGACGGACTATAAATAAGGAAGCCGATAGGTTGACCAAATCATTCTGGTCGAGGTGAGTCTCACGGTGGAAATATTCAGGGGCCGTGGAGGGAAGGCGGGTGGGGGTGTGGGGTCACCGATTTCGATCAGGAGGGTCAGGAGAGGCTTCTCTGAGGAGGTAGTTATCTGAGAACTGCGTGATAAGTAAGAGGCAGACACAGAAGACAGAACAAGAAGGGTGAGGGCCTGGGGGTGTGAAGTCTTTGTGACAGGGACTGATACGAGGGAGGGGTGGGGGGAAGGTCATGGATGAAGAGCTTCCGGTGAGGTTGGACAGAGGTTAGCCACAGGCCTTGAGTGCATGTGGAGGGCTGATATTTTCCTGAGAGCATCACAGAAGCGTGAAAGCGTTTTAGGCACAGAGGTGACGGGACCCCAATTTGCATGGTAGAAAGATTACTCTTAGTTGCTGTGTGTGTGTGTGTGTGTGTGTGTGTGTGTGTATACACTCTGGGGCTGGGGGTGGGGTTGCACGTGGGGGTGAGGGAAGCCAGGAAGATGCTTCTGTGGGGGCCCCAGCAGGCCTGGATTGGGTGGTGGAGACGAAAATGGAGGGAGGAAGCGAGCAGATTTGGGTTATATTTAAAAACAAAGTCATCAGGGCCTGTGGGTGACTTGAAAGTGAGCAGTGGTGGGGGTCAGTGTTCAGAATGACTTACAGGCTCTGGGATCCCTTGAGCATACCAGGTGAAGAACAGGGCCATCTATTTGGGGGCTGCTGGAACAGGACCGCGGGGGCAAGACCTGGGGGCAGTGTGAAGGCCCTGCAGTGAGGCCGGGGTCTCAAGTCTCACCCTGCGGCAGGAGCCCATCCAGCAAGCAAGCAGAACCCTCTGCCCACAGAGCAGGCAGATCACAATCCCCACTGTGCCCAGAGGCTTCCGGGGGCCCCAGCCAGCCAGGCCCTGCTGCAGCCAGGGCACTGCAGTCTTTAGATTGGGTTCCTGGAAAAACTGTTCAATTATTGATAAGGAACCCTCCTGACATCATTGAAAGACGACGAGGCTCTCTCCTCGCCTAAGTCATGCCTCTCTGTCCTGCAGATCTGGGTCCCCCAGCTCAGCAGTGGGGATGCGGGCGGAGGGCGGGTGAAGGAGAGGACGCAACAACTGAAATGCAGTCCTAACAAAAACACTCAGAACGTAAAAATGATGATGCTAATACTGTAATAACGGGCGTTTTCTGAATACTTGCTATGTGCTAGGCAGGATTCCAAGGGACCATACTCTTCTTAAGAACTCTAGGGGCGCCTGGGTGGCTCAGTCGGTTAAGCGGCCGACTTCGGCTCGGGTCACGATCTCGCGGTCCGTGAGTTCGAGCCCCGCGTCGGGCTCTGTGCTGACAGCTCAGAGCCTGAAGCCTGTTTCAGATTCTGCGTCTCCCTCTCTCTCTGACCCTCCCCCGTTCATGCTCTGTCTCTCTCTGTCTCAAAAATAAATAAACGTTAAAAAAAAAAAAATTAAAAAAAAAAGAGAACTCTAGGAGGCAAGTCCTATGGTTATGCCCACTTGACAGGTGAGAAAACTGAGGCCAAAGGAGGTTAAGTAAGTTGCCCCAGGTCACCCAGCTTCGCGATGGCAAAGCCAGGTTTTGACGCCAATAGTCTGGCTCCAGACCCCATGGAAACCCCTACTGGTCTGAACTGCCTCATGTGCTATCCCAGGTATGGTGTTGGAGCTGCTAGCAGAGGAGGCTACTTTCCTTTTCCTCATTTAAAATGAATCAGTTACGGGCTTCTGGGTGGCCCGGTCGGTTAAGCGTCCGACTTCAGCTCAGGTCATGATCTCACGGTTCATGGGTTTAAGCCCTGCATCGGGCTCTCTGCGGTCAGCATAGAGCCCACTTCGGAGCCCTGGTCTCCTTCTCTCTCTGCCCTTCCCCCACTCATGCTCCCTCCCTCTCTCAAAAAATAAACAAATGTTCAAAAAAAATTTGTTTTTAAATGAATAAAATGAATTAATTAGATGCGATAATGTGGGAAACATTTAACTAAATCCCTGGTAGGGGCTTATATTTCCTATTTTACTTAGATTTACTAACCCCCTGTGAAATGAGGACTCTTGTGAAGCGTATGTTACAGAGGAGAAAACTGGGGTTGATAGACACAAGAGGGTCTACCTAAGGCTGGGCAGCTAGGGAAGGACAGACCTAGAAATTGAACCTCGGTCGTTTAACTCCAACGGTGGTGACTTCTCTAGCTGCTCTGTGCATATACATATATGTAAACTGTATATATACGAATTGCTCAAGTTCATTGGAAAGAATATGACCGTTTCAACATAGAGCACACGTGCCTTGTAGTGCGTCCTGATGTTGTGACTGAGCCTTCTCATCCCCCCAGGAAGCCTGGTGAAAGATCCATCTGAAGCTAAAAAATTCCAGCTGCTTCCATGTTTCTTTCTCTGATCGTGAGTGTATGCCTTTCTTTTCACGACCTTAGAAGAAAGGAAGTTAGACCCTAGATCCATTTCTTTCATGTTCTACCAATTTACTGCTTTGCCATAGTCTATTGTTTCTCTTTTATTTTGCTGTCTTTGAACTGTTTTCTTTTTTTTTTCCAACGTTTTTTTTTTTTTTTTTTTTTTTTTTTGGGACAGAGAGAGACAGAGCATGAACGGGGGAGGGGCAGAGAGAGAGGGAGACACAGAATCAGAAGCAGGCTCCAGGCTCCGAGCCATCAGCCCAGAGCCTGACGCGGGGCTCGAACTCACGGACCGCGAGATCGTGACCTGGCTGAAGTTGGACGCTTAACCGACTGAGCCACCCAGGCGCCCCTGAACTGTTTTCAATATTCCTCCTTCTCCTCCTCCCTCCCTTCCTTCCTTTGTCATTCAACCAACATCTACTGAGCACTTCCTCAGAAGCTGTGATGTTGCAGAAAGATGACCAGTAGTGGGGCAAAACAGGCCAGTGCTCAAATGTCCTTGACTGACTAGCTCTGTGACGTTGGGCAAGTTCTTTCACCTCTCTGGCCTCAGCATCCCCATCTGTAAAATGGGCTAATCCTCCAATGTGCTCTGCATGGGTGGCCACAAAATAGAAGCACGGTCACAGCTATGAAAGTGTCTGATAGGGAACTTGGCATACAATGGGAACTCGTACGTATTGATGGACACTGAGACTTTGGGTGTGACGGGAGGCTCCGAATGGACCACAGACTCCACCCTGGAAGAGCCCTCTGCCTAGAGGGGGAGACAGGGCAGAAACAAGGCAGGCTGTGACAGGGCCGTAGGAAGGGGAAGACAAAGTGTCCCGAGGATTAGCAGAAAGGAGAAAGTCTTGTCATGAAAGTGCCTTAGGTTCTACGGAACAGCCTGGAAACACATTCTTCTCTTTCTTTCTCTGAGGGGTCAGAATGATGTTTTTCTAGGCCAGATCTGAATCTGCCCTGAATCCTCAGTAAAATAGGGCAGAAGGTAATGAGAAGGAATCGAGGTGATCCTACCTGTGATTGAAGCCAGCGGGCTTAGAAGCTGGAGAAAGCTCCCTCGGGCTGCTCCCGTCTTTTGGCAAGAGCCAAAAGTCCAAGTCTGCCCGGAGTCCTGGTTCTGCCACTTCCTAACTGTGTGCCTTTCGACAAGGGCCCCACCACCCTAAAGCTTCGGGCCCACCACCTGGAAAATATGACTAAAAACAGTTCCCACCTTTAGGGCCGTTATGAACATGGAGAGACCTATATGCAAATTCAGGGCACATGGGATATGCATAAGGACCAGCTTTTAACTTTTGTTCTCTTCCTGGTAAATGGGGGCATACTGGGGACTCTTCTGAGACAGGTGAATTTTATTGGCCAATTCGAATTTTGGCGGCTCCAGAACAACCAAAGGGTAATCTCCTGACCGTTTTCGGTTTTCGATGTTCAACAGAGGAAACTCAGAAATATGTGTGTTTTGAATCAATGGGAGCAAGCTATGTACGAGGGAGCCGGGCTCCTGCATTCAAAAGCCAAGTGTAGGAACAGCCCCCATCTGACCTGATCTCACGCTCACACTGCAGGACAGGCGTAAGGTAGACTTGTTGGGGAGGATACCCAGGAGCACTTTCGTTGGCTACAGCCATCAAACTGGGGCAAACATTGTGTGCGGGCCAGCACCATCGGTATCTTTCAGAGCTTCGCAAAGCACACACATACACAGGGGCTCCACTGGGCTCATTCATGCAGTCAGCTCATGCATATGCATGAAGTAACTGTCCGGTGACCAATCAAGGGACACCATCTGAGCAGGAAAGGAAAGAGCATTAGGCCAGGGAAGCAGAACTCTGTTCAAATCCAGGCTCTGTCTCTTTCATCTCTTTGAGCCTCAGTTTCCTCATTTGTAAAAATGGAGATAAGAAACTCGGGCTGTGGGGAATATTAAATTAGAGAATCGATATGAAAATGACCTGACACAGCGCTCGAAGAGTAGTAGGGCCTTAATAAATGCTGGTTAAATTGGAATCTGCCGAGGACTACAGGACATAAAGATTTAACGAATATTTATTGCAATCCTACAGAATGTCAGCCTCGTGTCAAGTTCTGGGCATGTGGGGATGAATAAAACATGCCATTGTGGGGTTTATATTTTAGACAATGGGACGGACACACAAATATCAGAAACGAAATCATAGGAGAAGTAAAACTTATGCCCGTGTTAAAGGACATGACTGCGTTTGCAGTCAGAGACACTCCTGGGCTTGCAAAGTCCCCTTTGGCTATTTCTGGCTTTGAAGAGTGTAGCCATAAAGAAAAAATGAGATTCAATACTCCATTCGATTCGAGTTGGTGAAGAGACCCCATTCAAGGTGTAAGGGACAGAGGGTGACGTCAGGCTCCTGGCTTGGCCGGCACAAGTCTGCCAAGCATGTGCACCCACCATCCCACTCCACAAACCTAGAAACGGGCCACCACCATGGAGGTCCCAAACTTCTCCTTGCCTGCAAATGTCCCAGGGAGTCAATGGCCTCTGTGGTTATAGCTGAGATGCAGTGTTCCAGAAATCTTCCCTTTGTCCATCCAGTCCCACGCTCCCACCTCTTCCACCCTGCTCTGTGCCCTGGGGAGGCTTATCTAGGTGGATTGAATCTTTGGACCACCCTCCTTGCCCTCTGGTTCCTGGTTGGGCTCAAACAATGGGGAGCCTGAGCGGGCGATGGGAAGGAAGGAGGAGAGCAAGGCTGCAGGATTTAGTCCCCTGCCTCTGCCTTGCTGGGTCACTGTGGGTTGGCTGGGTCCCTCTACCAAAAGCCACAGCTCCTGCAGGGTGGGCCTTTCGGCACAGTTCAGGTCACCGCTCTGTCCCCTCTCCCTTCAGGCCTAGGGGAGGTGACAGCACTCAGCTATTACTGGCCCCAGGGAACTGCACTACCCCTGTGGTTTCCCCACATCTTTGTAAATAGCTCCTTTATTAAACTCTTCTCGAATCACTAATTTAAGTGTGCCATCTGTTTCCTGCCAGTCCCTGACTGACACCTCCAGGTTCTCGGCCTGGATACTGCTTTACTCTGTGCATATATTTTTCTGGACCGGTGGAAAATAAGGCTGGAAATTTGGCCATGACAAGGTTGTCCTTCCAAATCTTTGCACATCCTGTTTGCTGTTCAGTTTGGGCCGCTCACAAGAGTCTTTCCTGCCAGTTCTAAGAAAAAGTGGTTTTCGGCCCTCGTGCGAGATCAGGAATCTCAGACGTCTAAGGGGACAGAACTCACACAAACCACGGGGGTGTATTCACCTACCGTATGTGGTGCTTCTCACGACTAATTTGCAAAGACACACGCCAAGTCCTCAGGAGAGCCCCTGATGCACAGTAGGTGCTGTCTCAACCTTACTTGGTGGTATCATCGGCTTGATTTTACTCCCTAATGGTTCACACAGATATTGTCCCAAACACCCATTCTGCTCTGTAGCCTTGTTGTTACAGATCTGCAGCATGGAGAAATGCAATTCACATTGTTTCGAACTCCTACTGGGTGCCAGGCACTTCAGGCCGTGTGGCTGAGCGTGGGACTGACGCGGTGAACAGACATGATTTCTCTACCCATTTCCTGCCTCATCCTTATCCTAGCTCCTACCCTGGAGCCAGTTACGTCAGGCCCCTGTTGATGGCTCGGCCTCCCTGTGCGTAAAATCCGTAGAATAATGGTACCTACCTCTTGGAGGTGCTATGATTAAATCAGTAAGATGTGTGAACATGCTTAATAGCACACGTGCTTATTCCAATTTTGTACATTATCTCATTTAGTCTTCAGGGCAACCCTAGAATAGGCAACCTTGCAGGTCTGTGTGACCCCAGAGCCTGGCTCCAGCCCACCGTCTCTGTGGAGATTACGTGGGGGGAACAGAGTTGGAGGAGGGATGTAACGAACGCATTGACAGTTGCCGTCAGGGTGTTGGGTCGTTACTACGTGCCAGGAACCAGGCTGAGCACCTGACATACGTTGTCCCACTTCAAACTTAAAATTATGCAACGAGGAAACTATTATCAACCTCCTTGTACATGAGGACGCTGGGGCACCAAGGGTTGAGTCACATGTGTAGCGACTGTGCAAACCAAGTGGCTGTGGCAGGATTGAATCCTGGTCTCCCCTACTCGGACATTCCTGTTCTTAACCATGAGGAAAATTCAGAATGCCACACTTTGCAACTGGCAATACTTGGGGATCCCACAGAAATCCACCCCCCCCCCGGGGGGGCGGATTCTGCACTGTGAACTCCATCCCAATATAAACCAGGTTGGTGTCCTCTGAGAAGTTAGCTTAGCGCTGAGGCTGGCAAATGCAGGGTCTGATGTAATCTATTCCATTACGGAGTGTGCAGTAGCTCATGTTGAAAAAAAAAAAAAAAAAAGGAAAGAAAAGAAAAAAAAGAAAAAAAAAAAAAAGGAAAGAAAGAAAATGGCTGTACCCATGGTAGGGAGGTGGGAGGCCCAGAACCCGGCCAATTGGAAAGCAGCAGCTGGCAGGACCGAAGCTGATCACAGTGACCATCAAACAGGAAGCAGGGGAGGACTCTAACTGTCCAGGTCGCCGTAATTCCCTCCTGCAGGACAGTGAAGGATGAGGACACTTTGACAAGGCCCTGTTCAGCCAGGTCCCCACAGCCAGGCCCAGCTGTACAAAGCAGTGTCAGTGGCTCAGAAGGGACCGTATGGGGGACAAGAGCCCCAGTATATAGTTTCTTCTCTGGGTGGGCTCCCATTTCCCGCTCTGCCTCCACTCGATGCCTGCACCAGGGCAGGGCAAAACCGCCCCATTTCCCCCCTGAAAGGCATTCACTCAGGGAGGAGAGACGAACAAAAAGCAACAGGGAAATAAGATCTGGCTTCGTCTGACACAAAAGGGTGGGATAAAGGACAATGTGTATCAAACCTGGCATGAAAGAGACCAGGGACGAGGCTGATGAGGTGGGGACCCTCCCGAGAGAGGCTGCCAGTGGGACCTAACAGAGGGGAGCAGCCGCTATGAAGGGCTGAAACTTTGCTAGAACTAGCTCAACTGTAGGTTGAAATCTTCTGGCTGGGATGGCTTCAGGGATTGACAGCTTTGGATTCCACACCTAGCTCAGTCTCCTGGCTGGGCTTCCAGCCACCAGCCTCTACTCTGTGATCCCGCCCCCGGGCATGTTTGACTGGACCAGGGGAAGAGGTCAGCTGACCCTAAAGAGACCAATCAGAATCTCACTGGAGGGGACGCCCCCCCACCCCCCGGGGGTTGTTTGATTTGATTTTTCTCTCCTGTTTTGTTCACTGCTACATCCCAAATGTCTAAGATAATGCCTGGCACGTAGTAGGTACTCAGTGTATATTCACTGTATATAAACTGTCTCCGCACTTCTAATCAGGATTCAGCCTCTGCAGAGCTGGCATTGAGGAGCCTGCCCCTAACTTGGGATCGGAGGCAGCCACATTCTGCAAAATGGACTGTGGAATGTGCAGAGGGAAAAAGAGGAGGGGTAAGAAACAGAAAGGAGAGGGAAGGAGGCAGAGAGAGTCCCGACAGGCGATGGGAACACATCCCTGTGTCTTCCCGGTCATGTTCCCTGTTGGCCTTAAGCTAGCCTGAGTGAGTCTTGATATTTAAAACCAAGTCATTCTAACCAAAACAGCATGTCTCCTTAGAGTCCCTCCCCAAAGGGATTGCTGAGAATTCCTGTGCGCTCTTGAAGTATTTTTAGCTGAGTGCGCTTGGAGGCATGAAGGACAACTTTAGCCCTTCACCAAATACCTTGTCTGATCTGCCTACTGAGACACTGCCTACTGAGGTGGGAGGGGGTAGGGCAACTCTAGAGCCTGACGACCTGACTCCCAATCCCGGCTCCTTCCCACCCATCCTGCAACCTATGGCAGGTTATCCGACTTTTCTGAACCTCAGTTTCCTCCTTTGCAAAATGAACATGGGGACAGCTCCTACATCCGTGGGTTATTTGAGAATATAAAGTGCTTTGCACAGTGCTTAGCACATGGTTCGTGCTGGATAAGTGATAATAATGTATCCAATACGTCGAACAAGCAAGATTCCTATAAAACAACTTCTTATTTTTGGCCTATCATTTCCTTTTATACCTACTCATTGTGTGCAATCTATTCCTTGCTCCAGAATGAGAATATGGTCAGGCCCATGAGTTTCCTAATCACTGTTAGGTCATAGAAGTTCCAGTGATCATCCTAATTCAGGGACACTGCCTCCATTCATTACCTCTGTCTCCTCTCCTCTTCCTGATAGGGCCTACCGCCAGCATTTCTGCTCCTCCGTGAGCTTGTGAGCCCGTTCTCTGGATCCTCCAAGAAGGTAAGGGGGATAGAAAAGTTCTCAGTTGTGTGTATTGTCGAAGGATGGCTTTGCACTCTCTGAGTGTGACAGATGTTTTAGGTTGACATTTAGATTTTCTGGAGACGTCCCTGCTGTGACCACCTATGATTACAACCTCTCACCTGCCACCTAGGGTCATATCCCTACTTCCCTTCCTCTGCTGCCATCAGCCACGGTCACTTCTAAGAGCATGCGCCAGACCCAGGCCCCCCACCCCCCACGGCCGGGCACAGGACACAAGCTCTCTGAGAGTCCCCGATGGCCTAAGGGCTAAGGCTGAAGCACAAACTCCTTTTCCGAAGAAGTTTTCACAAACTCTTCCCCACATTTCAACAGCCCAACCCAGTTCTCTCCTCCAAAGTGGTGAAGAGCTTGGAGAAGTGTGCAACTGGTTTTTGGGTTTTTCTTTTGTAAAGGCTTCGCTTGGCTGGCCCCGCCCCGCCTGTGAAATGTAGCCGCTGTCGCACCTTGGTGCCTCTGCTAAAACCCCCATTTTGATCTCCTGTTAACAAACCAACACATGCATTTAACCTTTCCGTTCACAAAACGTGATCAGGTGCGTTGTGTCAATTCGTCACAGCAACTCTATCAAGGTGGCAATTCTGTTCTCCCCATGTTACTGATGAGGAAAGTTGAGGCACAGAGAGGTCGAAAAGCCTGCCTGAGATCGCCCAGCGGAAGATTCGCAGGCAGATTTGCACTGTCAGCCTGATTCCTTTTCACGGCAGCACGGAGCTTCCCGAAGAGAAAGGCACATAAAGGCTCTGTACCCTTCCTCTGTGCTGCCTGGCACTTGGGCTGCGAGCCTTCCATGGCCCAGGGCACTCCCGATTCGAGGGATGTCCTAGAGGCCTGCTCTGAAAGGCAGCGGCTTCCTTAGCACAGGACTCAAATACAGACCGAGACTTCCTTGATGCGGATTGAGGCAGCCAGCCCTGTGACTGGCAGCTGGGTTCAGAGAACTGGCCAAAAAAAGCCTTGCTTCCTTTGCACATAAAGCGCCCATTCTCAGCCACACACACTGGCACAGACACTCACAGACCAGAGCCTCAAAGGGCCGGACAATAAAACAGACACAGGCCAGGGCAAGAGATTTTTTTTCTTTCCAAATGCAAAACGCAGATAATACTCAACACTTATATACCATTTGCATAGGAGCTGAAATTTTTCTAGGAAAGGCAGAGATTTCTTGTGCCAGAGTTTTGGGGGCAGATGGCTGGGGGAGGTGTCTATAAAGACAGCTTTATAGCCTGCGGCCACTTCCTCATGGTGATCAGCACATGGGCCCAAAATACACCAGCTCCCTTTCCCCCCATGTTTCTCGTCTTCTACCCATCTTCCTCTCTCCTTGTCCCCTCCCTCTCTCCATTATTGATACCTTCTAGTGGCCAGCCCTGGGCTAGCTACAGAGATGAATGATAGTCAAACCTGTCCTCTCTTGACTCACAGTCAGGTAGGGAAGCAGAAAAGGAAAAACCAACAAAGAAAACCCAGGATAACAAAGATGGAGATACCTGCAGAGTGCTGTGGGACCACAGAGTGGGGAGGAGGGATCGAGTGGAGTTTCAAGATATCTTACAACTGGCGCAGACAGACAAGTCTGAATGGTTGCCCAACGCATCAGAACAGATCCCAGCCTTTACACAGAACTGAGGGAATATCAACTCGTGGCGGGCTAAGAGAGAGCTTCATAGAGGAGAGTATGCTTGAGTTGAGTTGTGAGGGCATGTTCATTAGACAGACAGACTTCAAGAGGGCGAACTGCGGGCCGAAGGAAAGGTCAAGGCAGAGACGCAGGAAAGAGAGTCCAAAACAAAGTTCCTAAATGCAAGCCTGTAGTTCGCAGGAGGTTCAATCAAAGAAACAGCGGTCTGGTCCAACAACGGAAATAACCATCTTATTTGTGACATACCTCCGTTGGGCAAGGTAAGGAATTTTCAAGGGTGGTTTTTTACAATATACAATGCAGTACAAGCCGTAGAATTTAATGCCCCAGGAAGGTACAGTTGTGCTGTGCACAGCCTCCCAGGTTAGAAATGGTCAGCTGGTCTTCAGGTTAAAGGCCCTTAGCTAGGTGGTCATCCTTTTGCTCCTCTGTCCTTGGAGTGTCTGGAACCCCCTGATTCTCAGTGGCCCAAATACCTAGATTTTGTCCAAAACCCAGTACTGGTTTTCCCAGATGTAGGAACATGATGAAAATCTAATTGACCGCACCCTGGTCTTGGGGATGCTAGCCCCTGATTCTCAGCTGCCCCAGTCTTTGTGTAATTAACCTTTGGACCCCAGAAATGAAGGCTCCATAACAGAATTCGAAGGTCCTCTCCAGGACAAGAAGGAGCTTCTGGGCTGAGACCTTTTCTCCCGGCACTCTGAATGTCAAAACCCAATCGAGTATGACAGCCATTGCTTGGATCCATATCTCTAAAGTGACCCAGCCTGAAAGGCACCAAATAACATCCAAATTTTACCCCCACACAGTGAGAAAGGAAGAAAAATAAAATCAGGCTACTTCATCATGTGTCTCTCACGAACGCGTCTTATGAATATTTTGCTTTAAAAGACTAATGGGCTGAGGACTTGGGAAAACGTATTTGTGTGCATTCATTAAGTCTCCGACTCAGAAACACATTCTGGGACTAATTATTTTTTAACTAACTAATCAGCATGTTTCATTCATAAATTGGGATTTATCAGTACAGCACATGAAAGGAGAGAACATATTATTATTTTAATTTGGTTAATATGCAAAAACGCCCTGTGTTTGTAATGACCTGCTTTCACTGAAGAGAGGCAGGCTAGAAATAGCAGCAGCTTTCTCTAATGAGGGTGCTGGCTCCCGGCCCCAGCTGCTCGCCACTAGATACTCTCCCTGACCTACCAGTGCGTGTGTGTCTCCTGCAAGGAGGCAGGAGCGATTTCCTCACGAGGGGAAACCCTGAACGCCAGTGTGCTGGTTCTGCTGATAGAACCAGTTACACCCGCTTTGTTAGTGGGGGAGAAAAAGGAAATCGTGGAGCACGAGGGTGGAGGGTGGTGGGAAGGAGCATTCACTTTTGTTGGCTATAAAACACACACGCGCGCGCGCACACACACACACACACACCCTGAACCTGTCAAGAATAGGGCCCGAATCCATTAATAAGAGATTCTACTCTAATCTAGTGATTCGTGTCTTCTCTCACCCTATTGTGCCTGCCATCCGAGGTGCTGTTTGTCTGTCATGCAAATAAATCCTATTCTGAAGTCCCCTGATAAAGGGATTTATTTATCAGCCCGACCTGAGTATCCCATTTGTTCCTGCAAATGAGCAGCTCCTCCTGGCTCCCACGCACCCTGATTTAGAGCCACGGAACTAGGGCTGCAGGTTTGCCCAGTTTATCAGGAGCCTGGATTATCTCCCCACCCCCTCCAACTGTCAGGTCCTGCTTTGAACCAGAATTGTCTTGCCCCCGTGGCCTGCAGAATTGCTCTGGCCTCACACAGAAGCGCAGTGTCGGGAGGGGTGGGGGCAGAAGTCACCGCTGGCCTTTCAGTGACGTACTGAAGCAGGGTCCAGCTGCATTCTTTCTGTCCAGCCCTGGTGCCAGTCTGCCTCGGTCTCCGGCTGGGGACATCCTGATGTGGCACATTCTAGAACCAGGAGCTGCTTTTGTGTTTTAGAGAAGGACATTTCCTCTTCCGTTTTTTTTGTTTGTTTGTTTGTTTTTTGTTTTTGTTTTAATTTTTACTCTATTTTTAGAGCTATTTTTAAATTATGAAAGAAATACAACACGTTCAGTATAGAAAATTTAGGAAAAGGGGAAAACTATCCATTAAAAAGTCTATAATCCCACCACCAAGAGTGCACAGTCCTATTTGGGGTGTTTCCTTCTGCCCCTGTGTGCCCGTGGCAGAACAGGCCCTCTCAGTGAGTGAGCAGTCGGGGCTTCCTCTATTTGTGAAGCAATACTGTATAGCAGGGTGGGGGAAAATTATGCTGTATTTTAAATGTTTACATGCAACAAACAGAGTCACATGATTATTAAATGACAACAGTATATCTGTGAGTAAGTGTAACTATTCAGAGTATCCCTGTGATTATTTATAAAACTGCATTTAAAGATCATGTCGAGGGGTACCTGGATGGCTGAGTTGGTTGTGTGTATGACTTCAGCTCAGGTCATGATGTCACAGTTTGTGGGTTCGAGCCCTGGGTCGGGCTCTGTGCTGACAGCTTGGAGCCTGGAGCCTGCTTTGGATTCTGGGTCTCCCTCTCTCTCTCTGCCCCTCTCTCACTTGTATCCTCTCTCTCTCAAGAATAAATAAATAAACATTAAGAGAGAGAGAGAGAGGGGGGAGAGAGAGAGAGAGAGAGAGAGAGAGAGAGAGAGAGAGAGATTGTGTCAAAAGGCTAAATTTGAGACCTTAAGTGAACATGAGACCCAGTCAAATTGCTCTCCTGGGTCCTGTACCCCACCCTCATGGGCTTTGTCTATGTGCCTTTGTGCTTGTATTATATTAGGGATCATACTATCTTCACATTTTTATATTCTGATTTCATAGTACTTTGTTAACATTTTTACAAGTCAATAAAAATTCTTCTGCAACCAAGTTTTGATGGCTACCCAACATTCCATATGAAAACTTACCACTTAAGTGTTACCCATTTAATTGAACACTTCAGATGATTCCTTCCCCCCCCCACTATGATAAATAATACTGCACTGAACATCTTTTTTTTTTTTTCATGTTTATTTTTGAAAGAGAGAGAGCGTGCGCAGGGGAGGGGCAGAGAGAGAGGGAGACAGAGGATCTGAAGCGGGCTCTGTGCTGACAGCAGAGAACCTGACATGGGGCTGGAACTCACGAACCTTGAGATCACAGCCTAAGCCGAAGTCAGATGCTTAATCGCTTAATCGACTGAGCCACACCAGGAACCCCTGCACTGAATATCTTTATATGAAAATCTTTGCAGCTCTCTGTGGTTACTTCCTTTGGATGGATTTCTAAAAGGAAAATGACTCACTCGCAGGCTAGGAACATTTTAGTGTCTTGTTTCACATTGCTCAATTTATTCCCAGATAGGTGGTACTGATTTATCACGAAAGTTAGAACATTTTCATTGCTGTAATTAGTCTTTAATTGCAGAACTCATTCACAGAATACAGGCTCTTTGTACTCTCCTCCAACCTCTGCCTCCCTCACAGGTAGCCACGGGTTTGCGGTTCAACAACCGTCCTCTGGTAAAGCATTTAATTTGTTATCTGAGTGTTTATATGAAATGTGTCTCTATCGAACTAATAAAAACTTGTGTATCTCTGTAACTATAGGAAACATGATATTTGTGTGCCCGCACAATGTAAAAGTCACTTTTTTACACAAATGATATATTGTATGTATGTTGCTTGACTTCCCCCCACCCCCCCACCCCCGGCTGTCTTGGAGCTTATACTGTGCGTATATAAATCTACTAACCCTAACTTTCCATACAGTTCCATGGGATAGATATAGCCTAGTTTTGACAACCATTCATCTCTGCACATTTTGGTTGATCCCATTTTTTTTATTTCTTATTTTTACGAAGAGTGCTGTGATGTATACCCTTTTACACAAGCAAGTTATTTGAACAGGTTTTTTCTTTACAGCAGAAACCAAGAAATAGAATTTCTGGGTCATGGGCTATGTATGTTTTTGACAGGCACTGCCAGAGTGTAGAGGGTGTTTTAAATTACTTTTATTAGGGATATTCTAGAATGCCTCGGACTTAGGCTTCATTATCAGGATGTAGATCTGAAATGTTCTATTAGGTGGGATGTCGCCCAAAGGTCTGTTCATATAGTCAGTCATTCATTAATCTGTCCATCTCTATCTTCTGAGGATCCAGCATGGCCCTTCAATACATAGTACACAGTTGTCAATGAGTGGGGGTCAGGTGCTCTCCTCTTCACCAGCCACACCCTTGAGGGGCCTCACCCCGACACCCAATTCCTTTCCACGCCTGCCAACCCCTAGCTCGGCTTTCCGGACAGTGCTCAAATTTCGCCTCTTCTTGGAAGCCCTCCCCGGAGCCCAGGCTGAGTAAGGCAGCTTCTCTTCCGTGTCCCCATGGCACCCTTATTTTACTGGCTTGTCATGCTTACTGCAATTTGGAATCTAGTCATCTCTCCCCTCTTGGCCTGGATAGTCTTGGAATCTCAAGGGTGTGTCACCTGATGCATGTGTATGGACTGCTGACTGAACCACGTGCATGTACACAGGGCAGTCTGTCACCTTCGAAATGGAACAGGCCAAGCGTAGGCAGCATTTTTCAGACAGAGCACCACGGAAAAAGGCTGTAAACAATTAGATGGCTAATAGTCGACCCTCGATGGCGATCATGATGTTGATAAAAATGATGAACGATCAGTAAGTAGAATGTATCATGAACTCTCCCCACACACAAATTTAGAACCTGGTCATTCACCTCTCTGGAAAGTGTTCATAACACTCCTCACTTCGATATTTCTCCGTGAAATCGAGAAGTTTCTTAGGCAATTTATCTTTTAAAATGCATCACAGGGATGACAAACAGCAGCAGAAACATGGCTCACATAGTTGGAGTGTGGCAGCTTACTGTCATCAATCTCTGGGCAGGGTCTCAACTATGAAAAGAAACGGATGAAAAAAAGACTGGAAATAAAGATATCAGAATGTGAATAATGGTGGCGTCTGTGGAGTTAAGGCAATGCATGAGGTTCTTTGTGCTTGTTTAAACCTTTTGGATTATTTTGCCATGCATATAAATTCATTTTAAATCAGAAAAATAGAAATCACCAAAAAAAAAAAAAAAGTCTAGAGGGGGCGCCTGGGTGGCTCAGTCGGTTAAGCGGCTGACTTCGGCTCAGGTCATGATCTGACAGTCCGTGAGTTCGAGCCCCGCGTTGGGCTCTGTGCCGACAGCTCGGAGACTGGAGCCTGCTTCGGATTCTGTGTCTCCCTCTCTCTCTCTGACCCTCCCTCGTTCATGCTCTGTCTCTCTCTGTCTCGAAAATAAATAAACATTAAAAAAAAATTAAAAAAAAAGTCTAGAGATTAATCATATTTCTAAGGAGAAAACTTTAAATAATTGCGATGTGTGTAAATAGATGACAGAAGAAAGTAGTTCCAAAAGGACTAACCTGAAATATTTGCTCTCAGATTACCTAGTCACTCATTCAACATTAATTGGACACATGGCGAGGGGCGGCGTGGCTGGATGCCACCCTCATGGAGCTCACAGTTTAGTGGGAGCCACAAACTCAAGTACTAATGGGGGTCAGGCAGCAAAGAGAAAGAAGTGAAATCCACCTGCTGGCCCACTATTAATATTTACTAACATTTGCAGGCCCAGGGAAAGAGTATAAATGGAAGTCCATCCACCATATGTCGAAATACTTACAAGTTATAAATAGAATTAATAAACTGAAGTATCGGGCAGTCTCCTACATTGACAAATACACCTTTACAATGACCTGTAAGGCCAAGTTCAAAGTTAGAATTCTCGGACTCCTCAGACTCCCTTACCTAAAGATGATGATACGGAGAGAACTGGTCCCTAGCCCAAGATAACACACACACGTGCACACACACACACACACACACACACACACACACTGCAACAGACCATCCACTCTTCTACTCTTCCCATGCCTGACTTGAGCTCACACAGAAAAGGACTTTGTGCAAGTGGATGGGCACCTTGGCCTGCACATTCAAGTTTCATTCCTTTCCCTCCCCACCAAAACACCCTAGCTTTCTCTTCCATTCCTTAGGCCCAGGGTATGTATGCCATTCACCTTTGGAAGAACTAACTGACAAAGGGGTCTCTACAGGCTCTGGAAGCCGGCACAGGTCATATGGGCAGGGAGTTCCAGGGTCCCTCGGCTCCAGTGGTATGGTTTATAAGAGGTAGTGCAGGCATCCCTTGGCTCAATGAACTTCTGGCTGCATGAAGAAGGGCACCTTTGGAGAGGGGACAGAGTGGTGCCTCTAAGGCATGGGGCCAAAGGCAGGGTCCCACTTGCCTGACTCCTTAGTCAGCATTATCAGCTGGATGGATTGGGACCATGACGAACTAGATAGCAAACGCCCCATCTTACAAGAGTAGCAACTTCTTAACTCCAGCCCCAAATTGCCATATGTAGGAATCCAGATGGCCACATCTTCCATTAAAAAAAAAAAATACAAGTCTTGGTTTTCTTATGAAATTGCATAATTTCTACATGATAGCAAGTAATAACTTAAAAAAAAGGTAAATTACTCTGCAAGCCCAATCTAAAGTATCCGTGAACCACCTGTCTGTGACCTCAATGGAAGGAAAGAAAATCAAAATTCCATTTATATGTTGCTTCACCATTATTTGGTTTTGAAAATGATATTCACCAATTCATTCATGTCACTCAAGCCCAGAAAGTAAATGATGATATGTCTCCATTGCTGTATGTACGTTTGAATTTCATGCATCTTCTGTTTTCCAGCAGAAATCCAATTTACTTGGTACCTTCCAGTACTGACATATGTCCCCGTAACCCATCAGCAAAGGCCTGACGTATGGATTTTCTTTTTTTCCTGATGCTGAGTTTCATCATGTTCTCCTCTGGTCTGCCAAAATGACTTGAGCACATACCTCTCACTGCACTTCCTATACACCTGCTGTCATGAGCTCTTTATAACCATCAATTTGAGAATCATCTGCGTGTCCCCAGAGCCTACCACAAAGTCACATCGTAAACTATTTTATTTGTATATGTATTTTATTTGTTCTGAACTGAGTTTGTTGGCGGTTGGTGCTCTGTAATCACCCACATCTCCCCAATCACAGATGAGTAATAATCATAGCTGACATTTCGTGGACATTTGCTCTAGGTGGGGAGCTCGGACAGGAGCTTTCCATGCATTGCCTCATATTATCCTCGCAACTAACTGCTTAACAATTTTTATCCCTGTTTTCCAGATGCAGACACTGAGGCTCAGAAAGACAAGCAGACCTGCTCATGAGTCATCCAGCAAATGGCAAATGGCACTCTGGCAAATGGGATCGAGATCAATCCTGCCCCATTTAAAAGGTGTGCGTTCCTAACCAGTAAGTCAGTGCTTCCCTAAAAGTGCCACCGACAGTCCTTTGAGATGCTTTCAGCATAAACCCTGAATTACTAGACTTGTGTTTGAGTCCATATATGTTTATTTCAGAGTGTGTTAGGAAAAAGTAAATGACAGCATCTGTTTATGACATGACGTTGCTTTTTCTATTTATATTGGTCCACAACATTTTCCTTTTCAACTTATTTAGCTAAGTTCTAAAAAATTGAGTCCATTTACAAATAACATTGGGTGAATAATAGAAAAGGTAATATAATAATACAGCAAAAATTATGTGCTTGAGCATATAAAAAGATTAGAATTTGAAAAACTCTGCCTCGTAAACCACCATCTAGGGATTAAAAAGAAACACAAGCACAATGAAATGAATGTTTAAACTCGCACCACGCACTTGCAAGTTTGTAGAACGTTGCTTAGAAAATGCCTCCCAGACCCTGCCTAATGAGGGCTCCAAGCAGCCTCTAAATTCCTAAATTTGAATCATGTTTATTTCTTTTCCCTTTTTCTATTTTTAGAACTTAAATGGCCGAATGGATTCAAAAAAACGCCTCTAAATAAAAAATGAGCTAGGGGCCTGGAGCTCTCCTCTGCCTCATTTTAACTCTGAGCAAATGGTGAATTACAGCACCCTGGACATAGTGGTTTCTAACTGCCAAGCTGCCAGGCTCTTAAATAACAGCCACACAGAAGTGTGGCCATAATGCTACCTATTTCTCTTGCTAAATTATTTATGCACTTATTATATTTTACATGGGCTGTTGAACCTGAAGGTACTTTTGTGGGGACCGGGTCCTTTCTGGAAACCCATTACTGAGAATCAACTCAGCTACCTTAGAAACGGGTACATCCAACTGTATATTGATCATTAATATTATATAATTACTGCCTCTGTAGTTGTTTTGGGGGTGGTGATGACTTTACACGTATTCAAGTGTGTGTATGTGCACTATCCAATGGCTTCAAGGCAATTCACCTCATTAAGAAGCTGTTTAACATTGAGGGTATATCAATACAGGCTAGCTTAATGCAATCGTGGAACTGTACCTAAACTCACTTGGCCCAACAAAGCTATTACCCTGTATAATGTGCCTTACACAAGATTGAAGTGGTTTACTAAGTTTATAAAACCACTCTCCAGGATTTACAGTGACTGATTTGCCAGAAAGATCTTCAGCATCGTAGAAGTGTTATGCCAATATAAACTTGGTGTATGCTAATAGGAGATGGCTGTATTTTTCATAAACCAACACAAAAGAGCAACGATCAAATCTAGAGTACTCTTTATAAGATCTTCCAAAGTGTGTTCGTTGTTAAATCCAACCTAACATGTATGACTTTGGATTTACTCGTGGCTTGTGTGTCAGAAAAAAAAAATGAAAAAATTCAACCTTAATTCATCACACACTCATTAAAGGCCTACTATGTGCTGGCATAATGTCAGGCCCGGAGGATACAAAAGAGAAAAGAGTGCCTGACCCAGAAGAGCAGCTCTAGTGACTGGGATCTAAAAAGTCATTTACATAATAGTCAGTTACATGGCCAAGTGTCTCTGCCAACTTAGGAGAAGACACCACCTTTGCTGGGCGGTCAGAGGAGGCCAACGAGGGTGCTTGAGTGGGAGTTCCCCTGGCAAGCAAAGTAAGTGTTGTTGGCAAACAGACACACATGGAAAGGCCTTAAGGACGTTGTGTGATGAGCTTGGGAGACATTTTTTGACTTCTCCAAAGACTCTCCCTTTACCTTTGCTAGCAGAATTCCGATTTTGTTTTCCGTTTCATGTTGGGAGTTCTTTGGTCTCAGGAAAGGTGGGCCCAGGTTTGCTCTAGATCATGGCATATGACCTAGTTCTGACCAAAAGGATGTAAAAGGAAGTGTACTGAAGGCCCCTGGGAAAGACCTACTCTCCTTGATCAGAAGAAACCTCATGCCCAGAAACTCAACTCTTTGAAGCCCTTAGTTTCTTGCCTCTGAAAGTCACAGACTAGGTCTGTGGCAGACATCTTAAGACCCTGAAGGAAAGGCCAAGAACATCTAGAGATTCCAACCCAGAGCTCTGACATCACAGACCAGTCACCTCCTACCAGCAACTGCCCACCTCTAGACTCCTTGATGTGTGAGAAAAATAACCTCTTATTGGTTAGGTCATTCTTACTCATGCATTCTGTGACTTGTAGCAAGTGGTATTTGTGACTGATGGCAGGTTCATGGAACCTCAAGTTTTTCAGGATGGTTGGAACAAGGTTCTGGGGGAGCTGCACAAAATGATGCTGAACCATCATCTGGTTGGTGAGGTGCATGGGATGCGATGTTAAGGAGTCTGGCAGTGCTTTTCAGACAGTGGGTCCTTTTCTAGTGGGGTACACGAGATGGTTGCACGTGGTACCCAGACAACGCAGTGTGTACTCCTAAGTCGCACAGTGAGAAACTGAGTTCCCTTTCCATTCTCTTTCAGTCCCTCTAATTATGTAAAGAAGACCTTTCAAGATTGGGCTAGTAAGTCTTTAGCACCTTTCTAACCTTATTAACCTTCCTTTTTAACAAGGAGGAAGAAGCCCGCGAAATTAGGGCCTTGGATTTGTAATCTGGGATCTAGGAGAAATTCACACCGTTATTTTGTTTTCAATGTTTATATGTTACTACATACTTTTAGGTTCTAGTGAATGATAATTGTTGTTCCTTTTGAGTGGTAAATCACATTACCTTGAACAAGTTTTTAAGTTTTTTTAGAAGGTAGGCCAACTTAAGGAAACCTATTAAATGCAGGAGCTACCCCAATATGGCAAAAATTGTGAGGCTGGAATGAAAATCCTTGAGGTTTGAAAAATACAGTTGAATACATCACAAAGCCACTGAAAGTGTTTAAACAATGGAGCAATTAGACTCCCCATTTAATTTAGAAAGATTCAGTGAGCAGAGCCAGGTATTCAGCCTGAAGATAGCATCTGCAAAAAAATCCAGGTGAGACCTGAGCAGACTTGAACCAAAGTAGGAGATGGAGAGAAGGAGGAAATGCTGAAGAGAGGAAATGAAGAAAACCTGGGGTCCAACTCTAAGAGGATGGAGGAGGAGAGAGGAGGAGTTTAGGATGACTCCTATGTTTGGCTTAGCCAACCGAGAGAATGAATCATGGCACCATTTAGCAAACCAGAGAAAATGGGAGGTGGACTAAGGCTGGTCACAGTGAATTGAAGGCCCAGTGGGGACATTCAATGGATCACTAGTCCTCACAGCATGTTCCATCAAACCAGCAGCATTGGCATCACTTGAAAACTTGTTAGACATGCAAATTCTTGGCCCTACCCTGTACCTATTCAATCAGAAATTCTAGTTTTAACTAGTCCTCCAGATAATTCTGAAGCACGCTGAATTTGAGGACCACTGGGAAGAGGAAGAGTTCTGGGTCAAACTATCTGAGCAAAATAACTGATTTTAGATACGGCCCTTCCCTGGACCTGTTTCCTCAACTGCAGAACGAGGGCACTGACTCGAGTACACAATTCAGGTACGACACTGAACTTCTCTAGGCCAAAGTGCCTCATCCATCAGTATTCACCTCCCCTATTCTTCACTGGTAATAGAGTGTCACTTTTTAACGCGTCACCTGAGCGTGAAATAAAGACCATACTTCCCAACCTCTTTTGCCCAAATTGCATATGGCCAAGTTCCTGCCGGGGGAAGGAAAACGGAAGTGATGTGTAGGTCTTTCAAAAAGTTTCCTCAAACAGAAGGGTCATGTCTTCTTCATCTTTTCCCCCCTTCCTTCAGTCTAAAATACAGATGTGATGGCTGGAGCTTGATCAACTATCTTGGATCATAGGCAGAAGTTACATTTTAGGGAGGGAAGGAATGGGATAAAAGGAACCCAGCTTCTGATGACTTCCTGAAACCACTCCACCAGCCCTCTATTGATTCTCTCAAATCCCTTTTATGTGAGAAAGGAAGTTGTTTTTGCTTGGGCCATTGTGATTTTGTTTTTTTCTGTGCTCTTACATAATTTGGAGAGAATCTCTTGTACTTTAAAATTTATGAGAAAGCAGTATGAGAAAATCTAATCAGAATATCCTGGGGGGACGGGGCCTAGAAATCTGCATTTGACAGGCTGCTAAGAGGCCCAGTGCACAATAAAGTGTGAGGCTGGATGCTTATGAATCAACTCATAACTGTTCTTCAGGAATATATATACTCCAGGAATAGGGGACCAGGAAATTTGGATATAAAAGAAGTTAGTTACTTAGTAAAGAATTTAGCAAATTTTTTTTTTTTTTTTTTATAATGCCTTTCTTTGAACCTTTATTGGTTAAGAGTTCCAAAGTGAAACCCTTTCGGTAGTAAAAATTCCGGCTGAAAGGAAATCATCAAATTGAACCAGTGCCTATGAACTTATGGCTATGCAGGGGCTAGAATTTGGGTCTGACCTCTGGGCCCTGCATCTTCCCTGCAAGCTCCAAAAAGCTATTCTTTTTCTAGTCTCACAGGTGAAAATCCTCCGGCCTATCCACAGGGTATGAGATGGCAGCTGTTCAGCAGTAAGGCCAGGGTTTGGTGCAGGGAAGTGGAGTGTGTCCAATCAAAACAGCAAGGGGTGATCTAGGTCGGCAGCCCATCCACATAGGTGGCCGAGGCCACAACAGTCATCCCATGTGATGCATGTCACAGTTTGGAAGGTCAACCCCCTGTTCCTGCTCACCTAAATCTTTGCCAGGAGAAGGCAATTTCAAGTGAAGCATGTCTGTGTCCAGGACCTTTCCAAGCCATTTAGGCAGTAACAGTGCATTGGAGGAACTGACTTCACCACCCCCACCAAAATGGCTTGTTAATATGGACTCTATGTTAATGATAATAACCTTGAATGAGAAAGCAGGGAAAAAACAGTGTTTAAGACACAGAGGGTTCGTGCAGATTGTAAAACAACAAACAAAAAGGGAAAATATAACCCAGCAATTAACGATAAAACAAAACGAAACAAAACAGTGTTTTTTTTTTTAAGGAAACATGTACACTTTTCAATATCAAAACAGGGTGGAGATCGGAGGCGGGGTTTAATAAAACCTACTTTCGGGACTTGGTTTTTTTTCTGTCTAGCTTGCCTTCTGGGAGTAAGCTTCCAGATGCTTGTGGACAAGAAGATATTCCAAAAGTAATTCCACTCTTCTCTCTTCCTCTACCTTCACAGGACCTGCCTCTGAATATACTACTTTTATATTTTCTTAGTTCCAGTAAAACATATATTCTACCACTACATTAGAAGGCTTATTAACAAAGCTAGGCAAAGTAGCTGGGTACTAATCTCTTAGGGGACGGGACCATGAACCTGCCCAGACTTGCCTTCTCACTACAGCTCACTACTCAACAATATCAAGGACACCGTGTCCTTCAATTCCATCACAGAAAGCTCCTGGGCCACCAACTCTAACCTCTAAATGGATCAACTGCTTTGAATGTTTCTGCATGCAATAAGAATGTGCTCATATAATTTACAGTAGTACCTAGGTGTACTTTTTTTTGTATGGGTGTCATCGTTTCACAAGGTGCCTCTGCGTTTTACTCAGATGAACTGAAGCAGGGCCGCCACATTGTATAACTCCAGGGGGTGGCATTCCCATAATAGTCCGTGGCGCCTTATGGAATTGCACAGTGCACAACATGAGTGGCCTTGGGTGGTGGCGCTGGTTACTAAAGTCACCAGACAGGCCCCTGGGGAGTGGGGTGTGTGCTGTTGGGAAGGCTGACGGATGCTTCAAGGGCAGTGGTGGAGGACATCAGAGTTGCGATTGGGGTAGAGTTCACTCTGGGTGATTACGGGGTGAGATTTATATCACCTGCCAAGCTTTAAAAGAGGCCGGTGAAGGAGATATTAGGGCCATGCTTCCTGGGAGGCTTGGGTTCGGGGTGTGGTTGACCTCAAACCCCAGAGGGGGCTGGGCAACAGCCAGCAAGGTACAGGCATTCACTGTGCTACAAGTTCTCTTGAAGGTGTGTCAGCTCCTTGCTGGACAGGGAGGGAGGTTTATTTGTTTCGCTTTGTTTGTTTTTATCCGGTAGCACCTTGATGTTTGTGCAGAGCTTGCTTTCTTTGCAAACTGAAAGGTTCTCAGGGAGCATGCTTCATGGAGGGGCTCTCTTCTGCCAGCACAGCGTTCAAGCCAGCACTCATCTACAACTGTAGATCCCTTTGGAGATCCTAAATGGAGCTGCTGAATTGTTGTCATGGTTACCTAGGCCAGTTTCCGAGGCCAGAATGTTTTTAAGGAGGGCAGCCCTGGGGTGGGTATCCTGGGTTTCTGAGTAGACAAATGATCCAAGAGAATTGTTTCCCTCTTCCTTCTCCCAAGCTTCTCCTCCCTAACCAGGAGCCTGATGTCTATAGCGACAATTAGCTCCAGTCCAGCCTAAACCTGCTGCCCATACTTGATTTAGTCTTAAAAGAACAGGCTGACCTAGCAGCACCCTGACTGTGGCTCAGGTCTGCCTCCTCCCCCTATAAAGCAACACGGGTTCCTGGATTCTGTCATGCTCACAGCTGCTTCTAGGCAAAAGACGCTTGTGAAGTACAAGTTCTCTGCACTTAATATGTTAATAAGGAACTGATATTTTTAAAAAAACCTCAGCCCAGCCCTTCACATGTAGCTCGTGTAATTTACTAACCTAGTGAGAGAGGAAAACATCATTCATATTTGGTCTATAAGGAAGTGGGGGCTCATAGAGGTAAAGCCCAGGGTTGTACAGCCAGGAAGTAGAAGTAGAGGTGGGATTCAAATTACACTGTTGGGCTCCAAAGACAGTCCCTTTTCCCCCAAGTCATGGCTGCCATTTTAGCCACGGAGAACTGGTAGCTCCAAAAGACTCAACTATCTACTGGGTACTGAACATCCATTCATTCACTTAACAAACGTGTTCTGAGTCTGCTCTGTGGCGGACCCTACGCTGGCCACTAGGGACACAAAGATAACCAGATAAAACCTTTGCCCCTAAGAAATGAACCCACTGACAACTAGCAGTAATTTATTTATTTATTTATTTATTTATTTTTTAACGTTTATTTATTTTTGAGACAGAGAGAGACAGAGCATGAACGGGGGAGGAGACACAGAATCCGAAACAGGCTCCAGGCTCTGAGCCATCAGCTCAGAGCCCGACGCGGGGCTCGAACTCACGGACCGCGAGATCGTGACCTGAGCCGAAGTCGGACGCTTCACCGACTAAGCCACCCAGGCGCCCCCAACTAGCAGTAATGTAAAGAGAGGAGTCTACAAGATGTTAGAGAGAGGGGCGGTCAGGGCAACCATTCTGGAAGAAATGACACCTTGGACACTGGTGGAACCAAACCGGCAAGACTCAAGGTATGTCCCGTCGTGGGGAACAAACAGCAGACTAAGACCCAATCCCTATGCCCAAAGAACTCCAAATAGAATTGCAGAGGTAAGACTCATGGTCATGACAGAAGGAAAGAGAATAAAAATCACGGCTTCAGGCTCTAAACAGGCGTTCTACATGGAAGTGTTGGAGGATGGAGGAACTGCCGCAGAAGAAGTTAGGACCATTCAGGGAAGGCTAATAGAAATGAAGTGGAAGCCACCCGTGTTCATGAGCTTCTTCTTAAAAGTTTTTGACCGCTCTTTTTTTCCTACTCTGGCTCTACTGTGATTCCTTCTCTTCATTTTTCACTTCTCATTTCCTACTAAAGGGAAACACTTATTCATCATCTTTAGAGTGAGGCATTACCCTAGTCCCTGATGGCGGTCGTAAGTGGGAATGTACAAAGATGAACAAGACCAACGCTGGAGCAGCTAATGAATCACCCAAATGATAAGAGTTTGAGAGGCATGAACTCCAAACAGCAAAAGGAATGAATTAATGCAGACTTGGTAAGGGCACTGTCATTCCAGATAGCGTCCACTGTAGTTGGTTTGTTGATTCATTTCTTCAGCATTGATTCACCCATGTCCTCCTATCCACAAGGTCCTCTCCTCAATGAGCCCAGGTCTGGCAGACATAAGCAGCCATTACAATAATGGGATAAACGAGCATGAGAAACACAGGACTAATGGGCCATGGATGCTCGTTAAGAGAATTCAGGAGGCAGAGCTGGTAGCGTTTGAACAGACTCCTAAGATGAAAACAAGCGTTTACCAAGTGGAGAATGAAGAAAAGGGCATGTTAAAAGGCACCGGGAGGGTGTTCGGAGCAGCTTGGTATGGGGCATTTGTTCGGAGATGAGGTGTTAAGATACAACCGCCCACAGAGCGGAAAGGCCTTGGATACCAGACTAAGGAGTTTGGCCTTTTTCATAGAAAGATCTGAACAGATGAGGAAGACCGTAAGATTTTCGTGTTGGAAATGTCTCTCTGGTACGGTGTGGAGAGCGGACTAGAATAGGATGAAGAGGTCTCAACCACGTACGTTTACAGCAGCTGTATCTTTGTGCCTGAGAGACTGCACCAAGTCTCCCAGCTAAGCCACGCTGGGGAGTGGGGGTGGTGGAATGGAAGGTGAAGGGAGAGTCCCGCGTGAGGTCAACAGGCAGGACAAGGACGTACGCAGTTCCAGGCTCGGCACAGAGGCTGGGGAGACCCGCCTCCCCTTCCAGATCCCTCTGGGGCGGAGCTCGGGCCAAAGCACGTGATGCCCGGGGACCCACCTTTACTGTGGGCAGGCCTCCCGTTCATCCTTGGTTTTACCGGTCGCCACTCGGATCCGCAAGACCCTGGCTCTTTTTCTTAGTGCTCGAGGGATCCGTTCTCTTCCGTGCGTCCCTACATGCAACTCCTGCAAAGAGAGGGGAGGGGAGATCAACAGCGAAGGGGTCCTGTGCCCACACTAAAGATGGCAACCTGCTGCGCTCACTCTGGGTGGGGGAGCGGGTTCCAGTCGCCAGGCCTCACTGGGCGAGGCGCAGACGGAAGGGGCGTCTCTCGAGGTAAGCTTTCGACCTTCCTGGGAGGGGACCGGAGCCGGGGGGCGTGGCCTCGTCTAAATTCTAACAGCTGATTGGTATTTCGACAGGTGGGCGGGGTGCCCTCGGTACCCCACCCCTCCCTCTTCGAACCGGAAGTGTCTCTCGGTCTTTCCAGCTGGTTGTCATTTCACTCGGCTCGGTCCTGAGGAGAAGGACTCAGCCGCGGCTGCGGGACCCGGACACCGGGAGGCGGTGGCGGCGGCGGCGGCGGCGGCATCGGCGACAGCAGAGGAGGAAGAGGAGGAAGAAGGAGAGAAAAAGAAGAGCCAGGCGGAGTCCGCAACAACGACAGCGGGGACTGTGGGACCGGGGCAAAGTGACGGCGGCGGCGGCGACGACGGCCCAGCAACCGTGAGGAGAAACAAAAGCCTTCTAAATTATAGATTTTTTTTTTTTTAATCTGAGGGAAAGAAGAGAGAGCACAAAGGGGGGAGGCCCTTTTCTTTTAGAATAACTACACTAGTGGGTTTTCCCTTTTTTTCCTTTCCCTGCCCCCCCCACCCCCCCCAACCCCCCCACCCCCCTGCGGAGAATCGAACTGAGAGAACTGAACAAACCGCCCCTGGGTCCCATGAGGGAAAAAAACCCCGGAGCCGCAGAGAGGGGAAGAGGCCGAAACTGCAGGACCTTCCAGGTCGCCCCGTTGGTCCCCGCACCCCCGGGCCGCCAGCTCCCTGTCGTCGAGTCTCGCTAATCCTTGCTGATCGCGATCCCCCCAAGAGGGAGAAACGGGTGTTTCCAACCCCTTTCATGGGGGAGAGGAGGCCGGGGGGGAGCCCAGGAACAGCGACCGCAGCAAGATCTGCACCCAGAGCCTCAGGAACAGCCCCCGAGGCCAAAACTGCGCCCCGTGAAAGAGCAGAAACAGGACCGGGAACAGCAGAGACCTCCCTGCGATCATCTTTCCATTAGTCAATGCTGATTTCCTCTCCCGCAACCAGGAATTCACCTCCCGCCCCAGATAACCTAATATAATCTATATATATAAATATATAATATATAATGTTCTTAAATTATTCCTGATTTTTTTTAACCAAGCTGCCAAGAAAAGAACGTATTCTCCTCTTAGCCCTATTCTAATTTTTATGTGAGTGAATCTAAACTGCTGAGGAAGACCATATGTGATTGTTAAATTATATATATATATATTTTTACTCCGCGCAAGGCTTATTCTTCTACATCCATAGATGCTTGAGAAGCTGTGTTTTTGTCATTCATGTACATTTTCCTTTGGAAAAAGAAAGCGCCTATTTTACTAACCAAAGACTTGAGTTTTGCCCTCTTCGTTTTTATTCCCTCCTAGAAACAAGCCCAGTCGGATTCATGTCCATGTGTTAAGAGACTTTTTTTTTTTTTTTTAGTTTTTTTTTCCTTTCAGAGACCAGAATTCCAAATCAGAACTATTTCGAGTGATAAGCTGCGATCTTTGAGCTAGCTATATAAATAAGACACTGCAAACAGACGACTTAAATTTCGGGTGGAGGACGCAAAGACGCGGGACACCGGGTTGCCCTTTTTTATCGTAAGCTTCTGATCCTAAAAGTGATAAATGGGGGATTACGGGTTTGGAGTGCTAGTGCAAAGCAATACTGGGAATAAATCTGCTTTTCCAGTCAGATTCCATCCACATCTGCAGCCTCCACACCATCACCAAAATGCCACCCCCAGCCCTGCTGCTTTTATAAATAATAACACAGCTGCCAATGGCAGCAGTGCGGGGTCAGCTTGGCTCTTTCCCGCTCCAGCTACCCATAACATTCAGGATGAGATATTGGGGTCAGAAAAAGCAAAAAGTCAGCAACAGGAACAGCAGGACCCTTTAGAAAAGCAGCAGCTCTCCCCCAGTCCAGGTCAGGAAGCCGGAATACTGCCTGAAACCGAGAAGACCAAGTCGGAAGAAAATCAAGGGGACAATTCTTCGGAAAACGGCAACGGGAAGGAGAAAATAAGAATCGAATCGCCAGTGTTGACAGGGTTTGATTATCAAGAAGCCACGGGGCTGGGGACTTCGACCCAACCCTTGACGTCTAGTGCATCGTCCCTTACTGGTTTCAGTAACTGGTCGGCAGCAATAGCACCTTCTTCCTCTACAATCATCAACGAAGATGCAAGTTTCTTTCACCAGGGAGGGGTCCCGGCTGCTTCGGCCAATAACGGTGCTCTGTTGTTCCAGAATTTCCCCCATCACGTCAGCCCTGGCTTTGGAGGCAGCTTCTCCCCTCAGATCGGGCCTCTGTCCCAGCACCACCCTCATCACCCTCATTTCCAGCATCATCACAGCCAGCATCAGCAGCAGAGGAGGTCTCCCGCCAGTCCCCATCCCCCGCCTTTCACACATAGAAATGCTGCTTTTAACCAGCTGCCTCATTTGGCGAATAATCTTAACAAGCCCCCCTCTCCGTGGAGCAGCTACCAGAGCCCCTCTCCTACACCATCTTCTTCGTGGAGCCCGGGAGGTGGTGGATATGGTGGCTGGGGAGGTTCCCAAGGCCGAGATCACCGCAGAGGGCTGAATGGAGGAATAACGCCCCTGAACTCCATCTCGCCTTTGAAGAAAAATTTTGCAAGCAATCATATTCAGCTGCAGAAGTACGCTCGCCCCAGCTCTGCCTTTGCTCCTAAATCCTGGATGGAAGATAGCTTGAACAGGGCTGACAACATTTTTCCTTTTCCGGTAAGATTATGTTCCATTTATAGATTAAGATGAATAAGGAAATTGCCTGGTGTAGCATCTGTTTAGCTAAAGAGAGTTTGAATTGTTCATGCGCATATCAGAACTCTTCTGAGAAAATGAGTTAATTACCAGACGTTATTTTGGCAGGACAGGAGTATAATTTGCAACAAAATATTCAGCGGTTTCTTTGGGAAATTTCTAATTGTAATCTCCCCCATAGATAATAGTATGAATTGGCGTACTTATGAATACCAGATAGCTAATGATGTCAGAATTATTAACTGTAATACCTTTCTAGCCTGACAGGATCAGCAGGGTTGGTTTTTTCCCTACTTTTTTAGGTGGGAATAAATAATGTATAGATACAAGTATATTTCACTGTGGAAACTGATGATCATTTTCTGCCCGCATGAAGTAACTAGATGACAGAATTCATGTTTTTCCTCCACTGTAGTGTAGGGTAGTGATTCAGTGAAAACCAACTATTGAATTATAGTTTTCTCCCTGGTTACAATTTAAACCTGGAACCTCTCTGAACCTTGCAGTGTGAACAGTCTGAATTCATCAATTCAGCAATTCCTCTTAAACCTCTTTGCAAATTCCGGCCTGCCCTGTTCAGTAAGGACTGGTACAGAAATGATCTAAATGTTTTCTTCATCCCCATTTATTTTCAAATACCATGAAACTGTTGATCTCAGAGTGACTCTTTCATGATGCCTTTCATCCATTTGTTTATTTTCCAGTGTTAACACTAGGGGTGTAGATAAACCGTTCCTAAAAATAGATCCAGGCAAAGATCACTTGTCTTTCTGGCCACCAGTGTATCTTTACTCTGTAAGAGTCACATTGTTTGATGTTTTTGAATTAATGAGCAGCCGGTCTAGTTGACAGATAGGACATAAAGGGAATTTCATAGTTAATTGAGCATCAGATGCCCCACTAAGTTTGTACACTTCGGGGGTACGATTGTTTATGTGTGTTTAGGAAATTTATATGGGATAAGAAGCTAACACTGAGTCAGTCCTCACAATGACCCCACAAGGTAAGTTCTATTGTTATCCCCATTTTGCAGAGGAAAAAATTGAGTATCAGAAAGATATAACTTGCGCAAAAGCACACAGCTGATTCGAGTGCCAATTCTAGGTTAAAAAAACAAGGATTAAAATACATGTCTGTATACCTGTGTATGTACATATGTGTGTATGTACATTGTGTGTGTGTATATACACATGCATGCACCACAGATAGAGGGTTATTGTAGAGACGTTTCTGCAAGGGCTAAAGCAGATTACAAAATAGTTGCAATGTCCCCAAATATGATGTCAGTACAAGCAGAATTATCTGTTTTGATTAATCATTTGCTTAGCGGGAGGGGAAGTCTGCTAAGAGAATCCTATGTCATTCCAAGGAATTAAATGTCCCTTCCCTGAAGGATTCAGGTGTAACAGTTAGGATGTATCTTAAAATATTCCATTAAGTTTATTTTAGAGTTTTAAACTTTTTTTTTTTTTTTTTTTTTTTTTTTTTTTTTTTTGCCTAAGTATCAAAAAGCTGTTGGCTTTTGCTTTTATAAAGGATTCTTTACTCAAAACTGAAGAGCAGTTATCTTGTGTTAGTGGTTAGGTAAAAAAAGGCTCTTTTAGATATTGGCAATTTCATGAAGTCTGTTTTTAAAAAAGTTGCTTTTAGTACTCTTTTGAACATACATTTAAGGAAAATGTAGTGCAAAGGTGACTTTTGTGAATTATTCGTATGTTGCTAATTTTTAGATCTGAGATGGCATTCTGTACATTTCAACTGATTAAGATTGGTTCAGAACTGAATACACTTTATTTTACTACTATACAGTGACAGAATGAACTTATGTGACCTCATGCTTTATTTTCTGTTCTCAGTTTACTGATTTTTGATAAAGATTTGCTTTGGGAAAAATAAAAAATTCGGAAAATGAATAAACTATATATATGCACATTATTAGTATTTTGGGGAGGCTAATGGAATGTGTTTAACGTGAAATCTTTCGGTTCAGTTGGAGGCGTATATGAAATAATAATAGAATAGACTAAGATTGATCCTAAAACTAACTAACTAGGAAACTTAACTCTTCCCTTAGGATTGTTGTCTATTATGCTGAGGATGGGAAAAAGGATGAGTCAATATACTTGGCTCAAATGTGGTAGGATTAGAAAGTAGATTGTTGATTACTGCTCACCGTCCCCACCATTTTTAGGAAAGGGAGTGGGGTTCAGGGAGCCAAGAGCAAGTGTGGTGGTGATTTGAAAGTCACAATAGAAACAAGGGATTTTAAAAAATCCTGATTGGGTTTTGAAAAAAATCACACGAAGTTAGTAAACTGACTACTGTAGTGCTTACTTAAATGAATGTAGTTCTGTCTCTGTGTGTGTGTGTGTGTGTATTTTTAACAATTACTCTTTTGAATTGGTTTTTGGCAAAAAAGAAAAAATGCCATTTTGGGTTGGTATGGATTACTTGGTTAAATTTAATATGAAAAACTCAAAGAAACACTTATTTGACTGGGAGCCTGGAGACCTAGGTTATGGTCTTGGCCCTATCAATATCATAGCATTTGGGGACCTCGGTTTCTCCATAAAATGTGGGGGATGATGGAGGTGATGCCTAAGTTCCTTATGATCCTGAAGTGAGCTACTGTGAAATTGCAATTGCTGCAACCACAACCACACTCTTTCCTAACCGCTGCCATTTTTGAATTTATTACCCTAAAAGCTATTCATTTTAGGAAAGAAATTTTATAGATACTAGTAATTCAGTTTCGATGGCTATTGTCAAGAATTCCTAAGGTGTTGTGTAGAGATCTGGAAATGCACCACAGAAATTACGGGATCCAGCTTTTACATGGCCACATTATGATGTTAGTATTCAATCAAAGGCCAGCATGGTATTGTTACATTGAAAGGAAAGAATTCACCTGATACGTAACTAACACCAGGCAATGTTTGTTTTAACTTGAAATAAATCAGAATGTTTTTCACATTTGTTTAGTGCAGGTTTGAGTACGTACAGTGAATTGAAATTGAGGATAACGTCTTCAGTTAGTTTTTTTGTCCAGCCTTAACATTCTCTTTTATCCATGTTTGCGGAGCAAGAACAGAGATTTCAAATATGTGAATAATCCTCTAAATAACTGATATGGCAAGGCATTGTATTTTGTGAATATTTTTTGTATTACAAAAAATAAGGTCTTTTTCTAGTTTTCTGTTTTGTTTTTGCTTAGTTTAAAGCTTTAATTAATACGAACTCAAATGACATGCTTCAAATCCTGTTTTCAGATACCACTAATGTATATAATTATATATACCTAATATAATTATATATATTGTATAATTAATATAATAATAGCTAACATGCTTATGATATTCAGTTTTACATATATTAACTCATTTAATTCATTCAACAATCCTATGGGGTAGAAATTATTATTACTTTTCAGGCACAAGATTTGGCTTTTAACCAGTATACTACAGTGCCTCTTGACATAAACATTATACAGGTTTTGGGGGAGAATGCCTCCTAGAAGCAAGTAAGATGAGAGGAAAAATTTTATAGTTTGAATGGTTGGTACATGCTAATCAAAAGATGTAAGTTTCGAAAGTGGAAAATAATATAAAATAATAGAATATACTTCTCAACTTTAAAATGTTAAGCTTAGATAATATTCAAGTCAATTTTTTTTGTTTATTTTTAGTATGTACTATATGTCAGGCACTGGCATAGGACTTCTCAATCCTATGAGGTTTGGTTTTATTGTCCCAATTTTAAAATGAAGAAACAAGGTCCATATTCATGTGATTAAAGGCATGATTTGACTCTTACATTAAGGAGGAAAAAAAAAAAATTCCTTGTCCTGCCAAACACATCCTGGAATTTCAGTGTCCAAACCAAATAATATATTGGGGCACTTGCCAATAATTATATTTGAATACAGCACTTCTTTGGAGAGGTGCCTATTTTCTGTCCTTACAGGAAAGTAAAGGAGAATTGTATAGTATATATTCTGATACTCTCTTATCTTCAGCTCAGTTATACTCACACCTCCATTAGCTAAATACCAGGAAATAGACAATAAATAAATTAATTAATTAATAAAAAGGCGGGGGGGGGGGGCAAAATCTTTCCTAAAGACCATCCTAAAACTTGGTAGGGAGACATTTTGGGATTTAGAGCCCATTTGCTTTTACTTAAGACACAGTCACCATGGATTTGTCTTAACCAGGCAAATAACTCATGTCACTTTAATAACTCTGCTTGTGTTGTAAGTTTATTGATCCTTAAAATGATATATGGCATCTTATATTTGAAAACAGAAAGTTACTGCATTGCTTCACTTCTGAAAGTCATGGTGAATTATTGCAGTTGTCTAAGTGCAACCTCATTACAGTTTTGGTTTTTTAATAGCGTCCTGGGAGGGAATCTTTGTATAGGAAACATTTTCTATTACTTTGTATTTCTTCATATTAGAAGAAGGAAAATTCATTTTTTAAACTATAAAGTATGGGTTGGATTGTTTTGGCTCCAGCAGAATTGAGATATTGGAACAACTTTGGAAAAAAGCCTACCAGATACAATTTTGTGCCTTTTTGTAGAAAACCTTTCAACTAGGTTTAATTGCTTTTCTGATGGAATCAAAACTTGGGCAGGGTAGAGTGGTTTTTTTTATTATTTTTTTTGTTGTCTTCACAGAAGCCATGGAGTATGATCAACGCATCGTTCTATGTCTTTCAGGAAAAACCTGTTTATAGCAAGCCTCATGAACTTGGTTGTTGCTGGCTGTAACTAGAAAGATGCTCTTGGTTCATGGGTTATGCTTTTGAGAATAATTCTTGTTGGTGTTCATGAGAAAGAATGGAAAAGTAGTCATTTTTTTTTAAATTTTTTTTAACGTTTATTTATTTTTGAGACAGGGAGAGACAGAGCATGAACGGGGGAGGGTCAGAGAGAGAGGGAGACACAGAATCTGAAACAGGCTCCAGGCTCTGAGCCGTCAGCACAGAGCCCGACGCGGGGCTCGAATGCATGGAGTGTGAGATCGTGACCTGAGCCGAAGTCGGACGCCCAACCGACTGAGCCACCCAGGCACCCCTGGAAAAGTAGTCTTAAAGTTAACATATGCCTAGTTTAAATTTAACAGCCCGTGTTTATTTTTTTAAGAACTTTATCTTGCTGTAAGGAAAATAAACTTGGAGATCCATTATCACATATTTTCAACACTACATTGTACTTCAGTTTTTGGTCCCAGCACAGATAAGATAATGTATAGAATTAAGGCAGGGAGCCCATAACATGAGCATTCATTTTAATATTTCCTGACAGACTCATTTTATAAAATTTAATTGTTCAGAGAAAATTGCTCTTGCAGAAATTAAAGTACGTTTTTACCATGATAAATTTATAGCGATGTGTAATTTTTTAACTTCAAAATTAGTATAGGTTCGGGGCGCCTGGGTGGCGCAGTCGGTTAAGCGTCCGACTTCAGCCAGGTCACGATCTCGCGGTCCGTGAGTTCGAGCCCCGCGTCAGGCTCTGGGCTGATGGCTCGGAGCCTGGAGCCTGTTTCCAATTCTGTGTCTCCCTCTCTCTCTGCCCCTCCCCCGTTCATGCTCTGTCTCTCTCTGTCCCAAAAATAAATAAAAAACGTTGAAAAAAAAAAAAATTAGTATAGGTTCTCATCACATTTTATATTATTGAAACAGAAGGGGTTCCACTTTCAGGGTTTCAGAAAATTCTTAGTAGCTAGAAAGATAAAGGTACAGTCCTCTTTTTAATCAGTTTTTGAAGGTGAAACTTGAAAAATTATCGAGAAAGCCTATTTTATGACGCCAAACAAACACGAAGTAGAGTGAAGCACAGGCTCTGGTTCTTAGCAAAACAATGAAATTACTTACAATTACGGTATCTACGAAAGATTTTTAACAGTCCTTTGTACCGCCTCTCTCATGCTATATATTTTATTTACATTTTACTCCTTTTGAATGAGCTAGATGCAATCCAGGACAGATAAAACATTTAGCAGAATTATCAATTTTCTTGAGAAGTTTTATAATTGTGTATACACCTAAAATTTCATTAGGATTGGCAGACTGTATCTTTCAGTACTTTGAAAAATTTTACCTGTAGTTATTTTGAGCAATTTAGAACATTTCATTGCCTTTGTATACATTAAAGGAGACTGTTTCAAAGGAGAATTTGTTTTTTTTTTTGGTAAGAGATAGGAAAAGGTACCAGGGATTTGAACTGGGTATATTTTAGCTTTTATTCTGGAATTCAGTTTTGTTTTGTATATTTTAATTTATTTAGCACATATTTAATGAGCACTTCCTATGTTATCGACCAGGGGCAAGACTAGATGTCTCATAAAAGTTGTTTTGGTTTGATTTATAATTTATTTCTGATCCGTGCTAGTCCCTGAATAATACTAAACATACTTTTTTTTTTTTAATCTCATTATAAATACAATTAGCAATTGATAGTTTCAGGTCATTTTAATCCATGAGCTGTTTTAATTTTTTTTAATGTTTATTTGAGAGAGCGAAAGAGAGAGAGAGAGAGAAGTGAGAGAGAGAGAAAGAGAGAGAGAGAGGGAGGGGCAGAGAGAGACAGAGACACTGAATCTGAAGCAAGCTCCAGGCTCTGAGCTGTCATCACAAAGCCCAACGCAGGGCTCTAACTCAAGAACCAGGAGATCATGACCTGAGCTGAAGTTGGACGCTTAACCGACTGAACCACCCAGGCACCCCTCCATGAGCTGTTTTGAACTTTAAGGCAAATTAAGAGATCCACCTTTAGCTATAACAAAAGCAATGTGTTAATGGTATTTTCAAATATTTTATTAATGGTCGCATTTATAAATATATGCTTGTGTGCAGCATGTGCTTATTTAGGTTCTGTGGCAAAATGGTGTTACAAAAGGCAAACTTTAACCTATGGTTAACAGAATTCAGGCCTTATGACACATAAAGGAGAAAACTCCATCAGCCACTTACAGGTCCTCTCTCATGTTTGCAAACTGAATTAATGAAAGTTCAAAGTCTTAAGCCATGCCCATACTTTTCATATTTTAGAGTATTTAGATTGGGCAATTTCTGTTTGCTGAACATTTACCAGAAATATCCCAATCATTTTTTTTTTATAGATCTAAACTACATTATAGTTAATCCCTCAGTATTATACATTTTAAAGCCATATTTATATTTAAATATTATGTAACATACTTTTAATAGTAGTTCTTCCAGGTGTTTTTGAGGAACTCATCTGAGTGCTCATCAGTAAAATAGCTGTTGTTATTTTACATCTGTAAGAACCTTTAAATTTTTTTTTTAACTTTTTTTTTGTTTTTATTTATTTTTGAGACAGAGAGAGACAGAGCATGAACGGGGGAGGGTCAGAGAGAGAGGGAGACACAGAATCGGAAGCAGGCTCCAGGCTCTGAGCCATCAGCCCAGAGCCCGACGCAGGGCTCGAACTCACAGACCGTGAGATCTTGACCTGAGCTGAAGTCGGACGCTTAACTGACTGAGCCACCCAGGCGCCCCTACATCTGTAAGAACCTTTAAAATAAAAGTCAACATAAGAATGTTGCTATTCAGAAAAATCTCCTAATTATAGTATGGAAGTCAGAGCTGGGTTCCAAATATGGCTCTGCCACTCACTGTACGACCTAGGGCAAGCTACTCAACCTTCCTGATCCTTCATTTTCTCATTTGCTTTGACAGGTGATCACATAGAAATATTGATTCAAAATCTTGCAATTAGCATGTCTTCTTAAAATATGAAAACCATTGTATAACTTGTGTCTGGTAATTTGAGCTTAATTTTATTTTTTTTTATTTTTTTATTTATTTATTTATTTTTTAAATTTTTTTTTCAACGTTTTTTATTTATTTTTGGGACAGAGAGAGACAGAGCATGAACGGGGGAGGGGCAGAGAGAGAGGGAGACACAGAATTGGAAACAGGCTCCAGGCTCCGAGCCATCAGCCCAGAGCCTGACGCGGGGCTCGAACTCACGGACCGCGAGATCGTGACCTGGTTGAAGTCGGACGCTTAACCGACTGCGCCACCCAGGCGCCCCGAGCTTAATTTTAAAGAAGACTTTCATAAACCAAACTATAATATATTTTTTTTTAACATTTATTTATTTTTGAGACAGAGAGAGACAGAGCATGAACGGGGGAGGGTCAGAGAGAGGGAGACACAGAATCTGAAACAGGCTCCGGGCTCTGAGCTGTCAGCACAGAGCCCGACGCGGGGCTTGAACTCACGGACCGCGAGATCATGACCTGAGCCGAAGTCGGCCGCTTAACCAACTGAGCCCCAAACTATAATTTTTAAAAAGAAAGTCACCGTACTTAAATGATAGTGGAATTCAAAGCTAGATGATGTTCTCACTTTCTTGAACACTGCTAAAAAAATTATTGACTTTTTTTGGTCTCTATTTTGGCAAAGTGTTTTCCCTCATGACTTTTAAATTTTTTATTATGAAAAATATTAAGCATATTCAATAATAGACAAAATAGTATAACAGAGCCCCACGTACATGTCATCGGGCTTTAACAATGATCAACTTGACAGTCTCCTGTATCTTCTTATGTTATTTTCATGTTATTTTATTTTATTTTATTTTTAATTAATGTTATGTATTTATTTATTTATTTTTGAGAGACACAGAGAGAGAGAGAGAGAGAGAGAGAGACAGACAGACAGACAGACAGAGTGTGAGTGGGGGAAGGGCAGAGAGAGAGGGAGACACAGAATCTGAAGCAGGCTCTGGGCTCTGAACTGTCAGCACAGAGCCCGACGCGGGGCTCGAACTCACAAACTGTGAGATCATGACCTGAGCCGAAGTTGATGCTTAACCGACTGAGCCATCCAGGCGCCCCACTACTCATGTTATTTTAAAGCAGTTTCCAGATAGTGTATCATTTTAACTGTAAACGCTTTAGTACGTGTCTCTAAAAGATTAGGAGTTTGTTCCCCGCCCCCCCCCACCACCACCACAACAGCAGCAGCAGCAGCAACAACAACAACAACAACAACAACAACATTTCATGAGTGTTTTTAAGCCAAGATAATGAGAGGGGTGCCTGGGTGGCTCAGTCGGTTGAGCCTCTGACTTCAGCTCAGGTCATGATCTCGCGGTCTGTGGGTTCGAGCCCCGCGTCAGGCTCTGTGCTGACAGCTCGGAGCCTGGAGTCTGTGTCTCCATCTCTCTCTGCCTCTCCCCTGCTCATTCTCTGCCTCTCTCTTCTGTCAAAAATAAATAAACTTAAAAAAACAAAGAAAGAAAAGAAAAGATAGTGAGAAACTGAAGCAAGGCCCACATTCTGTGGCACCTGCTCAGCTTGTTTCACCACTCAAGCTGGTGCTAATCTCCAAGGAAATCACTGCTGCCTTCATTTCCTCCCTCTGGGCAGAGAAGGGTGTTGGTAGTCACTTGGCTATCAGGAAAAAAAAAGGAGAGATCCAACAAAAATGCCAAAACGTATCAATCGATGACCGAAAATTTGGGAGAGGATGGTCTAGTTTTCTTCTATCCACCTTATTCTTTCCCCAGGTTCAGGTTCCTGTGGACTTGTGAGAAGGATCTCTGAAAGGAGAGAGAACAGGACACGACTGGGAGCTTTTGGGGCGTATTTTTGTTTGTCTGTTTTTGTTTTTTAAGAAGAATTGAGCGATTTGGGGCTTTTGTTGGACTGCATCAGATTTTTTCACCTCTTGCAAATGTCTGATACTTTCAATGGTCCATGCACTGAGAGTACATGACCAAGGCAAGCATACTTCTTGAAGTGTACAGTCTGGGCCAGAAGTACCTTCTGCTCAGGAAACTCTGGGGAGCTAAGGATATGGGGGTGGGAATTGTGAGGGCCCAGAAAGGCTGACACTGGGCACAGGCTGCTTTTTGACGTTGCTCTCAAGGTTCCCAAAAAAGATGTCATGGGTTATAGGACACGGGCCCCAGTTTAGGAATAAAGATTGTGCATTTGGGTGACCATTTTCCTTGCTGACTTAGGACCTGATCCGGCCCAGCAGACGTGAAACAGAGGAACTCTGATAGGCAGTAAGCTTCCAAAGGCAGAGGAAGGGCCAGAAGGGGCTAAATGACTTCATTCCTTAGTGTTGAGTTTTAGTAGTATTTACCTATTTTCCTTAAGCTAGTGACTTCTTGCCCTGAGTAGTTTATTAAGTAGGAGAAATATTTTTTTCCATTTCAGTTTCCTATGAAAATGCGCTACAGGAAATAGCACAGCAGCTGAATTATTCAGATATAACAATTCCTAATTTAGTATATTACTTTCAGGCTCTTCTGCTATTTCACTAGAGAGAGAAGGGGCAGAAAGACTGTTTATTGAATAGACCTACTAACGACCGGGCATTTTGCACAATCTGTTCAGATACCTTATCTTTTTCCTCACCGCGATTTATTATCTTCATTTTGCTGATGAAACCAAGGTTCACAGATGCTGTGGCATCAAGATCACTTGTCTAGTAAGTGGTCATTTAAACTCAGGTCTGAGAATTTTTCCAAAGAAGACATCCAGATGGCCAGCAGACACATGAAACGATACTCAGTGTCACTCCTTATCAGGGAAATACAAATCGAAACCACACTGAAATACCACCTCACGCCGGTCAGAGTGGCTAAAGTGAACAAAATCAGGAGACTGTAGATGCTGGTGAGGATGTGGAGAAACGGGAACCCTCTTGCACTGTTGGTGGGAATGCAAACCGGAGCAGCCGCTCTGGAAAACAGTGTGGAGGTTCCTCAAAAATTTAAAAAATAGCATTGCTGGGCATTTACCCAAGGGATACAGGAGTGCTGGTGCATAGGGGCACTTGTACCCCAATGTTTATAGCGGCACTCTCAACGATAGCCAAACTGTGGAAAGAGCCTAAATGTCCATCAACTGACGAATGGATAAAGAAGATGTGGTTTATATATACAATGGAATACTACCTGGCAATGAGAAAGAATGAAACCTGGCCATTTGCAGCAACGCGGATGGAGCTGGAGGGTATTACGCTAAGTGAAATAAGTCAGGCAGAGAAAGACAGATACCATATGTTTTCACTCTTATGTGGATCCTGAGAAACTTAACAGAAGACCATGGGGGAGGGAAAGGGGAAAAAGAAGTTACAGAGAGGGAGGGAGGCAAACCATAAGAGACCCTTGGATACTGAGATCAAACTGAGGGTTGTTGGGGGGTGGGGGGAGAGGGGAAAGTGGGTGATGGGCATTGGGGAGGGCACTTGTTGGGATGAACACTGGGTGTTGTATGGAAACCAATTTGTCCATAAATTATATTAAAAACATAATAAACTCAGGTCTTAGAATAGAGTAGACTTTAATTATTTCTCTCTGCCAGGCAAGGTGAGAATGAACAGTCAACAAAAAGAAGGGGTCTGTCGACCCAGGAATGACGAATCAAGTCTGGAAAGGCAGCCAGCTTGTTTTGTAAATTCAGTTAAGTGGTGACAAGAAGTGTTTACCATTTCAAGGATCTCTAATGCTCAAAATGAGTGTGGTTTATTTAGTGAAGGTGGAGTAAAATTTTCTTCTCGAAGGCTTTCTGGAGAGATCCGATTCATCAGTTCACATGGGAGCAAATGGAGCTATTGATCCAATCAGAGTAAAACACCAACGACATTCACTCATTTAGTTATAGTTTTTTATAGGGAGCGTTTGGTAACCTATGGTCTCTTAAGATTCTGCCTTAGTTATTAAGCTGTCATAATCAGAAAGTACTGATGGAAGAGGAAACACGTGAAGAAATATGAGATGATGCTGAGTGTGGTTTCTTCTCCTGCAGATAATTACCTCTTTGACTTTAACCTCTGACACTTGTTCTCTGCATTCAGGCCCTGTATATAGCAAAGGACTTCATACTTGCGGGGCGTTTACACATTGAAATTTCTAGGTCCCGATGAGGCTTACTTAAATGGACCACATTTCTAAGCTTCTCTGACGTCAGACTCTACCACTTACCGTGTGACTGGGAGAGCGATTAGTTAACTTCTTACAGCATCATTTACCTAAAATGGGGATGATAATCGTATGCACTTTATGTGATGGTTGTGAGGAACCAACGTATGTATATCATACATAACTCACATAAGATGCACAACACTGAACCCGGAGGAACGTGTTGGCCACTTTAATAACGGTGGTGACAATAATGAAGGACTTATACTCTGCACATGTGCAGCATATCTGTGGCTGTGTAGATGAGTGGTGCTCACAGCCCACTGGGGGGATGGCTGTGATGGAACTTTGTCAGCATCATGTGGAATGGTGGCATGTTAGGGGGGCTGGGAAAAAGGGACTCGTTTCTGCACAGGGATATGAGGGTCATCTGGAAGTGGACTCATGAAAGTTGACTTAGGTAGTCTTTTTTGATGCCTGTGGGCTTACATGTTTAACCCAAGAAGAACATTCACATCTTGGCAAATCTTGGATTAAAACTCCCATAGTACCTTTGATTAATTATGGACTCTACTGGCATCCCAGACTTCCTATTTATTTTGGCAGCTGACATCCTGGCATAGACTTTCCTTTCAAACCAAAATATTTTCTTTTCCCTTCTTCACTAGGGAAAGTTTAAGCCAGAAAGAGAAACTTCCATTGGCTGATACAGATACATAGTTGTCTGGGAAGTGGTGATCACAGTGTTGTCTGTCTTTGTAGGGAGAGAGTGAGTGAAGGGAGTAGTAGCTGACTTTTGGCTCTGGTTCTTAATAATGTGGCTGTATTCAGTTAAGTACTTTTTGTGTGTTAGATCCAGTCTAGTAATGCAAAAACATGCTAACTCAAGTATAAACAGACAAGAACCAGTAATAGAGTGGTCAGGGTGGTTGAATTGTTGAAATTGAACTTGATTGTAATCTTTTTCCAAGTTAGGCGTCTCCGGGCTTGGAGAGGGCTTTGTTTTGGGTTGTGAGAGCAATCCCTTCGCTTTATGCAGAAACCTTAAAATGGGTGACGTAGACTATTTAAGCTGGACTGTATCGTGGCCAGTCAGCCAGGATGTAACTCACAAACACAACCCCAAGTATCTAAGGAAATTAACCTGTTGAATGTAATTGCTTAACTCAGTGCCACTCAAAGTGTGGTCCCTGGCTTCACTTAGAAACTTACTAGAAACGTGAATTCGTGGATCCTACCCAGGCCTACTGAATGAGATACTTTTGTGGGTAGACCTCCTAATCTATGTTTTGACAAGATCTCCAGATGATTCTGATAGACTCTCGAGCTTGAGAATCACCGTCTCTCATACGCTCTCAAGTTTTAGAATATCCATCTGGTGTTAAAAAGAAAAAAAAAAAAAGCCATGAATGATGATTTTGGTTTGTGGTGTAACTGCAGTCTAGTTGTTCTTCCTGTGTCAATAGACCGACAGGTTCATGTGTTTCTTTTGGCTACTCCTGGAATGTTATGAAAAGCCATGTCATCAGATATTTGCTGATGTAAGGCTTCCTATTTTGCCATGGCAGAGTCAGGATCACTCAGGTGTAAGTTAAAAGGACGTGTCCTGCTGTTTGAAGTACTAATTTGTTTTATCAGAACATTATTTTTTGCCAACTTGGATTTTCATATTAGCTTGTATGGTTTTTTCCCATTAGAAATTGTTCTGTGAGGTACAGGTGACAGAAACTGAAACCAACCAGTTACTGACCTGCAACTCTATATGGTAAATATAACAATTAGGATTAGGATTACAAAATAAAATGAGGTCGAAGTGTCGTAGTCAGGTTTGCTTTGCTGAGCCTTGAAAATAATTGGTACTCTTCTAGCTTCCTTCAGGATTATTAAGCTCACCTGTTCTAGAGTCGGAAGGCCTGGGTTCAAATTCTGCCCCTCCACTTACCTCGCGTTGATACAGTTATTTAATCCCTCTAAGCTTCCGTTTCTTCGTCTGTGAAAAGGGATAATTACGGAACATACCTAACTGTATAGGATTTTTGTGAGGAATAAAGAAGATCATATATATAAAGCATTAGAGCTTGATAAGTGTTAGCTACTAATGTTAGTGGTATTATTACTACTGTTACTACCACTTCTACTCCTGTGGTTGGCAGTAGAAAGCCTAGAGAGGCATTTGTGGTAGGTTTTTCATTTGTGCACCATATCTATTTGCCACCTCGACAGAAAGAAGGAAGATGAGGCTTCTTTTCGTATCTTCTTGGTACCTCTGATATAATCCTATATTATCCTTATACATACTCTTACACATTTTATTCTTTCTTTCTTTCTTTATTGAGAAATATTCCAGTGCCTGCAATTTGTTGGGCACTTGCCAGCACATTCCTGCTCCCTGGACCTTTACAGCAGAGTATCTCATTTATACCAATGCATGTCTTTTGTTTTATTTTTATTAACATTTTTTTTCTTAACGTTTATTTTTTTTGAGAGGGGAGGGGGAGAGAGTGAGGGAGAACAGAATCGGAAGCAGGCTCCTGGCTCTGAGCTGTCAGCACAGAGCCCGATGTGGGGCTCGAACTCACGAACCATGAGATCATGAACTGAGCCGAAGTGAACGAACACGTGACTGAGCCACCCTGGCACCCCTGTGTAAATGTATGTCTTAATTAGTGTGGTCCTTTGACTGCTTACCCAAGGAATTACTGCCTGCTCTGGAGGGCGATTTAGGCTTGAATCCTGACTAAGCTGCTGAACTATGCAGGAACCTGTCTGTGCAGTAAACAGAATTTTCCTTAGTCTAAGTTTTTATCATGAAAACGGGATTAATGCCACCTAACTTAGAAGGAGGTTTGAGGATTAATTAAGACAGTATTAATAAAGTACATAAGGGGCGCCTGGGTGGCTCGGTCAGTTAAGCGTCTGACTTTGGCTCAGGTCATGATCTCACACTCCATGCATTCGAGCCCCGCGTCGGGCTCTGTGCTGACAGCTCAGAGCCTGGAGTCTGTTTCAGATTCTGTGTCTCCCTCTCTCTCTGCCCCTCCCCTGTTCATGCTCTGTCTCTCTCTGTCTCAAAAATAAATAAACGTTAAAAAAAAAAAATTAAAAAATAAAGTACTTAAAATAATGTCAGGAACTTAGTAGGTGTTCAGTAAAAGATAGTTCTGTTTTTCTGCCTTTTCTCCCTTTAGGCTGCCAAGAGAAAAGGTGATGGTATGTTGAAGCAAATATGGTTTCTGGTGTTTTTTGTTTTATAATAGAGTCTTTGCCCTTTCACCTGAAATCAGCACATCCCCTTCAAAAAATTGTTTTAAGTAAATTTTTTTTATTTAAAAAGCTTATTTTCCATTATGTATAGCATAAGAAAATGTAACGACTGTCCTCCTAAGACTTTTAAGGCTTCGTTTCTTATTAACCTGTGATTGACTCTCACCTTTTCGTGGGCACAAAATGATGAGCTTTCATTAGTCATTCTCAATTACATTTTTGCTTCCTGCCAATAGTCATCAATATAATTAAACTAAATCTTGGGAGACCACAAACTAAGGACATCAGAAAGCTGGAATACAAATATATTTTGGAGCTAGGAAGAGGTCATTATAGATCTAATCAAATGTTTTCCTTTTTCAGATCAGCAAAGAGGTCTGATAGGTGAAAGTGCCCAAACTCACGTGACCCACCAGTAGAGGAGTTGGGGCTTCCTAGTGTCCAATGTTCATTCCACCGATTTATGCTGATGTTCATATTTTGGTTCTCAGCTCAAGTTCAATCTAGGAGAGCTGTCACTTAGCGAGTTTTTTATTTTATAGTTTACTTTCTGGGAAATGGATCCTAGAAAACAGATAAGTGATTATGATATTTGGCCCAATTAGCAATCAAAAAAAGGCAAAGTCAAAGAATGAAATAGGGAAATCAAAGCCCTCTTATTTTGACACTTTGGTTATTGCGTAGGAAAACCAACATCGTTTGTGTTCTTATTCCTTGGGTTTATTTATTTGTGTCTACTTCTCCACCTATTTCCTAGTGGCTCACTTAAATTTTAGGTTTTTTTTTTTAAATATTTTAACTTTTTATTTATTTTTGAGAGAGAGTACAAGTGAGGGAGGGGCAGAGCGAGGGGGATACACAGAATCTGAAGCAGGCTCCAGGCTCTGAGCCATCAGCACAGAGCCTGATGCGGGATTCGAACCCACGAACCATGGGATCATGACCTGAGCTGAAGTTGGACACTTAACTGACTGAGCCACCCAGGCGCCCCTAAGTGTTAGATTTTGTTTTTATTTTAATTAGAGGGTTAAAAATCGATGGAAAAGACCAGTGAGAGGGAGTAAATCAAGAAAGATAAACTTTAGACCCTCTCTGAGAACAGAATGTTTACTTGACAGAATGTGTGGCTTTTGAACTCTTTTGAATTGCCAAGGCATCATAAGAAATAAAATTTTATACGGATGTAGTCATTTATAATAATTGTAATAAGGCTGGACTGTGGGAAGGAATACATATTAGGCGGTTGGCAAGAATGTGGTACTTGTGCCATTGGGTCTGTACCTTGCACTTAAATCATCAGCAGTCTGTCCAGACACCATTCCCTCTTGAATCCACACAGAGCCTGAAAATCTTTCTCAACACATCGCATCTGAGAATCGATACCAATTGATCAGAGTTTGTATATTGGCATTTATTTGTTAATCTTGTATTAAATCGTGAGAAATGAAAGGAAAGTTAGTATGAATGTAAAAAGGATAGAGGGTTTGTTTGTTTTTAATCCCATAAAGCATTACTGAAAATTTAAAAATTTCATTTAGGATTTTAATTTTAATATGTTCCACCAGTTACAAGTCAATGGTTATATTAGCAAAAATCTTTATGTTTCAGGCACTATGCTGGGGGAGGAGGTAATGAAGTGGCTTTGGTAAATTTCAGTACCACATTTAGAAACTTAACAGGTTAAAAGGAAGCTTATTTTTTGTTTTTTTAAAATAATATTTAAAATATTTTTTTAAATGTTTATTTATTTTTGAGAGAGAGAGGGGGCCCAAGCAGGGGAGTGGCAGAGAGAGGGAGACAGAGGATCTGAAGCAGGCTACGCACTGACAGCAGAGAGCCCAATGTGGGGCTCAAACTCCTAAGCTGCGAGATCATGACCGGAGCCAAAGTCAGATGTTTAACGGACTAAGCCACCCAGGTGCCCCAAAAGGAAGTTTCTTTCTTTCTTTTTTTAAGTGTTTGTTTATTTTTGAGAGAGAGACAGAGCTTGAGCAGGGGAGGGCGGAGAGAGAGGGAGACACAGAAATCAAAGCAGGCTCCAGGCTCCAAACTTGGAGCACAGAGCCCGATGTGGGGCTCTAACTCATGAATCATGAGTTCATGACCTGGACTGAAGTCGGATGCAGGAAGCTTCTTTATTTAATGGAAACAACTGTCATAAACCAAAGCAAACTGCTTCTCTTCAGTGATCTTGTTATTCAGTGATTGGCAAAATGCAAGTTCTGGAAATTCACAAGGTTGCTTACTGCTTTAGTTGCATTAAAAAAGAAGAAAAAAAAAAAAAAAACACCAGGCTGAGTATCCTCTACCCCACCACCCAGGACAGCTATTTTGGCAAAAGAAAACCTACAACTCTAAGGCAGGAAAGGGAAAATGTAAGAACAAACCTGAAGGAAATAGGAGGAAAGAAATATTTTAAATATTTAAAAATTACTTGAAGGCGTTTATTTATTCATTGCTTCAGCAAACGCTTGTGCTTTCTACCTTTCAGATCCTGGGTGAGGCACAGTGATACAGAAATGTAGGGCAAAGCTTCTCAACCTGTTTCATATCATGACACACATAGAAAACATAATATTGAAACAAAAATCATCTGTTAGGGAGTTCCTGCTACATCAGTCCTGTGGGCTTAGGCGCTGAATATCTTGGCACACCGCCACCCTTTGGAGTTGTACCCATTGGGAACATTTGATGTAAGACATACTTCCTGACCTTGAGAAACTGACGACATGGGCAAGTTATCAGACACCGAGAATTCTTGCCTCCAACACTGGTTTTGTATCGGAGGTAGTAGAGACAGTGGATGGCCTAGTTATCAGTGTGCTTCGTAGATTTCGGAACAGGGGACAAATCCAGCAACTGTAGAATAAGACAGTGGAATTTTGTTTTAACTTCTTTTTCAAGTTATGCCTCAAATCCACCTAGCTTCCAAAAGAATAGGCGGTTTTGATTTAATTCAAGAGTTTTGATTTGATTCAGTGCTTGAGGTGAGGAAGGATAAAAAAACAGAGCAGTTGTCTCCCTTTTTGTGAACACTACTCTTTAGAAATTCTAATTCTGGCCACGTGTCCTCCTGCTTCTCTGTAGACCATATTGAGAAGGTGAAGACGATGAGGAAAGAATCGGGAAGAAAAGTGAGAAAGATATTCTGGAGGGAGTTGTACCAGGTCAGAGCAGAACAGCGTGTTAAGTCTTCTGCTCCCCATCCCCAGCTTCATCCTGTCTACCCCCAACAAAAAACCTGTAATGCTCTGTTTTAAATATTGGATTATATCCAAATATAACTGTTCTTGAGCTCCTCAAGTTGCAGAGGTAAAGAAATTGGTGTCGGGGCTGTATCTTTCTCTCTAAATAAACATTAAAAAAAAAAAAGAAATTGGTATCCTAAAACAGTTCATTCAGAGAACATTCTGAATGTCTACATGGTGGAGTGTGGTCAGAAGTGATCCCTATTTCAGGGAAATAGGACAGGTGGTGTTACAGAAGGACGGAGGAGAAATGCCAAGTTGATCAAAAAATGCTCTCCAGTGGAGAACGTGCTCTATCAGTCTTAGGGTTCTAGAAGTTTGCTAGGAAAGAGGAAAAGTGAGATTCCACAAATTGAAAGAAAGGGGTGGGGGATAAAATCAGGGGAACCTTTTTTATTTTTTTTTAATTTTTTTTTATTTAACGTTTTATTATTTTATTTTTGAGACAGAGAGAGAGACAGAGCATGAACGGGGGAGAGGCAGAGAGAGAGGGAGACACAGAATCGGAAGCAGGCTCCAGGCTCTGAGCCATCAGCCCAGAGCCCGACGCGGGGCTCGAACTCACAGACCGTGAGATCGTGACCTGAGTTGAAGTCGGATGCCCAACCGACTGAGCCACCCAGGCGCCCCAGGGGAACCTTTTTTTAAAAAGCCAAAGCTTTGAGTTAAAAAGTAACGTAAGAGAAAATAAAGCTGAAGAGAAGGTTATAGACTCCCGCTTGTCAAATTCCTTTGGAAGCCCCTTTTCTTTTTTTTTTAATTTTTTTTTTTAACGTTTATTTTTATTTTTGAGACAGAGAGAGACAGAGCATGAACGGGGGAGGGGCAGAGAGAGAGGGAGACACAGAATCAGAAGCAGGCTCCAGGCTCTGAACCATCAGCCCAGTGCCCGATGCGGGGCTCGAACTCACGGACCGTGAGATCGTGACCTGAGCTGAAGTCGGAAGCTTAACCGACTGAGCCACCCAGGCGCCCCAGCCCCTTTTCTTTAAGACGTTTGGCAGTTGTCTCTGTATGTGCACCTGTTTATTCTTCGGGTGGTTCCGAAACCTGTATTACTGCTTCCTTTCAAAGTTTAATTTTAAAATATTTTCATCTCCTACTCGTCACTTGTCAGGCTAAACTTAATCTTAGTTATCTCTAGTACTTTTCCTCCAGAAGAATGCCAGAGCGGTTGGTTCGTTGTGTATTTTCAGATTTCTCACCCACTCTTGAAATGCATTTGGTTAAGCCAGGGTTTAGATCAACAGTGTTGACCCCCTGTCTTCCCTTTAAAATTATGGCAGCAATATCAAGACTGCTTTGCCACTTAGTGGTCAAAAGACTATTGGATAACGATTTCCAAACTTTGGGTTACAAGCATATGGCTATTCGGTAGCAATCTCTACTGAATGCAGCTCGGAACCTAAAGTGCTGAAACAAGTTTGTCAAGTTTTGCCACGTTACTGCAATCTTAAGTGGCAGACAGGTTATGAATTTTATTTTTGCATTTGTTTCATGTTGTTGACTATATGGAAACAGGTTTTAGTTGCCTTTGCTTTATTAGTAAAAGTAAAGCTTTAATTGAAATTACTAGAAATCAAATCACTCTCTGCTGAACCCTGGGTACTTTTTGTGCTTTTGATATTTTGGAAGTGTTAAAAATAAAATGTAGTAATAATGTACCTTACACATAGAGGGAGTAAAATTGCCCCTTTTTGATCTGTGTCCCATCGGATGCAGCTTATTGTCTCCTTTTATAATTAAAAGCTATTTTAAAAGTGGTTTGTGGCTGTTTGTGTTTGCAGGATCGCCCCAGGACATTTGACATGCACTCCCTGGAGAGTTCCCTCATTGACATTATGAGAGCTGAAAATGATTCCATTAAAGGTAATTTAAAAAATCTAACTATTTGGTTTTAGCGAACAGTTAAACATTTGTATTATCTATGTAATCTCGTGAGCAATACGGCAAATGTTATGGGTGCATATTTTGTATGTAGTCAGTTCCATCAATTTTGTACATGGATCTCTCTTGTGAAAAAATCAGACGTATTTGGTGGGCATCCACTGTGGGCCCTTCCCAGCACCCATTAAGAGAGCTGCAAGAGTTCTAATTTAATGGGAGACACGAACCATACACTTCATTTTTTTTTTTTTTTTTTTTTACATCTGAGGCAAAAAGTGCTCAGTGTCTCAAACCTCTATGTGTCTCTGCTCTTGATAGTGACTGGACACTAGTAAGAGTCCAAATGCTGATAGAGGTTTTGGTCTAGTTTCACATTTTTAAAAACGGCCAGTAGTTTCCAAGTTAAAATGAAGTTTTATTATTGAAATAGTTTTTATGGATTATGTTAGGAAAAAATAGTGTTCTTTCTGCATTCTGGTCTCAATTCTGTTGCTGACTGGCTCTGTTATTTTGAATAGTACATTTTCTTTTGCCTAGGCCTTAATTTCTCATCTTTATAGTAAGAGGCTTAGCCTCACTGTTAAAGTAAGGCACTTATAATGGGTAAGCTTTAAAAATAAAATATAGATGCCTGGACTCCATTCCACGTATGGGATGGGACTTGGCATGTCAACTTTTCAGTGTCTCACGTGATGCTCACCGGTAACCAGCACTGAGAATTACCAGACTGGGTATTCTCTAACGGCCCTTCCAGCTCTGATTTTGTGAAAACTACCCCACAAAATAAGATATTTTTCTGCACATAAATGTCAGTTTACTGGAAAGCAGGGTTGGGGTTTTTTTTTTGTTTGCTTGTTTTTTTTTTTAAAGAAATTTGGAACGTTGGATACATGTGGTCATCCCACTTACCTGTTCGTTCACTCCTTCATCCATTCATTTGTTCAGTGTTTATGATCCTACTTTGTGCCAGACGCAGCTTTGCACTAGGGTCAAAGGTGGCAAGACAGCCTGTTGCTTTAAGTGGTGACCAGCCCGGCCTGGTTTTCCTTTGAGTTTGGTTGATTATATTACTGCTGCAGTCAAACTTTTAAGTATTTTTTCAGCAGACAAACAATGGTACATTTTTTTCAGGAGAGCTTTTTGAGGTCTGGGGAGATGAAAAATAATATGTGAAAAAAGTATGCATCCAGCTGTTGAGATAACTTTGCCATAATTAAGAATATTTTTGAAGATCTTTACTGAATTCCCCATATAATTCTGACGGGTGACTCTAACCCAGATACACAGTCTGTTTCTGAGGAAAGATGATCTCTTGTTCAGAATTTATTTTTGCCATTTCTTAGCACTCTGACTTGGGATCAGCCTCTTTGACGTGTCCGTTTTCTCATCAGAAGAGTGAGGAGAGTCTAAGGCCCTTTCTAGCACCAGAAAAACTACACACTCTTAAATTAAAAGTATAAGCTAAAGGAGAAATGTGAATATGGTCTGTAGATTGTACCAATGGCAGTTTCCTGGTTTGTACTCTACTTATGTAAGGTGTCACCACTTGAGGATGTCATATAAAGGGTACATGGGATCTCTCTGTACTATGTTTTGCAACCTGCTGTGAATCTGCAATTATCCCCAAATTAAAAGCTAAGTACAGAAAAAGTAGCTGAAGGTAAAGAACATTTGTTTATTCTTAATGTATTCGATTCCTTCAGCAACTTTCTTTTTTTGGGGCGGGGGAGAGCCTCTTATGTACTTGATACAAGGGATAATAAATAATCAGAACTCATTTTTCATGATAAGTGCCTGTTTCTTTTTATTTCATGATATTTTATTTTATTTATTTATTCATGATAAGCGCATTTCAGAGAAAACACAGTTTCCAAACGGTAGCAGATGTAAGCAGTTTATTACGTGATGCTTCTAAGAAGCAAGCCCTAACTAGTACTTAGGTTAGATTAAGAGTTTGCACACATTATTCTAATAGGATTAACAGTAGGGGCGCCTGGGTGGCGCAGTCGGTTAAGCGTCCGACTTCAGCCAGGTCACGATCTCGCGGTCCGGTCCGTGAGTTCGAGCCCCGCGTCAGGCTCTGGGCTGATGGCTCGGAGCCTGGAGCCTGTTTCCGATTCTGTGTCTCCCTCTGTCTCTGCCCTTCCCCCGTTCATGCTTTGTCTCTCTCTGTCCCAAAAATAAATAAAAAAACGTTGAAAAAAAAAATTTAATAGGATTAACAGTAGCATTTCTTTGATTTATCAGGTACAGCCAGAATATCTCTCAGGTTTATTTCTATTTCTTCTAGTGTGCTGAATCATCGTATAAAGTTCTGCTTTTATTCTATATTCCCCTTTCAATTTCTTCCTACCAACTTCTACCCAAATCAAGTTTCTTTAAGCTGATTCTGTAGGGATAATGAAAAATTAAGTCCGATGACAGAAAACATCAAATCTGATCGGCCTGGTCTGGAAACATAAAGGTTTTGTAAAAATAGTGATTTATAAAAGGAAGTGCGGCAAAGCGGAAAGGCCATCGGTTTTGGGGTCGGATCTGGATTTCAACTGCCATTCTGTTGCTATGGTTTATGGTGGTTGGGAGGATTGAATGCTATGATATATCCATGAGATCCAGCACACTGCCCAGCCTTGAAAGCACTCAATAAATGGTATAGATTATTACTAAATATCTGTTAAGTCTATTTTCAAGCCTATCAAATGAGAAACTTAGCTCGAACTTAAGCTTAAGTGCCAAAGTGACTTAAGTATATTAAGTGAACTTTGTCCCTTTTTTCCTTTAAAGAGTAGTAAAGAATTCATACATGAGTTCTTTGTCCCAAAATGTCAGAGTATAGTTATGCTTGATTTTTTGTATTTAAAAAAAAATTTCTTTTAACGTTTATTCATTTCTTGAGAGAGACAGAGCGTCAGCGGGGGAGGGGCAGAGAGAGAGAGGGAGACCTAGAATCCGACGCAAGCTCCAGGCTCTGAAGTGACAACACAGAGCCCTACATGGGGCTCGAACTCATGACCTGAGCCGAAGTCAGATACGCAACCGACTAAGCCCCCCAGGTGCCCCAGCTTGATTTTTTTTAAACCAAGATGATGAACTTTATATTACTGTAGTCTGTTACCACTGAAATGTAGTTTGGCTCCAGGAAATACTTTACTTCTTGTCAAGCTCCCTTGGTTTAGATAGCTACTAGGAAAGCTGTGCTTGATTTTAACAGTGATTCTATTGTGAGATTTTTTTTTTTTAAGGTGATAACAGAAGTTGAATATCTTAAAAAAAAAAAAAACCACAGCAACATATTGTCCTTTTAAAGTAAATATATAAAACCTGCCAATCCATTTTGAAAATAACCCCTCCGGTTGCTCTGCTACTTTAGAAATGGAGAAAACAGAATATGGGCGTTGATTCTGTGAGACTAGTAGAAAATAATATGCCTCTCAGAAAAAAAGTATGAGAATTCAATTAAAAGAATTTGAGAATTAAAAAGAGCCCACCATATGGAAGCAAATTTTATATTTGGGTTTATTTTATCTTAAAAATAATTTCATAAAATATATTATGAATGACTTCACTTATTTCTAATCCTTCGTTTGCAGTTCCTTATAGAAATGTGATTGTTGAATGTGTTTAAAGTTGATATAAGACCTATAAGTTGGATGGATTGATATGGCTATATTATTCATCTAAATTAAAAAAACAACCTAGAAAACGAAATTTTGCTTTTCCTTTTGGGAAAAAAAAAATCTCCTTTAATGTAGTGTGGTTTAAAACTTAATTTTGCAGTCAACAGACAAAATGCTTGATAGGCCTAGGAACCTTCAAATATAGCTTTTGAGTATCTTTATGAACGTGTTGTTGATTCCAACTGGCTTGTTGAAAACCTTTCATCTTTTTAAAATTTTTTTAAACATTTTTAACAAATGTGCAAAAGGAGTACCTGGCCTTCATTTCATAATTTATATTAGTTTTGATTACAGTTGAAGTAGTTTCTCCAAGAATATTAAGGCTACTGTCATTTTCTTCATGGACAGAGGATTAGCTCTTTGGGAGGAAAAGGGTCTTGCCTCTACCTTATCTCCATGTCCTTTCTCTGATCAGCTGGCATGTCTGTATGTTATTTTTATCCACGAAATTATATATTGCATTCTCCATAACCAATGCCGGTAATAGTCCATAGAAGCCTTTCCCCAGAGACCGATTTCATTTTCTTTACTGCACACCCAGTCTCGTAAGCTAAGAGCGTGAGCTATTGACAGATTTTGAATTTTGATCTCCCAGTGGCAGGTTGCTCATTGCCACAGAATTATTAGGCTTATCAAGTATTTTCTTCACCTGGACAGAAGAATCTTTTACTGTTGTAGGTGGTCAGCTGATCATTTGGGGGAATATTCTATCTTACTGTTATTTGTGTTTTTTCTTGCCTGTGAAATTGGTACTTACTGTTTAGAAATGGAGTAGCGTGAAATATATTAAAACCACATGCGAGCACATCTGGTTTCAGCCTTCTGAAGCATGGGCTGGACACAGTGAAATAAAAGATTCACAAAATGGTATTATATTCAGTGTATGGTAGGAAAGACCTCTGACAATTAAGGAGCCTTTTTTTTTTTTTTTTTTTTTTCCTTTTCTCTCTGGGAAGGGAATGAAAGAGTATAGATGTAAACCAAAAAGTAGCTGTTAGCGAGAGGAAGCAGAGGGAGGCCGCACTGGAATAAAGAGAGAGAAATAGTATTTGAAAATTATCAGATGTCAGATGGAGTAAAACAATCCACAGTTTCATAATAGTCGCTGAGTATTTTAAATCCTATATATGGAAGCAACTTAGTATATAATTTGCTTCATTTCACTAGAAAGCCAAATGAGACAGCAAAATTATTGCGAGAATAAAGGCAAATCTGTAAATTGTCAAAACATTATAGTTGTTCTTCAGGTATCAACTAACTAAATTATGAGTCAGGATATCATCCTATTTTTTCCTCAGAATATTGTGAAATTGGAATCTTCTTGTCTTTATATTGTTCCAGAATGTATCTTGCTTTCATTTGTGGAAGAGGGACTAAAAGTATCCACCCAGTGAGTTTCAGGCATTTTAAATACTTGACTTGAATGTAAGCAATAAGGATTGCATTCAGAGGTGCAAGTTGTTTCAAGTGCCATTTTTTTTTTTACATATCCCGTGGTGCCCAAGAAATCTATTGCATATGTAGGGTAAGCAGTGGGAGTATGTTACACACTTAGACATTACTGCCACACTTGCCTCATGCATTCATTTAATAAGAATTCATTTTGAGAGCTGGATCTACTCCAAAAACGCGATGTATTTAATTCCCGCCTGCCGAAGGTATTGTGACCTTGCGTTTTAAGATATTTTTGATATACGTTTTTCTTTCTTTATTACACATTAAATCTGGGGGCCCTCCCCCCCCTCACTATTTTTCATTGCTGTGGATTTGTTTGAAACAAATGCTTAAATGAGTAGGCAAGTGATGATTCCATCTGTGCCTCATTTCTTTGTTGCTAAGCAAAAGAATTTATAATGATCTCTCTAGAAGAAAATCATGAAACTCCGTTGAAAGTTGAGTACACAAAGCCTGTTTCATTTATTTTGCATAAGTTTTTTATGTCGCTGTAAGAGAATGACCTTTGGGATAATTTAAATTCCTTACAGTAGGGGGGAGGATACAGTTAGTGCTACTTAAAAATAGATACCATAAAAAAGAGCCAGGAAGCCTTACATTTTTCTTTGATCCCCAATTCTTTTAATAATCCTATATTCCAAATTGCAGCCATCTAATTCCGTAGTTTAAGGAACAGATGTTGCAAACTGATACAGATGTTTTAGAACATACATTGCAGAGTGACTTTATGTATACTTGAGATAGCTCCAAAAACTTTTTATGAGAGTTGTTGAAAATAGGACTACATTTAACATCATTGTTATAAAATTGGATTTTGGAGTGAATAAAATTATAAAAACGAAAGGAGCTCTGACTGAAAGAAGTTCCATGCTGTAATGTTAAAATGATTTATTTCAAGTGGTAGTGAGGGGATATCATTTCTTGTAGTATTTAACATTTATCCCAGTTGAATCAGTTTGCCTGTGGCAATGTGAGAAAAGACTACTATGCACTACTCTGCGCCCCACGCCTCCATCGCTTTTGTAAAGGACAAGATGAACGTTTTCCTTTAAGGGAGATTTAACAGAGCGTGATACAAAGTACCGTAAAGAAGAAACGGATAGTGCAAACCAGCTAATTTTGCTCGTGATTCTTAATCAAATTTCACCTTCCAAGTAAATGACTGTTACTTGGCGTCAGATGTCTTCTGGTGAATTGGGGGGCATCTTTAAATATTACCCGTCTTGAAGATTCAGAGTCCACCAGGCAGCTGCTCTGAAAGTCGGGCGGGATCCTTCCTGAACTCGGCTGGTTCCTTCTTGCTCTGTTTGGATGATACCAAGTTAACTCAGAGCAGCCTGGCAGGGGAGTGGCTAAGGCCTCCAGAGAGAAGAACGTGGCCTTACTTCTAGAAGCTTCATGAGTAATAGAGTTAAGTACACAGCAAAAAATACAATTTAAACTCGACTGCAGTGAACTGTGTGTGTGGCTGTTTAGAAATGAAACGAGTGGTTTCCTCTCCTTTCGCTCTCTCCCTTTTATGACCGCTGAAATGGAACATCCTCAACACTCCTTCTCTTTTGCTTGGCTTAGCGGTGCCGCAGGATGGGACCTGGGCTTCTGTGTTGAGGTAACTTCTTTTGTGAGCCAGGAGAGGACAAAGTAGCGGGGCATGATTTCCTTTGTATCACCGACGCAGGGTATATTCTTAATTGTGAACCACTGTCCGCTCTCTGGTTTACTACCGGTCAGGATTTGTTGGATTCCTCAAGCACTGTGTAGGCAGAGCTTACAAAGGTGTGGATTTTGACCAGCATGGCTTCACTTTTTCAGATTGGGCATTGCTTTTGTTTTTGGTTTTGTTTATTTATTTTGTTTTCGGAGCGGGGGAGGGGGGGTGGGGATGGCTGGGAGAACAAAATGGGATGTGTATGAACAGAGCATTGGACCTTTAGCCTCTGAACTGAAACCCGCTCTGTTCATAGTAAACACTCCTTGTGCTGTGTCCAGACCCTCCTCTGCCCAGTTTATTAACATAACATGTCGTGGTAAGTAGATTCTTTGCCCTGTCCCCTCCACACATTTGTGATAGAATATTGACTTTTGTTTTTATTTGTTCTGAAAATCATGTAAGCAGTTGTCACAAAGGGGGAGTTTGTCTTATGTCATCCATGATGTGGGTCCAGAATTACTTAAGCAGTCCTCTTAATCCTGAGCATGGAGCGCAAAGAATCTTATTTTGAGTCCATGAAAATTCAGTGATCCTCTTAAAACATTGTTAAACTCCTGATTTTACCTGCGTGAGAGGTGAGGGTAAAGGGGCATGGGGGGTGGGGTGGGGGTGAGAGTGAACTGTTTATAGAAGGTTAAAGATCCGAAACATTTCTTTATTTTTTTTTTTTAATTTTTTTTTTTTTCAACATTTTTTATTTATTTTTGGGACAGAGAGAGACAGAGCATGAACGGGGGAGGGGCAGAGAGAGAGGGAGACACAGAATCGGAAACAGGCTCCAGGCTCCGAGCCATCAGCCCAGAGCCCGACGCGGGGCTCGAACTCACGGACCGCGAGATCGTGACCTGGCTGAAGTCGGACGCTTAACCGACTGCGCCACCCAGGCGCCCCACGAAACATTTCTTTAAAAGAAGCTTTTAACTTAGCAACCTTTCCCCCGCCCTTTACAATTGCGTTAAGGCTCACATACTTTATGGCTGTTGTGGCTTAATTTTGTTGGATGTACGTTCAGAGCAGGGACTGGTGATGGAATCGACTGCACGTGACAGTTAACACTTAGAAATAACAAGAAAACAGTAACTTGGGAAAAAAAGACAGCAGTCAGGTAGCACATTAACAAGTGCTTTTCTGCAGTGTTTTACCCTTTCAGTGTTGTGTACAACTTAGTAAGTATAGGTATTACCTTATGGACAGGCAATAATATTATTTTTCGTTCAGAAATGAAATCAGAACGATATTTAAGCAGTAAAGTCTTCCGACTTTGTCAACAGTTTGCCAGCGTTACATATTAGGGAGCTTCCTACACTAGAAAAATAGGAGAAGGAAGTCGATAATATTTATAGAGATCCATTTTGTCCATGCCCTGCCTCCAAATAAATAATAGTATATGTGCACCTTTTGGTAGTGTCACTTAGTACTTTTGGTCTCCCTTCTATATTCTAAAATTCTCTGGAGAGGGGACTTGCTCTCTTATTTCGTGACAGGTAGTAAACCAGCCCTGAATACTAATAGCTACATAATGAAAAGTCTTTTGATAATGGGGTAATACAATAGGGAGTAGTCTGCAAAGATTTTAAGACTTTTCCTTGACCCTGTGATCTGTAATCCTTGAATATGTTATTTGCCAACTTGGAGCTGTCATAAAAATATCCGAGATTCTCTTTGCGTTCAGTTCAGTGACAGGAAGGACAGATCAGTTGCACAGTTGTGCCACAAAATTATTTCTTCCTTGATAGGCATGGAATTTCCACATGACTAATGTATGCAGGTGATTCATTTAGCACCTATATATATATATATATATATATATATATGTATATACATATATATACATACACGTATATACATATATATACGTGTATGTATATATATGTATATACATATATATACGTATATGTATATACATATACGTATATATATATATACCCGGTACGGTGAATTTCTCTACCCCACAGCTCCTTATTTTTTCCCCCTCACGTTGCCACTATCCTCACTACTAAAGTTACAAGATGGAAAAGAGAGAAAACTCTCACAAGAGAGAGTCTGTTGTTGTTCAGCACTAAAAGTTTGCAAAAGGAGTACTTTTTAACTAATTTTGAACTAGTTACTACTCTTTGAATCAGGTATTGAGATGGCCAGGCTGCCTCTGGGCTTCATTATTTTGTCTAATTGACTGATTCTGAATTCAGTCCCACACCAGTGCGCTATGGTCTAAAAGCAAGGCTTTGTTTTATTCTGGGTATTACCTGGTAACCAGTCAATTAAGAACGTTAGTGGAACTCTGAAGGGAAAGCAGTTCCATAATCTCTTTGGAATCCAGTTGGGCTGATGCCAGTTGCTATACATTGGGAAAGAGAAGGAGGAATCAACCAATTAGAGGACCCTTTTTTCATTCTCAAGAAACCCACACTAAGTGCAAATCTCAATTCTGGAGAGCAGTCGTGATTAATTGAAGTATAAAGAACTTAAAACAAAAAAATCTAACTTCTGCTGGCCCTAATATTCCAAATAATAAATGCCTAGTATGGTTCATTAGATACGGGTATTTAAATTAGCCACTCCATCTCTTTATTGTACATGATCAGTAGTTGTTACCTTCTAACAGACTTTCCCAAATTGTGAGGAGTGAAAAGAGAAGCATTTAGGATTGTGCTCCAACCTGGCTCTGCCATTAGCAGTTATAGGCCTTCGGGCCATCACTTCTTTCTAGATTTTGGTTTCCTCACCTGGGAATGGAAGGATTGAACACCATGACCTTTAAACTACTGTTAGCGATTCCACAAAGTTTCTCTGACATGGTATTCCTAAGTGACAAAATTGCAGAGTTTTGTAGCTTCATGACGAAAAGTAGCAAATGGATTTCGTGTGAGTTTGGGCGTGGCAGTATTTTATACTGATTAGTTGTAGAAAGGGTATACCAGGAATCAAATAAATGTAGTCAGCTGAATGTACGCTTTGTGTTTAGACTGCATCTTTTCTTTTTGAGATAGGCCTAAAAATATTATGTTTAGGAAGCCTTTGTTTAAACTTGGCGTCATGGAATGTTTTTGTTCTCAATTTGTGGACCATGGGCCTCTTGAACCATGAGAATTATTTGATGGGGCCCTTATGAACCCATTAGGACTAAGCATTCCAGTTAGGTGATAGATACATCATTTACATATGCAGGATTGTCTTTCAGAAGCATGTGGATGCTGATGTAATGTAATTAAAATACATTTCAAGGTGTTGCTAAATTCATAGTAGCCTTTTATTATTAAGGTGGTTTGTTGTTGTTTTACAGGTGGTATTCATGGGAGCGGGGGTTGGGGTCTCATTTGTTAGTGTGGTGGGGAGGCTCCGAAACTTTTTTTTTTTTTTAATATTTTTTTAATGTTTATTTTTGAGAGAGACAGAGACAGTGTGTGAGCAGGGGAGGGGCAGAGAGAGAGGGGAGACACAGAATCCGAAGCAGGCTCCAGGCTCCGAGCTGTCAGCGCAGAGCCCGATGCGGGGCTCGAACTCACAAACTGTGTGATCATGACCTGAGCCGAAGTCGGACGCTTAACTGACTGAGCCACCAGGCACCCCTGAGATATTTTGATTAAAGTAGGTCTTAATAATTACAAAAGGTTATGAAACACTGCTCTAGAGAACTTCTTTAATTGTTCTTCTTTAAACTGCCATTGGGATGTACCCCGTTACCAAAAAGAGTGTAGCGTAAGGAGGAATTTAATAGAGGAGATGGTGACGATGGAGACATAGAGGAACGAGGAGCTGAACTTGCCTTACCCTAGATTATTAGCTCCACCAAAATAGCACTTTGGGACTTTGACGTCTAAAACCATCTTTTTGCCCTACGAGGCCGGGCTAGGAGCGTGGGCTGTTTAGACTACGTCTGGCGCAATGCTAGGGCCCGGGGGAGCCCTGCCACAAGGGGCACACGCACGGCAGCCCCCGATAGCAGGGGGAGACAGCCTTCTTTAAGACCCACGGTTTGAGCTCCTGCTTATATTCCAGTTCCACAAATATATGAGCACACTCTATGCACCAGGTCACATTTGATGCCAGGCTACGGTTTTCTTTTTTGAGATAGACCTGGACATCCTGTGTAGGAAGCAGTGTTAACAACCACTTCCAAGTGGGAGAGTTCGTCCTTCTGATACCGTTTCTCTGACTTTCACTCCGTGCCCCTTCTGGGATTTATGCAACTTAAATCCTTACCATAACCTTTTATGTGAGTTTTGTGATCTCCATTTTACAGTTGAGGAAGTTGAAGTTCAGAGAGACACAACAGCTTCTGGAAAAGTCACTCATCACTCAACTAACTGGTACCTAGAAAGGAACACAGAGCTCCTGGTTCCTGGTTTAGTAGCTCGGGTGTTTATTATGTGGCATTTAAGAGGAAAACATAAAAAGAGCCTGAACATTTTTTTTCTTCTTACTTATTTATTTTTTTTAGTATGCTTTAGACAGAGAATAGGCGTTAACGTTTCTTAATTTTTACTTAGGACACTGGGTCAGAATTGAAGATCTGCATTTTATCCTAATGTACTGTAAAAGATTCAGATCTCAAATCTGCTGGTTTCTTACTGAAGGTTACATTATTGAGGGTAGAGGTCAAAATAGGATCGCTGAGGGAACGTTTCCAAGGTGGCTTATTTTCCCTGATTCTGATTCACCAGGTCTGTCATGAGACTGAAGCATGCGTATTCTCCAAGTGATTCAGATACACTGCTGTCTTGGCCCCCTGTCATCTTCACTCACTTTGTGAACCACTTTGGATATAAAATCTAAAGCTGTGGGAGGCCTTTCGTACAACAAATACATATCAAGAATCAGCCATGTGCCAGGCACTATTTTAGGCTGTTGGGATATATCAGGGAATAAAAGCAAAGACTCCTGGCCTCATGCATCTTATCCTTCAAATAATTAGCAGATATCTTGGAATAATAGCTTGTTTATTACTTAGTTTTGAAGGCTAGTAAGGCGGAGGAAGCCTCAGTGCCTTAAATATCGATAGGAGAAAATAAAAACTGGGCCTTCTGAGAAACCACAAAAGGTGAAATTACATCAGGTGTGAAATTCAAGTGCATTCTTCATTAAGGTTCAATAAAGTCATCAGACTTTATATTAAATAAGTGATTAGAGTTGAGGATAGGTATGTATGCAGAAAGCCAGTTAATGACTCTGCCAATTGCTTTTTGGGGGTTGGACTTCAGTAATCAGTTTCAGGAGCAGTTTATCACTCTTCTCTAAAGTTCTCAATCGTTTGCAAGCAACTTGGCTTCTGGCATCTAGAGATTTCATAGGTTTGTCTTGATCTTTTATGTTCATGTCAGTACAGAGAGCCGTGTCTCAAAATCATTTGTCCCTTGGGGTCAGATCGCTAATTCTTTGTTTATTCACTGGTTCTTTTAAAATGTGTCTCTTGTAACACATGCCTTTTTTAATCAAACTTTTGCCAAGATAGGAGAATTTCAATTTACTGCCTTGACTTTTTTCTGGATTACTTAAAACTTTACTACCCGTTGGTCTGTTTTTCCACTTTTCTTTCCATTATATTATCTTTCTGTTTTTGTTTTTCAAACTGGCTTTTGTTCATTCAAATTTGGACAAAAACTATGCCTAGTTTTTTAAGCTTTAAAAATTGCTATTAATCACTGGTATCATAACATCCTCTTAAGGCAAGTTATCTTGTTGCTCTGTCCTCTAAATGTAGCATCCAGAGTCAGAAGGCCTCTGGCAGGGATAAAAATAGCCTTCCTGCTTGGCGGCTTGTTGGTTTACTGGCAGTAGGAAATCTTTTGAATTCCTTAATTGGGTCAGCTGTTTGCTAGTTTCTCTCTAGACATCCCCTTCTGCCTGAAATTCTTAGATGCTTTTTGTTAGGTCTTGCAACTTTGTACCTGCCCTGAGTTCCAGTCAAAGCCATCCTTCTTTTTTATAGGAAACCTTCTATAATCTATGGAAACTTACCCCTTGACTTTACTGTCTTACAGATAAATGTTATTGTTTTGCCACTATTACAATCTCTTACCACAATTGAAAAATAAATTTGAGGCATTGGTACAAAAGGAAGACCTCCTTGGTTTTTTTATAAGGAACATTTTTCAGTTGAATTTTCAGTTTTCATTTCCTAAAACACTTCTGCTACTTTGCCAATTTGGCTATTATAAAGGTAAGGAGTTTGATTTTTTTTCCCTCTTCACTCCCCCAAAGAATCACATCCGTTTGTAACCAAGAACACCAGCAAGCTCTCATCTCTCTGAAGCTGAAAAATCCCCCAGATGGCCACTCCCTTCTCCAAGTTTTCAGTTTGGATCTTATTTGGCTAAAACAAATCCTTCCTCTTTCTTTCATAAGTGGAAGGTTGTTGGTTATCTCTGGCTTGTGGTCTCAGAGGGGAAAAGATTTAATGTTAATAGAGCACCTCTTCTGTACCAGGGACTTTTCCGAGCATTCTGCAAAAATTGTGTCATGAATTTCTCAACAACAGCCTTGCAAAGTAAATGGAAATACTTGTTTTACCGAGGGTCATAAAAGCTACGTAATTCGACCTAGCTCACAAGGCGGGAATTGGTCTGCCTCTCTACCCTTTCTACTGCATGTCCCGGGGCAGAGAGACCACCAATTGCTGGCTTTGCTTCATTTGCTTCAGCTATTTATGGAGCATCTTTGCTCGAAGCTCTGGGAGACAAGACCTCCAAATTTGTCCTGAAAGATTTTGTTGCCTTAGAGAAAGAGGGAGTTTAGAGATAGGTAATTCAAATATCGTGTAAAGGGTGTTGTATGGAGTGCATGAGGTTGTCTGAACCAGAGAGCCAGTGGTTTGGGCAGGCAGGGAGGACTTCCCATAGGATGAGAAGCTACCTGGGCAGAAGGGTGGTGGCTTGAGTGGTGAGACATTGGGAGTAGAGAGAGGAGGGCATTCCAGGCAGAGGGTGGAACCCGGAAGTAAAAGTTAATGGGCCAGTAAAAGTTTACCCGGAAGTAAAAGTTAATGGAGTAGCTAATGTGGGAAGGGAAATGGCAGTGTGGAAAGATGAACCTGGGGAGATAGGCAAGAGAAGTCAAGAATTTTTAATAAGCCCTGGCTTTTAAAGTGAAAGCCAGCTCTTTCTCAGAGAAGGGTTTTGTTTAGCGTGAAGTGTGTCTACGTGTGATTTAAATGTCTCTTTGGATGGGTGAGGGGCAAGATTCTCCAGCTGATGTCAGTCCCAGCCAGTTCCTCCTTTGTGATTTTGCTGGTGGTATCACAGGTTAGGGGGTAGAATAAGGTCAGTGGAATGCATTAGTAAAAATAATTACACGATTAAGTGATAGAACATATTGAACACATTTTACAATAGTTCCTATTGATATGTGGTTCTGCATCTAAGTATAAATTTGGTATTCAGAAACTGAATTTTTTGTACATCTCTTTGAGCCTCGCTCTGTGTTGTCTAGGTCCCCACAGCGCCATCTTGCTGCAAGTCTCAGGCAGTGTTGGTAAAAACCGCAGATGCAGAAAGGCAGGTAGAGCAACAACACCTCCTTTAAAAACTCGTTGGTGGCAGTATAGCTTTGACTTGCTTAAATGTGAGCTAAAGAAAATTAGCAGGGACACTGCAGTGAAACAACAAGTGTATATGTATGTTTATGTATGTATGTATGTTGGTACTGTGTATAAATCTTTACTCTGCCTTAGGATTGGGCCTAAGCCTATATACTTATCCTTTTCCTGTTAGAAAATTTTAATGGTGTCCACTGAAAACCCTTCTCTTTTCCTTGGAGTATCCAGGTTTTAATAGGGTGAGTCAATCAAAAAAACTTAGACTTTTACATCACTCGTTACTTTATATAGGACTGCATGGCTGTATTTTGGGCAACCTTGCAGTTATCCCGTATTATCATTCCTTAGCCTACACACGTCACCGACAATGCTGGCATGACTGAAAAAGAAGGTTGTGGCATGAAATCTAATAGCACTATAGAACATTTGACATTTTTCGGTGTTTGTATATTTGTATATTTCTGTGTTTGAAATAGTAGCATTTATTATATCATTTCCTGCCGCATCATCAGTAGCAGTAATATCTGGGTAATGTTTTAGGAAATAACTTTTTCTCTAATTTGGAAGTAATGCATACATATATATACTCTAATATATCAGAGTATCTCCTTCTAGTCCTTCCTCCCTCCTTTCATCTCATTGACGAGGTTACTTTAGTTTTCGTCTTAGTATAATAGTACATAGTGTTCTTTTGGGTACTTCTGCCCCCCCCCCCCCCCCCAGCAGTTCTTATTCTGGTTGGTAAATATTGGTTCTGCAACTTGCAAATGCCTGGCATAAAATTGGCTAGCTGGAGTACATATCTTTTCCGAGCTGTAGAATTTGGTAGTGTAGTTCCCCAGAGTCTCACACTGTATCAGTTGCCTGTATTTGGCTAGGTTGAGTCATAGCACCAAATATAGTCTCTGCCTTCTGCATGATGTATGCCGGGCTCCTGGCTCCAAATGCCCCAGCTGGTCTCCAGGGACTACTATTTTTCTGTCATAATCTCCCTTAAGATTAGGATGGCTAGCCAGGCAGTATTTCTATATATTCATAACATAATCAATACTAAGAGCCTTCCAAGATTGAATTTTATCCAGTAGGTTCACTTTGCCTGAAATCCCAGTGTCCTCCTTCTCCCTTGAGAAATTCAATTCTAAATGTGCCAAAACCTGGGTTATATTTATAGATAGATGAGTTATCAAAAAACCAACCAAACAAAACCCACAAACACTGGATTATATTCATATTCAGATAGCTCATTTATTTTTGTTCTACTTCACTTTATTCATTTGTAAAATGCTGGTATTTTAATTTCAGTGGAATGAACTCATTCAATGCTTACCTGGTACTCAAACAGGAAACTCAAGGTACCTAGGTAAAAGTCTAATTCTTAAAGGGGGCTATTATGATAAAGAGATAAAAAAAAAGAAATTTAGATGATTACCTAACAAGGTTGGCTGTTGCAACATAGTTAGAAATAAAACTTAGCGAGTTAATCTAGAAAGGGGGTTGCCTTTTGGGGAAGGTTGCACTGGAAAAGGGTGAATCTGAAGAGAGAAAAAAAAGAAAAGATTTGAAAAATCCCCTCCCCTGGGAACAAAGGAAGAGAGTACTGTCAGACAAAAGAAGGGATTGTCAGTGATCTAGCTGTGGAATAGAAACCGCAGAAATGTCTGTAAAAATTGGCATCCGTAGAACAGAGGGAATATTAGCACAGAAATGAAGGGTGTACAAGGAGAATGAAAAGGCTTATGGAAGACTTGAATGTCCCATTGCACTTAAAATGAGAGTTTATGGAAGATTTCCAGAAAGGAAGTGATACGTGTCATCCATAATGGATGTCATCAATGGATGACTCTAGATATTTTAATTGTAGAAAGAATTTACAGAAGGGTAGGGCAGTCAGGTTAAGGAAGCATTATGAAGTTTTAAAAAAAGTTTTTTGAAAAAAAATATCATTGCTTATATTTTCTGAATCGAAGTAGAAAACATTACTGATTGGTTAACAAAATGTCACAGGTGTATTTGTTACCTGGAGGCCAAAATTGATTCCAGCTTGACAGGACTCATATCACAAGACCAGGTTAGAAAATTAAAAACAAGTATCACTTTCAGAGTTGAACTATGAACTTGGCTGTTGATTCTTCAGTGCCCTATTGTCTTAGCTGAAGGGTAGAATTACTGCATTCAGAAGTTGGAAGAGCAGGAAAGGGGTCAAAGGTTGACCCCTTGGCGGTAAAGGGTAGGATCTCCTCAGAAGCTGTGCGTTGAGGCAAACTCTGAGAACTGAGTTCAGGACATTTTTGTGCCTGTCAAGTTGAAATATTCTTCTTATCTCTCTCTCCTTAAAAGAGATACCCAAAAGGTGAGTTTCTGATAAGGTGGAACTTGGTTTGTTTAAACTGGGCCAGCCAGTTTGGTCATTTGTCCTTTTTGGATTCTCATTGTTGATTATCCCTTCTTGGCATCAGATAAGAGGCATTTAGTTTATATGGAACAGTCCTGGTTTCACCTGGAAGGTTAGCATTAAAAAAAAAAAAAAAAGAATATGTTCTTAGAAGTAAAACATTTCCTACTTTTGTTTCTGTGTTGACTTACATCAACTTAAAAAATGAAATGGCAAATGAAAATGGTATGTGTCATAGTTCTCTTATTTACTAGAGGGTTTTTGCAGCAATAAAATTTATACGTGTGTTCCATTACAGAAAATCAGCTGCTACTTTGAGTTAACTGATTCAGAAACACTACTCACCCGCTCCTAACTTTTTTAACAGTTAAGGTCATGTTCTTTTTCCAGCGTCACCAGTCTCTGCTTTAAAAAAAAAAAAAAGAAAAAAAAATGCTCGTGACAGATCATACAGTCCAGGCTTATAGTTAAAAGCAGGTTAGATGGAATTCGCCCGACTTGGATACTTGGCTGTGTATATTAGCGTTAAATAATTGAGCCAACTTTCATGAAGACATTGAATATCAGAATTAACTTTTACCTCCTCCTTTCCTATTTCCATCCCTAGCTTCAGTCTAACTAGGAGCAAACTGAAATTTAAGTGAAATAATTAACAACTTAATAATAATCCTTGTATTTGGCCTTAAAGTATAGGAAAATTACGAAGTTCAGATTTTGTTTCATATTAGACTCCCAAGTTTTGGACATGGGTTAACTAAAGCTATTAGCAATAGAGCACAGTTTTCTTTTTTTTCATGGCATGAGGTCGTTTCTTTGGAGACTATTTCAAAGAAGCAGAATTTGAGAAATCGAAAGATAGTTGAGGCCTAAAGTTCCTTTCTGAGGAGTTGTAAATGTATGGCTAGTGGAGCGATAGGACCACATATTAGCTCTGGTTCCCATAGTGTTTCCTGGAGCTAGATAGAGCCTCCTGGCATGTTGGAAGGCTTGCCTCAGCCTTAAGGCGTGCAAGAACCTCTGCTTACCCGCTTTTCCGTACCTTCGGAGAGTCAGCTGTGATTCTGTGGGATTAGAGTTTAGTGTGCTATTTCCTTTTTTTTTTTTTAATTTTTTTTTTCAACGTTTTTTATTTATTTTTGGGACAGAGAGAGACAGAGCATGAACGGGGGAGGGGCAGAGAGAGAGGGAGACACAGAATCGGAAACAGGCTCCAGGCTCCGAGCCATCAGCCCAGAGCCTGACGCGGGGCTTGAACTCACGGACCGCGAGATCGTGACCTGGCTGAAGTCGGACGCTTAACCGACTGCGCCACCCAGGCGCCCCATAGTGTGCTATTTCCTAATGAAATGTCTGTAATTAGGAGTCAGTTTTAAATTCTCACACTATTCCCCGATTTACAAAGTGCTGACCATGGTCGATAATTAACAGTCACGTTCTCCTATTCGTTCTTTAGACTTGTAGAGGGTTTTCCACCATTCTTATGAAGGCGGGTGCAGATGAACGTGTAGAATCTGGAGACTTAAAACTGTTGCCCTAATAATGTTTATAATTTACAGAGTAGAACTAGGGGTATGGTGTGTACCCAGAAGTAGTACATGGTACTATGTGGTGTAGATATTTAGAAACTCCTCCAAAACAGAAATGTAATTCCTTATAAATGGAGAGATCCACCCCACTGCTGTTTCCCTCCCTTTATTTGTGGCTACCAATTTAGAAGATGCTGTGGCTTCCAAAAATTTTAGTGCCAACACAAATTCTCTTTTGATAGACATCTTGGGTGTCCACTGTAGGTTCAAAACTAGATTTTGAATCACCTCGAAATCAGAAGTAAACCAACCCAGCATTTATTGAGCAACTATTGTGCTCTGGGCATTGTGCTCTGGGCTTTGATATTTTCTGTCACATGTAAGTACAGTGATATGTTTTGCTTACCTTCTGTGCATTTCCTCCCAAATGAGAATTTAAACCTATTACTGTGTCTGTACATGTAGTTATAAGCCTGGGCTTTTGTTATGAATTATATAGAGAAATCTTCCTGCTACTTATGTACTTTTAAAAAACCACAAAAAAAAAACTGCACACCTGAAAACTTTCACACTTATGAAGCAAAAAAACTATCATGATGAGTTTGTGTTAGAACATAATGTTATAAAGGAAATTACTTTGTGTGGGAATTTGGAAATTAGAGAGCAAATAGTTAAATATGAGGGATATTTTATTTTCCCACTTTCAAACTTGCCCTTTTTGGATGTTTGTGAACATGCTGATTGACATGTCCTCTGACTCATTGTGTTCATTAGCACAGCAAAGTTTTATCCCATAATAAAGCTTTTTAAAAATACCTTACCTATTAAAGCTATTAATTCAGCTTTGTTACAAATACGTTTAAACCATCTCTGAAAAAAATAAATTTAGTAACGGCCTTCTTTTACCTTCAGGTCGTCTAAACTATTCATATCCAGGATCCGATAGCTCTCTGCTTATTAATGGTAAGTGATAATTGATTTACCCTAGTGAAGTTCACAGAACTGAACCAAGTTAGTCCTAGATGAGAAAATATAGGAGGTATGCTTTGACCGGTGGAAAAAATGACATTAGTTTGTTCTGTAATCATAATTGCAAGTTGCTATTAATCTATTAGCTGTATAATGAATAATTATTTTTCCTCCTGATTGTGGCAGGAACTTTTTAAACTTTGAGAACCAACTGATTCTCTGTCTTGAAATTGGTGGCAGGATAAATGAGAATCACATACTGATACATAAAGAATGGTTTAATCTACCCTTAGATTCTGTAGAGTGACCTTTGAAATGTCAACATAAAAACCATTTCCATGTAGTTAGAAAAATGTTCCAGGGGAAAAGAAGGGTAATCAGAGATCTGAAACCAGAAAAAGCAGCCTGAGACCACAGGGCTTGACATTGTGAAGGACAAGGTCATTCACCGTTGGCTGTCTAATAGAACAAGAAGGATGAAGTTTTATTGGCCTTTACGGTGCCTTTGGTAAATTCTCCTTTCTGGTTCTAAATATTACCCCATTGTACTACCGAGTTCTCTGTTATGCGCAGTTGCTGAAACAGACTAAATTTCACCAGGAAGGGGCATCTACTCATAGAAGGAATTCAAGAATCAAAAAGTGTCTGTTTTGTTCTACTATCGTTTAATTGGGTAGAATTCAAAAGACATATTTACTTCTTTTCTACTCATTCACTATTGAATATGGATCTTAAATTTGTGTGTTCACAATGCCTTCTATCTGCCAAAGTTTAAGTCCCACCATCTCGAAGAAGTATTCCCTGACTAAATAGCCATATTCTCATCATTCCAAAAATGAAATCAAACCAAACAAGCAGGCAGAAAACCAACACACCACCTTGTACTCCTTGTCTATGGTATATCATGAATGGAGAATTACAAATTATTTTTGTGACTGGATCTGCTTTTATGTTTGAAATCAGTATTCTGAAGGACATAGGATTGTTGAGTCAGGAAAAGTGAAAAGAAATTTGGTTTGTGAGAATTGCGATGGATGCGTCAGATCCTCTGGAGACTGTACAGTTTATAAAAGCCTCACTTATTATCAGACTCTTCATGCTACAGCTACCAGAAATAATGTCAAAATATAATACTTCAGCGTAAATGTGTGTAGACCGAAAACCAAACCCAGTGGTGATAATGACATCGAGATAAGGGGGAATAACATAAGGGGTTGCCATTACAGCAGGATCTTAGCTTTTCTTGTGGAACGAGTTCCAGAGTCTGTGTGCTGGAAATGGCAGTGAACCCAAGATTTGAGATATTGATGTGTGATCTTAGGCAAAGTGGTCAAGTCTTCTTTGTCTCACTTTCCTCATGCAGTTGCTAAATTAGATCATTTGCCTCTGGGGTCCATCTTTGTTGAGGCGAGACTCTCTCATGGGTTTTCTTTAAAGCTAAATTCACTTAAAAATTTTTAGAGTCTAATATTATATTTCCTCCTCCCCCCTGCCATTAATATCCTTTCTTTTATGAATAGATTAGTTTTTGTGACCCCTACCTGGCAAAGAAAAATAAAGGTAACTTTCTCCCCCAAATAATTATATTCTGACATTTTACTGGCCCACAGACTCTATGGTTTTTGCTGTTACATTCATGGAAATTTTGTTTATTAGATATACTGGCTGAGGTTAATATGGTCTCAAACTGAAAGGTAGGAAGATAAAGAACAAAGAGATGTCAAAGAGGGGGAACTTACTGGTTACTTAAGCAGGATCGCAGAGTGGGGTTATGACTACCGTAGTCTCAGATCTAGTGTTCATCTCAGAGGGTCCTAGAACTTGATTTTGTCAGATTTGATCAAGTGTCAGTTTTTAATCACCAGCCAACTAGGACCAGATGCCAATTTATACATTTTTAATACGGAATAAAACTAGGTTGACCGGATGCTGGAGTTGGCTGACAGGGTCATTTTCTCCCCAGTAGCAAAGTCCAGATTATAGCAGATTACTTTAAAATCCTGGAATTAAAACAAGGTGGGGACGGAGGGACGTTGAAGGTGAAGTTTTCAGTCACCTTGATTAGATGTGGGCATTGCCTGTTCTCTTCAGATTTATGAAGCATCTTCTATGGTGGATTGCTTCTATAGATAAATTACTCTTATTCATGTGTTGAGTTTTTAGTAACTTTGCTGTCAGTTTAGCTCATGTTTTGGAAATCTAGTGTAAAGCATTAATTGTACTTAATGAAGATAAACTCACAAATACTACCCATTTCACAGAATTGAGATGACGATGAAATGCATGTAAACCACTTAGCATAATACATGGCGCACGGTCAAATTAAAATAATTAGAATGGTTAGGAATAGATGCTAAAAATTTGTAAGGAAAAAACAAGGGATTAAGAGGAGTCTAAGAATTGTCTATAGTTGACCATGCTTTCTTTGTCTGATTATTAACAGGGGGCGCCTGGGTGGCTCAGTCGGTTAAGCATCCGACTTCGGCTCAGGTCGTGATCTCGCGGTCTGTGGGATCGAGCCCTGTGTCAGGCTCTGTGCTGACCGTTCGGAGCCTGGAGGCTGCTTTGGATTCTGTGTCTCCCTCTCTCTCTGCCCTCCCCCCACTTCTCATGCTCTCTCTCTTTCTGAAAAATGAATCAACATTAAACAAAATTAAAATAGATAACATGAAACTTACTGTATTCATTTTGAATTACAGTCCCTTCCTGTCTTATGTCCTTGCAGTCTTTTCTGAAAACTGAAGATAACAGCCTAGTTCATTGTGCTGCTATATATTCATTACTAAGTTTAAGACTTTAAGGAACTATAGGAGCTTTCCTTCCCTGCCCACCACCATAAATCATCTGTTCATGTTTTAAAACCTTTATAAAAGTGGTTATGTAGCTATTCGACTTCGTGTAACCTGCAGTGTTTCAGAGGTTTTTTCTTCCAAGCCACTGTTGAGCGGAAAGACATTTCTCTTTTGTTCGGATAAAAATGTGTAAGAATTGTTTACTCTTTCTCCCGTGAACCTCTGAATTTCGACTATGATTTTTATCGTACAATTTGTTTTGAAATTTTCAAGCAATCTCCAAGTTTTTTTTTGGAAAAAAGTAGGGTTTAAATCCTCAATAACTAAAAAGAAAAAAAGATTCAGAATGTTCAGAGTGGTCTATCAGCTTCAGCAGTTTATATTGAGTTTATATTGGAGTAGTGTTGGGATTTGCATGTACAGAGATAAAAAGGGCTTACTCATCTGGTAGATCAAATTACTTTTTTCCCCCTTGGCCATGCTCGATCATCAGTTTTCATACTATGCAGTGACCTTCATATACCACTCATGACTTTTAAAAGACACTGCAAGTATAATTCAACAGATAATAATTGATAACTATGCTGAGAATATTGTAGTGCACATTCTGGGGAATTATTCAATTTATTGCCGTTATCAGTTGTAGAGATTTTTTTTTTAAGGGACATTCACAGGGGAAATCCTTGGGTTTTAAGTGTATAAAACCCCCAAACTTCGTAGCTACTTTCTGGATGCTGTATTCATTTGCTAGAGCCGCCTTAACAAGTACCATAGACTGGTGGTTTAAACAGACATTTTTTTCCTCGGAAAAAATAAACTCCAGCTTCGAGTCTTGGAGGCTAGAAGTTCAAGATCATAGTGCCAGGAGGGTTGATTTCTTCTGAGGCCTCTCTCCTTGGCTAGATGGCTCTCTTCTCTCTGTGTTCACATGATTTTGCCTCTGTGCATGAATGGTGTCCTAATTTCTTCTTATAAGGACATCAGTCATTTTGGATTCGGGCCTACCTCAATGACCTCATTTAACCTTAAGTACCTCTATAAAGATCCTGTTGTCAAATATAGTCTCATTCTGAGGTCCCGGAGGTTAGGACTTTAGCATATGAATTTTGAGAAGGGGACACAATTCATCCCAGAACAGATACCTTTTCCAAATAAGTTTTATGTAATAGGAATATAGTTAGAACATCCATTTCATGGTTATGAAAAGCAAGCCTGAAACTGACTCAGTTTCTCAGCCAAGTCAGAAAGGAGCTTGGGCCAGACTATCCTCAGGTTCCTCAGATTCCTTGGTGTAGCTTTGAGACAGACATCAGATTAAAAGATTAATTTTCCCTTTACCCATCTTGAGAATTTATTTTGCCTGAGAAGACTAACATACAACTACCACCACCTCTGTATAAAAGTATTCGTGCTTGGTACTTTTTTTTTTTTTTTTAATACGTATTTATTTATTTTTGAGAGAGAAAGAGAGTTCAGGCAAGGCTGAGAGCGCAGAGCCTGATGACAGGGCTTGAACTCCTGAACTGTGAGGTCATGACTTGAGCTGAAGTCAGCTGCTTAACCGACTGAGCCACCCAGGCGCCCCTGAGCTTGGCACTTTTTTTCCCCCAACCTCCCATTCCGCTCCTTCAGCCCATAGGATTAACTGCTTCAAAAATAGAACTTCTGGCAGGGAAAGTTTATAGAATAACAGCGAAATATATTAGGTTTTAACAGATTCATGTATGTATTTCCTTTTCTTTGTGGATGTCTTTTACTTGGAAGCATCCATTAAAATATTTGTTTGTCCCAGATAGGAGATTCGTAAGAGATCTTTTAAAGGTTAGCATAGAACAACAACTCTTAATTATAGTTCTTTGGAATGAGAGGAGGAAGATTGTTTGCTTAAGGGTTGCAGGGCGGCGAGGTGGGGTGGGGGGTGGCGACATACACAGAAATCTATGAAAAGAGAGAAGGTATCATTTACCCAGGAGAAAAGTAGATTATAGTCACTTACTGAAAATGTATATAATATGGTTCTAGTTGCTAGAATAAGGAGCATGTTGAAAGATGCCTTCCTGAAAAAGAGAATATGAAAACATTGTAAACTCTAAAGTGCGCTGCGGTTGTTAGCCTTAGAATAGTAATGAAAAGCCGAGAGTAATTACTGAAGACCAACCTCAGAATATAGACACATGAGTTTACTTTTGTGGAGGGAGAAAATCACTATTTACTGAACATCTGACTATGTGGTCATGATATATACATAGGCTATCTTTTGTTATTCTCTAATCAGCTCTCCATTTTTATAAAAAACTGAGGGTTGGGGATATAGAGAAACTAGGGTCACATTCTCTGCCCTTCTCTAAAATAGCTCTTCACACATAATATGTTTGTCTCATCTTATCAGTATCTTTGAATATCATACCAACAAGTTAGCGTACACACAAGCCAACGTGACATAGGAGATTCTCACTGTGAAACGTAGATTTAAAATTTGTGACAATGCGTCCGTTACATTAGGGGTAGATTTATAAAATGATTTAAAATGATTCTTTGCGTCTTTGTTGAATTGTTGGCCCCGGTCTTTATGATGATTGCCTGCTTTTTGGTTCTAGCATCTCCATTCTTTTAGCTTCCAGCCTTTGATTTATATCTTTTTAAATGACTGCTAATTTGACTAATTCCCCTACATACTTTTTTTTTTAGTCCTATTGGAAAAATCTGTTGTTTGATAACATCTTTTATTCTGAGCCCTCTCCCCTTGTTTTTCCAAATAGAATTGCTGTTTTCTCAGCTTGGGGGCAGTGAGAGTTGTAGACCAAAGGCCTGAGGTAGGCCAGAGTTGCCGGAGTTTGATCAGTCTTTCATTGCCTCCTAAAACGTAGTAATCTCTTTTCCTTCGCCCTATAGCCTCTTCTTTACAAAGTTGCTTTTCTTTAATATATCATTTGTTTGTTTTTAATGTCAGTACCAAGAAGAAAACCAAAAACAATCTGTGAGCGAGTACAGTAATGTAGTTGACTAATGTAAATAATACAGAAAAGGATAAAACAGGAAGTGAAATCCTTCTTTCTTTCTCCGTGCCAGTTTTTCTCCCTGAAGGTTCTTGTGGTTTTTAGAAAAAAGATTTATGCAAATTCCCACATGCCTATTTGTATTTTCTTTATTTTTAAATTTACACGTTATGAACCATACAGTACACACATGGGAAACTCATGGAAACTCTCTTAAAGAGCTTTAGATACCAGCACATGAATATTTGCCACTCTTAAAATGGCTACATGCTAGGTATTTACTTCTTAAGATTGTTTCACTGTTACGGATACTTGTTTCTTTTTGACAAGAAACGAGAAACGTTTGACAAATAAGAAACAATGAGAAAAAGATACTTTATAAGAAACAAATAATATTTTCATTTTTATAATGATGTATAGAAAAAAGATCTGAAAAGTCTATCTCTACCTTCTTTGCAAATCTAGCATCCCAGAGTACTGGAATGTTACTAGAGGGAATTTAATGATGAATGTAGGGCATTTGTAGGCAATCCTGTGGAGACATTTTGGAGAGAAAGTATTTATCAATAGATCTAATAACAACATGCATCTAGAAATCATAAAAATTGGTAGCTATGGGGCACCTGGATTGTTCAGTCAGTTAAGCATCCGACTTTGGCTCTTCAGGATCTCGCGGTTCATGAGTTTGAGCCCCGGGTCGGGCTCTGTGCTGACAGCTCAGAGCCTGGAGCCTGCTTGGGATTCTGTGTCTCCCTCTCTCTCTGCCCCATCCCCACTCATGCTCTGTCTCTCTCTGTCTTAAAAATAAAACATTAAAAAATAATTTATAGCTACATCCAGTCCATTTAGAGCATTCTTGAATCATGTTAATACTGAACATGGAATTATTGAGGACTTTATAAGTGAAAACTAAGAAATTATAATAAAAGTAGATAAACATATAAATAGTAGTCATTTTAAATCATATGGGGACTAGAAGATTTGTGTGTAATAATAGCATGCATTTTACAAATATCTTTAACAGTGTACCCTTTGAAAATTAAAGGAAGAATCTGGGCAGAGTTTATTTCAGCCAACTTAGCTAGAATTTTCCAAAGTGTGGATTTCTTTATACATATTTAAGTGATTTTTTTTTTTTTTTTTTTTTTTTTTACCCACCACTTCCTTGGATGTTTGAGAAACATGAAATAATATGTAACATTTGATGATCATGAGATTCCAAATCTGACATTTTCCTCAATAAAGTGGTGCAGACCTGTGTTTCAAGTATTCCGTCATCATAATCTTAAGCCAAGTATAATTTGAAATAGTTGGGAAAAAGATGCTTATTACATCTTTCCTATGTAGGATGAAGTGGCACCATTTACTACTCTGTTAATATCTGGGTTCTGGTTACATAGGTGTATTCATGTTATGGAACATTCATTGGACTCTGTAGTTAATGATCTGTGTACTTTATTTTGTCATGTCAAAGTCTGCATTAAAAATAATGTATAATTAACAGCACAATAATAAGTGGAAATAAACATTCTTCTCTTCTGTGTTCTAGAATATCATTGTTTTTATCTTTTGGTACTAATTTATATTAATTTCCCTACCTCATTTGACAGTTTTTGTGGTTGTAAGCATTGTGTGCCTATCACTTATTTTTCTCAGTGTGGGAAAGCATTTCTGAATAGTTTTCAGAATTTAACCATGAATTCTTGTGTATTAACCAGCTTAATTTTGTGGTATAAGATCAAAGTTTGGAAGCATACATTTAAAGATTTTTGAGATTTTATTTTTGCCTTTAATCTATAGCATTTACTGTTCCTGAAACTGTATTTATTTTTGTTAAGTGGAAGCTATGAGAGCTTTATGTTAATTTTATAGCTTTTAAAAGTCTACTCTTTTCAAACATTTGTTTTCTTAGAAATCTGAGTAGCATCAGTCAACTTTTTAAGTTTGACGGAACCAAGATTTTCAAATCATTCGTTTTCCCAAACTCCCTTGTCATTGAAGTAGTTATAGGAATAGAATGTTCTTAAACAAGCACCTGTTTTTATATCTTTGTCTTTGCAACCTATGTCAAGTTAACTGAGAAAATACCTCCCCTCACCCCAAATTTAAGACCTACCAAAGTGAAAACCTAGTTGAGGGAGGGAGATTTTTTTGTGGTTTTAATCCATTTGTTCAAGTATTTTGGTGAAATCCCATGTTACCTACTAGTGGGAGAACATGTATTTTGTATGAGACAGTCTCACTTTGGAAAATACCCACACAGTGCTTCTAAGTTACAACTCACTTATAACTGAATTAAACATCTGAAGCATTTATTTAGTGGGCTAAGAACTAAAACCCCGACCAGTTTGTATAATGACTTCTTCAAGGTACGACTCCACCTTCTAACTCAAAAATCTACCCCGACTTCCTGTTTGAACACTCCTCTGCAGCCAGGTCCTCACTCGTTCCATGTCCTTCTGTTCTAGGCACCTTTTCCTGACCATGACAGCACTCCTATTTGCTGCATTGCTAGGCCTGCAGTGCCCTTCCTCTATTTGTTCCTTAAGGTCTCACATGCCATCCCATCTCCTGCTCCAATGCCACACCCCCTCTCCCTGACTCTTTAATCGGAGCCAGTTGCTTTCCTCCTCTGTTTCTGTTGCACCTAACACATAACTACCACTGCAGTAGGCATGCTGTATTATCATTATTTGCTTATGCGGCTGTCTGGCATTTAAGCTTGCTAGTTCTGTGTAGTCAGGGCCATGTGCTTTGTCTGTAGTGCCCAGCCAGATCAGGCATTCAAGCAATGTTTGTTGAATTGGTTTCAGGTGTTCGGACAAGCCGGGCTTTTAAGTGCCAGTTGGTTTCAGGGGAGCCATTTTCTCAAAAGCTTCTTGATCTAAAGTTTGTACTGCCCTTTTCCCGATATTCAAGGAAATACGTATCAGTATATTGTATACTTCTCTTAGCCGTAACTACTTGGCAATAAAATGCCAGACCTTTTGCTTTTCAGTGTTTGGGACATGGTGGGAAATTTGACAAGGGACAAGAAACTTCCTTTGGCTAAAAGGAAGTTTATAAATTGCCTAAAGATTTCATTTGTTATGATTTTCTTTATGAGGGATTAATCAAGCCATCGTGTAAAATTGCTATTTATCCTGTAGTGGTGAAAAAGTCTTGAATTAAATATTGACATATTTGCTGAATTGCTAGTTAGCAGGGAATTCTGGGACAACGTGAGATCAGTATGGTAGGAGTCGGTTTAGATCGTGTTACATCTTACCTAGTTTGGATCCTGGGTGACGGGTATAGCCAGAAACTTCTCTTACCACAAGTAAAATTCAATACAGCTTTACAGTGTTCTCGAAGAACTTAAAAACAAGTCAGAAGGGTGTATTAAATTGACCTCTCACCATCCAAATTCCTTGTTTTTGAGACATTTACTAGGAAATGCGGAGCATAGCCAACTTTTTTCAGTTTCAAAAGCTGGTAGTTGAAATCACAGTTGATTATTTTGACAATGTTTGAAAGGTTGTTTTTGTTTTTTGTTTTTTTTCTCATTTGACATGCAGCAAGGACATATGGGCGAAGGAGAGGTAACATTATTGTTTCTAACTTTTGAATGTACCAGTTGTATTTGGAGAGGACCCAAGTTCACTCAATTTCTAACCCTTGTGGGGAAGGGGGGCGGGGGAACGCACCATAGCTTTGATCCGTACATTATGTGTCATAGTCAACATTATAGACTTTCTAATTTGAAGGAGTCAGCATGGTAGGATTTGGATTTGAATCAATAATGTCCCCGAATTATAAACCCAACTTCTTTGTATCAGAAGATTTATTTTGCTTTTTTCCTTGCTGAAAGGAATTTCTTAGGAGAAGAAACTTAAGGATCTTTAAAAAGGAAAATATGGGGTGACTAGTCTCAAAGTACCTGATCATATTGGAAGCTCTGTTATACTTGAATACCTTATGTCTACTTTTCTCTACTAATTTCAGCATAATACTGAATGAGATTAGCTACACAAATGACAAATCCTATACATTTCCAACACTGGAGGAAAAAACTCGAGAAATTTTAGAGAATTTAAACGAACCATTTCCTAGAGGTACCTGAATAAACCTTATTTTTGACGCCTGTGATAGCTTTGCCTTTTTACAAGCAAGGTGGATAGTCAGATAGCTCAACTCTAAAGTGGAAGTGACTTTTAAAGACCATATAGGAAATAACCTCCAAAGTCATTTTTTATCTTCATTACATAGCCCTTGAGCTATAGTTTTATGGGATAAATTCATAGTGAGTACACTGTTACTATTTGCGTTCAGTCAGGAAGGTCGAGAGGAAGGCAAGTGTGGCAACAAAGGGACATCGGAATGTTTCAGTGGAGGAAGAGCACTGACAGCTACATTTCTGTAGGATCTGTGAACAAACTCCTCAGGTAGTACCTGCAAGGAAATTGGCAGCCCGGAAAGTCCCAAAACAGCGCTCGAGAGATTCTACAGTTATTTGTAGCTCTGTGTTTTCGCTTATGATTTGCAACGTTCATATTTTGCGGTCAAGTACACAGGGGAATAATGTGAACCGCTTGGGCATCTCTGGTCTCTTCCGCTTATATTTTCTGTATCACAGGATTTTCAAACCGCACACGTAATGCCTAGTTTTTAGAATTAGCTGGCACCGGTGGCAGCTGGTCCTTACTCAAACTGAAAGAAAATAGATCGCTAGCATGCCTAAGAATCTTAAATTCTGTAAGACTAGACAGTGAGGTTGGAGAGCAGCATTACATGGGTTTCGATTAGAACCCACTCAGGTAAACTAAGGTGAGTGCTCACTTTAAGAATGGACTTGTGCATTTTAAGGACAGTCTTAGAGGAGGTCGTGCAGGCTACGTCATTCTGTGTTTTTGAAAAACTCAAGTGATCTAGCATCTGCTAGTCAAACTTAATACTTGGTATACATGTCTAGGTTGCCCGTGACCATGGGGCCCTGCCAAGGCAGTGCTGTCTACTGCCAGCTGCTTCCAAAAGAGAGTGCTCCCTCCTACTATACTTCTAGTTCACCTCCCTGAAGTTTCTGGATCCCAGGGGGCTAGTTGAGCAGTCTTCTGTTTAACCGTGTGCTTTTCTCTCTGACTCCATTGAGACTTGAAAGCGATGGGAATTCAAGAGCCTATCTGAGCGATTTGTTATCTAGTGAGAAAAATAAAAGCAGCAGTTTTATTGAATCTGCCCTTTTCCTGGTTTCTTGGGTGAGGTCATCGGTGGCAAGGAACATTTGCTGTTAGCGTTTTCTTTTTTTCCTGCTTTCTATTCCAGGTCAGTCTTCACTGTTTCCAATGGAAGATGGATTCTTGGATGATGGCCGTGGGGATCAACCTCTTCATAGTGGCCTGGGTTCACCTCACTGCTTCACTCACCAGAATGGAGAGAGAGTGGAACGATACTCTCGCAAGGTGTTCGTGGGCGGATTACCTCCTGACATCGATGAAGGTATATTTACAAAGAACTGTTAACTGCACGGTGCCTACTGTGGCACATAGTAGGTAACTCCTAGATAGTGGTGGCTGTTATTATAATAACAATCTTATCTGACTCCAGGTATTCAGTTTCGATTTGCATGATTCTTTTGTTCTATCTCTCTATCCTGGCAAGTGAGAGTAGTTTACGGAGGAAGGGGAACAGGACTTTGGCAACCAGCTGAAGCAAGTGATTGTGCTAGATGAAAAAGAGTAAACATGGGAAAACCGGCTCAAGGAGTCTGTTGTGGGCAAACAGTGCTTACTGCGTTTTCGTCCGTGTGGGCTGCCTTGGCCAAATTCCACTATGTGTTTTCCTATTTGTTTCCTACCTTTCATGAGTGCCCCATAAATGTGGTTAATTGAACATTTAAAATCTTAGATTAAGTGTGAACTTTTGGAAAATAAAGCCTGAAGGAGTATCACAAGAAAGGGAATCTTCAGGGTTTTATCATTCAAGGAGTATTTTTTCACTTGTCAAATATTTACAGGCTTTTAAAATGCCATGCACTGTTCTTAGGCTTGTTTATAGTATAACCAAGATAGAAAGTCCTTGTTTGCATAGAGTTTCAGTTCTAGTGGAGAAAGGCAGATAAAATAGTGTGCAACCATGTAAGAAAGTATCAGAGAGTAAGTGTTGAAAAGAAAATAGTGTGATACTGTGCTATTTTGTGATACGGTGATATCTTCTTAGATTAGGTGGTTAAGGAAATCCTCTTTAGGGAAGTGATATTTGAGCTGAGACCTGAATTAGGAGCCAGCCATGCAGAGATTTAGAGGACTAATTGTTCAGTAATATTTTATTCCTCTGTGGGTCTAAATGACCTAGTAAAGACCCAAGGTGCAGACCATAGAGCAACCATATATCCTTGGTGGTGGTGGTGGTGGTGGCGTTGTTGTTTGTCCTAATCTCTTTTGTCTTGGTTTCCCGAATTGGAAATGGAAATCAACCAATTAATGTTACGGAGAATAGTTTTCTCTAAAAATCTGTAAAGTCATAATAATAAGGTTTAATGGCTTCCCATTAGGCTGAGATTAAATGTATTGAGTCACTTCATTTTCCTGAAGATGATCAATCTTTTGGAAGGTTGAGACAAAAAGGTTTCAAAAAGCCAAAGACTGAAATAAACACGGTTCTCTTTTGTTTCGTTTGTTTTGTTTAATCTATGAAGCTGTGTTGGGATTTCAGGTGAGACTGAATCAGTCTCCATCCTGTCCTCAGAGGGCACAGCTTTCCAAAGTGTTCATCTTGGGCTCACCACGTGGTCACAAAATTGGCCTCTCTAAGTAAGCTCCGAAGTGCAGCCTTCTCTTTTCTGTGCCTGGAATCCTCATTTTCCCTAGTACCGTAGATTCTAGGTGGTTTTTTGTTTTGTTTTGTGTTTTAACCTTTTAAAGTCTTTATAGCCCAGATGGTGTTTAATGAGCGAATTACATGCTTACATACAAAAAGAGAGAGACGACTGAATTTGACCTGACCTTGCCTGGGATAAACTCCTTCCTGGCCTAGATAGTCTGTATTTTTTTGGAAAATTACTGAGCCATCTTAAATGTGCAGTTTCTAAAACTCTTAGAAGCACAGGTAGATATAACTAACCTGGCAAAGGAGATGGTTTAAACTGAGCCAAATTAATGGGAATGATGGTAGTCGTCTTGCATTATCCTTAAGACCAAGCATGTTGATAAGTTATTTCTATAACATGAAATACGCGGTCCTGGAGAATATTGTGCTATGTGGAATGGTACCTCAACAATCACAGGGTTTCTGGGGACATAGGGTTAGAAGCAGCTAATTTCGAACCTGTTGAACTTTGTACCCAAAGTTCATTAGGAAGCACCAGCAAAAAGGAAAGTAATGTCCGGAGATAACTTGGACAATGTAGGCAAGTAGGTCAGCACGGTTGGAGGTTACCTCAAGGAATACTGAAAATGCACAAAACCACTAGAGCAGAAACGCTGGCTTGCAAGCTTGGAGGCAGTGCAGATGTAACTGGACCTCAGCACCCGAGAAGGTGCAAACACTCCCGAGAAAAGAGCCCTGCAAGGTTGAGAGTATACCTCTCCAGCGAGAGAGCCCTGGTCGCTGTGCTCATTTGTAATTTTCTTACAAGAGAGAGGGAGGGCTCCTACCAGCATATCAGACAAGCTAGGGGCTTTTTCTCTTCCTCAGGAAGGTTATAGTTCTCCTCCCACTATGCTAGCTCACCGTGCCCAGGAAAAGTCACTTGTGAGCCAGTAAAACTTCTAGGTTGTACTGATTTCCTTCCTCTATTTACCAGTCTCTCTTACGTGAGCTAAATGGTACTGTAGAAACGGGCATCAAGAGGAGCGCAGACTGTACTGTTTCACAATCTGGAGGAGAGAAAAACGGTTCTACCAGCTTGGAATCTGAGCACATCTCCCATCTCTTCTTTTCCTCTGACCTGCTCTCCTCCTGGGTCTTATCTATACATGCTTACCTACCGTTTCCAGAACTTCTTTGGAAATTTATTTTCCTATAGTCTACTCATGAGTCTGGTCATGAGGAAATGGTACGGGCTGAGAGTCATCCTACAGAATGAATGGCCTCTATCCTTTTAAGACTGTCAAAGCTATAAAAGATAGCAAAGAATGAGAAGCTGTTCCAAGACTGGAGAATACTGATACCCCAGGGACAGGACATCTAAATATATCACGTGTCCTGGATAGGATTCTGGATCAGAAAGGGAAAAGGAGATACTACTGGGATAGGTCGAAATTTGGGTGGAGTCTGTGAATTGGGTAGTAATAGTGTATGAATATTGATTTCCTGATTGGGAGGGTTACCTGGTGGTAGATGGGGAGATGGCCTTGTTTTGAGCAGGTGCCAGCGGTTGTATTTTGGGGTTATAGAGCGCGATGTCAGAAAAAAAAATGATAGGTAAGTAGGTAGGTAGGTAGGTAGGTTGATTTCATGCATACATACAGGTAGAAAGAAGGGCAAGAAATGTGTAAAATACTAACAATTGGGGAATCTAGATGAAGGAGGTGTAGGAGTTCTTTGTACTGTTCTTGTAAAGAGTAGATTTGAAACTTTTCTCTAAACCACTTCCCCAAAATGATTATAAAAATATTTAAATTTACTGTTTTGTTTTGCTTTGTTGTTCTTTAGATGAGATCACAGCTAGTTTTCGTCGCTTTGGCCCTTTGATTGTGGATTGGCCTCATAAAGCAGAGAGCAAATCCTATTTTCCTCCTAAAGGTAATTCTCCAAATTTAATATACATGTACAGTGTATCCTTACATTGTTTAATGTTTAGCCTTTTCATAAATGTTCATCTTTGCTATAAAATTTTCCATTGTTAAACTTATATTTTCCCAAATACATCTTTAAAATTTCTACCTAATGTGTACTTTCTATTCAAATTTAATTTTACTCCAAAATACGTTTCAAGATATCAAACTGAATTTTAATGTTGATCCTAGCAGACTTCAGGTAGGAATATTTAAGTTTATTAATTTTTTTTTTTTTTTTTACTCTTTTTCTCTTCCTTAGTTTCAGTTTATACTTCCTTTCTGTTGAAGAATTATGTAAAAAAAAGAAGGGAAACAAATAAGGCTCTTTTCCCCTTTTTATCAGGCTATGCATTCCTGCTTTTTCAAGATGAAAGCTCTGTTCAGGCTCTGATTGATGCATGTATTGAAGAAGATGGAAAGCTCTACCTGTGTGTGTCCAGTCCCACTATCAAAGATAAGCCAGTGAGTGTTGTCTAACATGAAAATAGCTTCTTGTTTTTGCCTCCATCTCTGCTTGGTTTGAAAACCCACAGACATCTTGATGTGTTTGTTAATGGATAAGCTTGTAAGTAGAATGTCGTTGCTGTCAACCTCCTAACATTGACATTCTGTATTATTCGTGCACATTCTTTTGACATTGAATTTTTTGGTTAATTAAAATATTGGTAAATCTTTACCATTGAAAGACTTTACTCGATAATACGTTTGATAAAGTAGCTGAATTTCCTCTGAGTAATAGAACTCAAAAATCACAAATACGTATTTGTCTATCTCCTTCTTCTCTTTGATCAAAATTTTACCCAATAAATGTCCTTAACTTTTTGCACAAGGTATTCTCCCAAGGTAAAATGAATTATGTATATAGAGAAAGGTACATGGCTTTTTTTTTTCCGTTTTAATTTTTTTTTAACGTTTATTTATTTTTGAGAGACAGAGAGAGTCAGAGCACAAGCAGGGGAGGGGCAGAGAGAGAGGAGACACAGAATCTGAAGCAGGCTCCAGGCTCTGAGCCGTCAGCACAGAGCCCGACGCGGGGCTCGAATTCAACAAACTGTGAGATCATGACCTGAGCCGAAGTCGGATGCTTAACCGACTGAGCCACCCAGGCGCCCCTGGTTTTTTCTTTTTGAAAAAAAAAAATTTTTTTATCAAAAAATTTGGTCTTTAAGAATAGTAGCAACTGTCCTGTTTTGACAAATCTGGCAAATCAACAACTGATTATCACTCAGGTTGATCTGATAATGGGGTGCAGTTCAGAATGGAGGTGCCTATGGGTTCATACTGCTCAAGCAGTAATTAGTGGAGCTTCCCTCGGGGTTGTCTAGGTCAGGAACACTCTTCCCAGAGTTCCCATGGCCTAGACTCTTTATACTTGACTTGTTTATGTTCCCCCATAGTCTTCACAGTATTTGAATTTGGACCTCTGGCCTAGGACTTTGTTGATGGGCATATTGGGAATACCCCACTATGAACCTACCCATAGCCTTTGGTATGGGCATTTGTAACAATAAATAAATGCAAACAATTAGGATGAGATACATGATTCTTGGTTGGCTAAAGCAGTGGACCCATCGCTATGTGCAAATATTAATGTTTTTACTTTGAAATGCTTTTTGAAATAATGCAACAGGTTTGTTAGTATTAGGAGTAGCTTGCATTTGTAGGATTGGGCACACAATCATAGTTTACTTATTAGCACTGTATTTTTTTTTTAATTTTTTTTCTTTTTAATGTTATTTATTTTTGACAGAGAGAGAGAGAGAGAGAGAGACAGAGACAGAGCATGAGCAGGGGAGGGGCAGAGAGAGAGAGGGAGACACAGAATCCGAAGCAGGCTCCAGGCTCTGAGCTGTCAGCACAGAGCCCGCTGCGGGGTTCAAACGCACAGATCGTGAGATCATGACCTGAGCCGAAGTCAGACACTCAACCGATTGAGCCACCCAGGCGCCCCTTTAGCACTGTAGTCTGATTAACCTCAAGTACCATGCTAACTTACATTATGTAGATTTGGGGGGATCGGGTGGGATGGAAGCCCAAATAATGTGAAAAACAGCTAATTACCGATAATTGAAGTGTTAGTGATTTAGTTTATAATAGGTAATGAAACTGAACTTTCCATCTTGGTTCACTTGGTTCACTGAACATTGGTTCACTTAAAAAAAATCACTTGGTTTACTCTTAAAAATGTAATGAAGGGTTGGGCTATGCTATTTGTAAGTCTTCTAATTTTACAGCCTTATTGATCTATAATGGTGTGGATTATTGTTGCTCTTCAGATACTCTGCAGTAATTTTAAACTTATTTCTCCATAAATTGTCAGTATTAAGAATGAGACATTTTGGTTTGTCTGGTCCCTAGGTGCAGATTCGGCCTTGGAATCTCAGTGACAGTGACTTTGTGATGGATGGTTCACAGCCTCTTGACCCACGAAAAACTATATTTGTTGGTGGTGTTCCTCGACCATTACGAGCTGGTATGATTAAACAAACAAAAATACCCCCTTTATTCTTTAGCATAAGAAATAACCTTATAAAGTTTTTTGTTTTTTTTTTAATGTTTATTTATTTTTGAGAGAGTGAGAGTGAGCATGCGAGGGTGGGGCAGAGAGAAAGGGAGACAGAATCCCAAGCAGGCTCCACGTGGTCAGCACAGAGCCTGATGCAGGGCTCTAACTCGTGAATGGTGAGATCATGACCTGAGCTGAAATCAGAAGTCGGCCGCTCAACTCACTGAGCCACCCAGGCGCTCCCCTTATAAAGATATCTTAGGAAAAATTCTCCGTAAGCATTTGAGTTAATGTCCAAGAGAATTCTAGAATCAAAGTATCTGGCTTTGAATTCATGTGCCCTGCTCCCAGTTAATAGTTGAGTGACGTTGGACAAGTTATTTTCTCTAATTTTCAATGTCCTCATCGGTCCAAAGGAGTATTAAGTGTATCTGCTTTGTATAGAGTTTTGATAGTTTTGAGGATTGAGTGTGATGAGCAGGGCCAAGGGCTCCGTGTGGTGTTAGTGAGCATCACTCTTGTCATCATCTGGAAGAGCCCTTCAAGAGTAGACTAGATGTCGAGATGTTCAGGGTTTATTTCCCAAGCCCCCAGTTGCCCACCGGCTTTTACTGAGCTCTGAAACATGGGAGGGTTTTCAGCAGTGCATCATGTCTTTAAAAGTAGGACCTACAGGAGAAATTTCGTCCCTGACTTCAAGTAATTTGAGGTTTAATAGTATAAATGAGATAAGATAAAAACGAACGAGAATGCAGTTTCAAAATTTTAACGCCTCATGGAGAACACCATACGTTCGTTATTTCAAGTTTTTATATAAAAAACTGGTGGAAAACTAGACTGTAGGGAAAGGTAACAAGGCTTTCATGGAGATATTCTAGAACGACCTCCATACAGTCAATTTGCTAGCGTTCACCTAATTATTTATATTAAGCAATACATTATTACTTGTAAAGCCATGGTGGCCACATGGTAGAGAGCGGACAGACCAAGATGACCGGCCCAGCACTGTCACTTAACCGTCTGTGACCTTGGACAGATTGAACGTCCACTCGGTGGCTCAATTTCCCCAGGAAATCACTACCTACTTCATAGGGTTGTTGTGAAGATTAAAAGAGACCGTACGTAAAAAAAAAAAAAAAAAAACAACCCAGCAGAGCCCCTGCCCTTATTTAAAAGATTAAAGATTGATTTCATAATTATCATAAGGACGTGAGCTCAGAATACATATGAACTGCTTTTGATGACACCTTTGGTGAGCGAGATGGCTTTTCCTGATTTCAAATGCCGTCTTTGTTCCTTTCTTATTTAGTGGAGCTTGCCATGATAATGGATCGTCTGTATGGAGGTGTGTGCTATGCGGGGATTGATACCGACCCTGAGCTGAAATACCCTAAAGGAGCTGGGCGAGTCGCATTCTCTAATCAACAGAGTTACATAGCTGCTATCAGTGCCCGCTTTGTTCAGCTGCAGCATGGAGAGATAGATAAACGGGTAAGTCCTAGATTACATTCTGGAAAGTTCTGGAAATGGCCCTCTCGGTGTGTCATTACCAAGATTGGAATGGGGGAATTTTAATATGGCAATAAAATTGGCAGCTGACAGTTATGCCTGTAGGACCAGTTAGGTGTATATTCTTTAATGCATCTAAGGGTTCCTGTGATTTTTTTTCTGTCTCTTAGTTTCTTGAGTAGCCTAATCAGAGCCCTGCATCGATTTACTGTGGTTGATTTAATCTCCTAAGCTATCACCTCCATCCATTCACTTATTCAGTTAGTCATTCAGTAAATATCATTATATCAAGTACGGTATACTTGATATAAGTATCAAGTATACTTATATTGATATGTATAAGTATATATACTTATATATATATATAAAAGTATATATTATATAATAATAATATAATTGTATATTATATATATAATAGATATATAATATATATAATATATAATATAATAATAATAATATGTTATATATTGATGTATTATATCACATCAATATATTATATATTGATGCCCTTGAGATCCCCTGACCTTTTTTTTTTTAATCCCGAGACATCATGACTATCTCGTAAGCCCTGTTTTCCAGTGTGCTATGTAACAAATGGCTGAATAAATTCACTTGTAGGACTGCGTTAGAAATATTTCATTGAAACAGATTAAGTGAAAGAAATCATAATCTTTTTAGTGTATTCTACCACCTGAAATCAGGCAGTAATTAGCATTACCTTCAGTACTTTAAATTCCTCTTTGTTGGTTTGTCTTCTGAGTTAAAAAGCTGGAGAAAACCTCGGAGAGAGCGCTCTCCTCTGTTTTCTAAGCTACTGTATTTGAAGCTCTGTGTTCCGTTATCCGTCTTATTTCTTTGCATTCACAGATTCATTTCTTAGTTTGGTGTTTCATGCATTCACCAGATGTTTTAGCACCTAGGACAAGTAGTTGATGTTCTTCTCGGGAACATCTCCTGAGGAGTTGATGTTCTGATAGATAGAACTGTATCTTACACTGACACTGCTCAAAGTGTGGCCTGTGAGCTGACTGCCAGAAGCAAATGGTTACTAGCTTGTGGTGAGATAGGAGTTTACACCATTACACCAGAATGTGAATCAGCTACATTAGGAAGCGTGGTGTTGATTAGTTCAGCTGACTTGGGGTTCTTTGGGGTTTTTTTTCTCCCCCTAGAAAGACCCTCCTGATGAAAGAAGCAGAGTGTTGATTTATATTCTGGTGTTAGCTCCTTATTTCATGGGAGACTGGCACTTTCATTAGGACTGACTTAGATATCAACACTCTGAGGCATTGTGCTCCAAAAAGTCCTTACTGATTGATCGTATCGTGCTGTTCTCAATTCATTATGTAGAAACTATCAAGGCGATGGTGGTTGACACTTACTGCTTATGTTTCATTTCATGTATACGCTGCTACGGTGTCGGTATGAAATACAAGGTGATAGTGGCTGTCATACTGTGACCGTATGAAAAGAAAGGTCTAGATTCGAATATAAACACGGAGGGAGAGGGCAAGACACGTTGCAGTATAAGTTAACAAGCCCTCATGCTTTTAGTTCACTGAAAAAAATAGCTACGTCTGACCAAGCAGTGTCTCCTGTCTCGCCGCTTCATCCCAGCAAAGGTGTCAGAGGTGTAAGGTTAGTCATGGAAATGCACACTTCATTTGTATTCCTCTGCAATCAAGCCCTTTGACCAGCGTTCTTGCAGCTCCATAGATGTCACGGAGTGGCCTCGGGGCCAGAAGGCTAATGCTCTGGTTTGTCTGCTCTTCCCGTCTTCCTGTCACTCGTCTTCTTTTGTTCATGGCTAACCTTTGTCAGGATTCCTTGTCACAACCGGATGGCACCGGTGGTAGTGATGGCCTGGTATAAGGGAATTTTAACCCTGAGTCTCTCTACGACTAAAAATAACCAACTCTTTTCTCACTGGTGAATTAACAGCCAGGTTATTTTTAATGCTTGAGAGACTCAAATGACAGGTTGGCCTATTGAACACTGGAACAGACCCAGTTTTAGAAATTCACCTCTGACTTTTAGACTGAACCATTCTTACTGACAGAGAATAAGGCGAGGTTTTAGACTATGAGTACTACGGCCGCGTCTTGTTTGCTCAGAGTTCCGAGTCTGGGTGATTATAACCCACGATGTGCACACTGTAAATAGAAACCGTGACCCAGCCTTTATTACAACTTAGACGCTTATGACACAGAAGTCAGGCATCTTCCCTCTGATGTGAATACTGAAGTGCTATTTTGTGGAACTGGGAAGCCCTTCGTTGGTTTTGTTCAAATTACAATTCCACATATGACAAAAATCCAGATCCACTAATTAAAGCGATGGTTTGTGTCTATAAAAATGCTCCTGTGGGTTTAATCTCGTGATGTTCTAAACAGTTGGCTTCCCTTCTTTATTTCTGGCCGAATTGTTTTTCCTTTGAAAAGTGTTTCTTTAATAAGACAGAAATGTAAAATGAGGAGTACAAAAGCCTCACCAGGTCCTTAAGGATGGACTGGACTGCCTTAATTTCAGGAAAAGAGCTACTGACCCTTGTTTCGGGGCACCCCGGCACAGATTGATTCAGACAGAGGTTGGAAGTGCACGCACCACAGTAAGAGGTGCCTGGACCGTTCACTGAAAAGTGTAAACGCCTTCCTTTTCTTTTCGATTGCAGGTGGAAGTTAAGCCATATGTCTTGGATGATCAGCTGTGTGATGAATGTCAGGGGGCCCGTTGTGGTGGAAAATTTGCTCCATTTTTCTGTGCTAACGTTACCTGTCTGCAGTATTACTGTGAATATTGCTGGGCTGCTATTCATTCTCGTGCTGGCAGGGAGTTCCACAAGCCCCTGGTGAAGGAAGGCGGTGACCGTCCGCGACATATTTCATTCCGCTGGAACTAAAGGGTAACTACAGTGCTCATTTTCAGGCCTCAGAATAAGTGCACTCTTCTGTTAATTCTGACCCCTTCCTCGCCCTCTTCACGCTGGCATGTCCTTTTGTAGCAGCCCGTAACTTAACAATAGTGTAACAAAAAGAATGACCTATAATATAGGCGTTTTGTAGATTCTCGTGTCACTGAAAACAGTACGTACGAACTCCTTTTTCGTATTGCCATCGTGTTGCACGGAAGTTTTATTCTCTTGTTTTGCTGGAGACCAAGAGGATCCAAAACTTCCTGTAACATTTTCTTAGAGGAGAAAGAGAAATATTAAAAGAGAAATGAAACAATAGAGTATTTTGGGTTTTTAATTAAATTATTGTTAATAATATAACATATAAGAATACTTTTATTAAAATTAACCATGCAACAGTAACACTATCAGTCTGTCCTGACACAGTTTTTCCCCCAGAGAAGTGCTTTTGCCTTTCCTTTCTTTCTTTTTTGCCTCTCTTTTTTGCCATCCCCCGCCCCCCACCGTTTTATTCATTTACAGCAGTGGAGGAAGTTAGCAATTATTAACAGGAAAGAGCATGTTAAAGCAAACACAAATGCATGAGCAAGATCGAAGCAGCATTAGAACAAATTGTAAGGGTTTCGAGGCCGAGTAGAATTTCATGACGCCTCCGAGTTACTACCACAGCAGAAAAAAAAAAAAAAAAAATAGTAAAGTAGGCAGAGCTAGGTTTATTTTCTTTTCAACCATTTAAAAACCTTTAGAATGTAAAAATTGGGTAAATGTACTACTGAGGGGAGTGCACTTATTTATTTTTAAACTTCCTCGTCTGGTCACGGCCCCAGGAAACCTACCAAAGCTAGAATTAATGACAACTGGTGGGAAAACTAGCATTTCCTCCCCCCGAAGAACAAATGTATAAATTTTATTTTTGATGTTATATATAAACTCTATATCCTAATTTAGTAAACACTCATCAGGTGTCAGCCTTTGCTCTCCATTTTGACGTTAAAAAACAAAACAGAACAGAACGGATCTAGAGATACCTCAAGGACATCAGTTTTGATTTTGTGTTAACAGTACAGTTGTAGCCCAAACTGGGAAACAAAACCAATATACAAATTGGCTGCCGATTGGCTTACTTTTAGATTTAAAGTTGCTTTGGGTATCCTGTAATTTAGTTGTAACATAGACAACGGAAAAAAAAAAAAGTTAAAAAAAAAAAAGTTAAGTAGTTGCAGAGTGTTTTGCACTGTTGAACTAAGTAACTGTGTAAATCTGTGCAAAGGTACGTATGTTTATCTTACTCTTCCTATAAAATAAAAATAACATTACCGTTTCAGAACTTAGCATGGGACATAGTCAGTGTTTGAAGTGCCAACTTCATCAAGTAATGCATGCTTTATTATACATAAAATTCTAGCTTCGAAAGGCGTTATTATGTGTTGAACAGTACGCTTCAGGGGTAAATTTAAAATAGTCTCTTGAAGCCCTGGTCATGGAAGTAACTTTTATTTTAATTGACATTCTCTTATCAAATGCCCTACCCACCACCAAAAGGATTATTACCGGTGTGCAAAACATTAACAAAAATCCTGCTAGTTGTGCTACCTAACAGTACCGTCTTGGATCCTTCAAAACCAAAGACTTGCCCCAGCACTACGGTGGAACCACCTGGCTGATGACCCCTGCTGATTATCATTAGGAAAAGCAGTCCTTTATTTTTAGCACAGGCTTTAACGAACTGCATACCTGTTAAGTTCCAAAGGTCAAAATGGAGGCATATGCTGTCTAATGGTCAGACATAGAAAGGGAGCTGCTTTTAAAGAATTCCCTGCAAATACGGAAAGCAGTCATGCGAATGGAGGGTGCTCTTGTGTAGCTGGTCAGGGACTTTTTTTTCTTTTCTCCTGAACTACATGATTCTAACCGAAACGTTCATTTGCCTCTTTTTATTCTTTTCGATGCTTGTAGGTGGCTTGGGGTGTGCTATTGTACTGTTCCTACTCAGTAAACAGGTGTGATGAGTTAACAAGAAATAACACTGTTTGAGAACTAGCTTTGAATAATAATTTTTCCCTTTGTACATGACCTGCTGAATTTCGGTACAGTGTTTTTGTAGCTAACTTATTTTGTCATGCACATAATGTATATTTGTTATGCACTACTTTTGTATATCTTGTTTTTCCAACAGTGAACATTTTTAGGCACACTTTTCACTGACGGGATATCTCTTTATGCAATACCTCAATTTTTCATATTGCAAAGAGTAGCTTTTTGTACTTTTATTACTGAGAGATCTTCATATACTTCATTTTTTAATATAAATAATTTTAATAAATTTTATTTTCTTATATTCTGCTTTTTATACATTTCAGTGCTCTGCATACATTTTAAATTATGAATGTTGTGCACTGGCAATGCTATTTTAGAGTCTGCAGAGAAGAGAAAGCATGTTGCTTAAACATCCTTCCCCAGCACCAGCTATTGGTGCACCTATAATTTAAGAAATAGTCTATGTAAAGTCACAAATTAATGAAAAAAATTCGCATGAAAATGACAGATAACACGGTAGTTCCTAAAAAGACAAAAAATTAAACGCATAAGCATAGGGTAGAAATTTAAAATAACAAAATTGTCTACAGCTTCTTACTAAGTTTTTAAAATTATTCACAACGCAGACATTCTTGGTGAATGTTTAGCCATTTTTAATATTAATAAATTGATGTTAAGTGTTTGATTCAGAGATGTCTGCTCTTTTAATTATATATAAAGAAAAAAAAAATAGCCTGCCGTGGGACAGGTGTGTAATGTTAGTATGCATGACTAATGTAAGAAATTGTTAATTCTACTAATATTTACTTGTGATTGTGTGACAAGCGTGTTTACAGATTATTTGGTTACACTTCAATTTACAGGGCATAAACAATTATTATCTATTACTCTGAACGTTATTGATTACATGTCCTTCAGATTACACGGGATTGTAGTTGGGAGTTACCATGTAACTCAAAACGTAATTAACATGGAATTAGTTTACAGATTTTAGGGTATCACTTCAATTTACCAAGCATGTAGTTCTAGCACACTAGCATGGCACCAGCCATGTACTTACAATGTAGTTACAGAGTAATTACATGGTTATTTTTGCAATGTAAAATAAAGTGTTTCTGATTATTTTCTATGTAAAGGAACCCTCTCTCCCTTCCCCTTCTGGTCCCCACGCTTTGGTATAATATATATACTTCTCCATACACAGACCTCTGCAGAATGCAAAATAAAACTTGCAGTGAACGAATTTAGCATTTTATGAGAGTGCTGTTGGAAAGACTTGATAATTCACCCCTTTTGTTTTGAAGAGTTGAATCTTCTGTTAAAAGGTGATTTAAAACTTGAATGTGATGAATTGTGGCAAGTTAACTTCAAGTTATGTGCAATACTTATTTCAAACTTTTGAAAGATCTTTGCAGTGTAATTCTTTGTTTTTAATTGCAGACATTTAAAAATGTCATTTTCTACTGTTAAGAGTAATCCTCTTTCTTGCTGGTGTTTCTAAAGAAAAGAATCAGAAATCAATCTTTCTACTAATGTAAATTTGAGATTATTTTTAAAAATGGAATAAAAGAGGTTTTGGTCATTTGCTTTATTTTATTATCTTATTTTAAAGCTACTGTGATTGATAGCATTGTAAGAATTGGGACAATATTGTATTCAACTGTTTTATTTTTTATATTTTTAAAATTTAAAGTATAATTAGTTTTTATAATTTTCCTCAGATTTTTGTTATATTTTTTGGAAGTGAAACTTTTAGCAAGTGGGTGTCTAGTTTTTACTAATCCCTAATGTTTTTTTTTTTTTTTTCCAGTGTATTGCTCATATTATCAGAAGGAAAAGTTATTTAAGTATGTCAGTTAATTGTACTACTTGGCTGAATTTCCATATAGTTTTTACTGTGTATGGGGAGGTTGTAGTATTTATTATAGCATTTTAAATAAGGGTAATTCATTTTTTATTAAAGTCATTTTCACGTTAAGTTCCTATTTTTGTATGTTCTACTCTTAAGTTATATAACACAGTTCCTTTTTTAAAAGAGTTCATTTGTTGAAGTGCTAGTGGAAAATTAATGTTATTAAATAGTTTGCAAATGACTATTTATACCAGTATGCATATAATTTTTAAATATTTGTAATGTGAGATGTTGAATGAATAAAACTTTTAACTCAGCTTTCTTTTTAATATACTTATTTATTTGCAACATGAGTAGGTTATGCTTCCATGATCAGGAATGAAACCTTTAAAAAAATATCAGGTGTATATCTCGGGCCAAGGCAGAACATACTGATACGAAAAGATGTCCAGCCATATAGGGACCAGTTGCAAGTATGTGTTGCTTGTGTAAGTTTGTAAATATCTGTGGGTTGTTGTCTTTGATCTGTACTATTAGTTCACACGTTGCCCTGCAGAGTCCTTTTTTTTTTCCCCTTTCCTTTTCTTTTCTTTCTTCCTTTTTTTTTTTTTTTTTTTTTTTTAAATAGCCTCCCGTGTGTATGGGAGGCCTCGGCCAGGATTCGAGCATTCGGTCACCTGCTGAAGGCCAATGTCCAATAAAAGTAAGGAAAGGTCAATATGTGGGGGGTTTGATTTGTGGTCTTTGCTAATGAAGAGCCTTGATTTTTGGCCACCGTACAAGAGGATCTTGGTTAATAAGTCTGGACTTTCAAACCCCTAGTTTTTCCCTGGATCCTAACATCACAGGATATGGCCTCTGGGATAATAATCTCTGTAGCTCTTCCAGCTGTAGGGGAGCCTGAGGGGCCTTAGCCTGAAGGACTAAGCAGCGCTTAGATATTCCCCCGGGAATACTGGGTCACTCAAGCTTTGGCTGACAATAGCGGGAAAACTTATGTTCCCAGTTCAGTAAAGGGCCCCTGAGGAAGCCCCAGGGGACATTGGAGATGTGGGTGGTGTTTGGTTGCCACTTCGACAACATCCCTGGGCAAGAGGATCTTGGTTAATAAGTCTGGACTTTCAAACCCCTAGTTTTTCCCTGGATCCTAACATCACAGGATATGGCCTCTGGGATAATAATCTCTGTAGCTCTTCCAGCTGTAGGGGAGCCTGAGGGGCCTTAGCCTGAAGGACTAAGCAGCGCTTAGATATTCCCCCGGGAATACTGGGTCACTCAAGCTTTGGCTGACAATAGCGGGAAAACTTATGTTCCCAGTTCAGTAAAGGGCCCCTGAGGAAGCCCCAGGGGACATTGGAGATGTGGGTGGTGTTTGGTTGCCACTTCGACAACATCCCTGGGCGTTCCGGGTTGGTTTAGGCACTTAAAGTAGGAACAAAAAAAAAAAAAAAAAGACATAAGTAGATTCCGGGGGTTTTTTTGGTTTTTGTTTTATTTTGGTTTTTGTTTTTGTTTTTGTTTTTTTAAAGAAATATTTATGTTAGGCAAGTGCACATCAACTGTAAGTGATATAACAAATCTGAAAATAATATGTAGGCACAACACGTGGGTGTTTTAAATCACAGAACGGTGAATCTGTAGCGTGTGAGAGAGAGGCTATTTGGGCCGCATTTTCTTATTCACTGGTAGTTCACCCAAATTCACCCAAAAAAGAAAGTCCTCTACCCCATTCTTCACCATCCTTAACAATCAAGTTGTTTCACAACCTCTTTTGGTAATGGCTTTGTATCCACACCCAGTTCAGAAGGAAAATGATTTTTTTTATGGATTTCTTTCTTAAAGTTGGATAAATGCCCCCTTAAAGTCTGATCGAAAGTCATGGGGAAAGCAAATTCCTGATTTTAGAAATTAAGGAACTGTGGAGATGTCAATGATACAAAAGAGTAATTCTTTTCTGAAGTACGGAATGGCAGAATAATAAACAAGGAACTCCATATTTATTTCCCAAATCGGGATCTTCAAAACAGTAAGGTAATCCTTTCTATAAGAAACAGACAAAAAAAAAATGTGAAGTTCGGTCATTAAATAAACACAGAGAATAAGGCACCCTGTTTCGTGGAAAACCAAATCGTGCAATTAGCTTGCTGAGGCTTTGAGAGGTTGGACAATGAAGAAACCCATTTTACTTTGTTTAAAAGTGCCTCCCCCCCCACCACCACCAAATTTCTTTGCCTACGGTCTCTCTTTACAGATAACACAGGGCCCCATGGGACATACTTGGGATCTATTGCTCTCCATTTTAGTATGTTTACTAGTATCAGGAAGTCGAAGAACCTTACTGTTTTTTGTTCTAGAACGTCTCTTGGTCCTGTCCCTCCTTAGTTATTCCCAAGGCTGGTAACCATTGTCCACGTTAACTTTACGGGGCTTCGAAGTCATTGCCTAGCTTCTAACCCCTGCACCACGTTAACTTTACGGGGCTTCGAAGTCATTGCCTAGCTTCTAACCCCTGCACCGTTTCCGGTTTAGCTTCTTAATTCCCCTCCCTCTACTCCCAGTTCCAGAAGAGAGAAGTTTCTTTGCAGAATGGACCGTCACCTTAGGAAGCGATTGTTGATCGTGCCTCTCCCTGGCTCAGAGCGGCCCTTACTGCTCATGTGTGCCACGGCAAGTGCTGCTTCAGACAAGCACCTTGTGGTTTGAATCTGCCCTTCATGACATGCTGTCTTCCTGATAATTCATGTCATTTCCCAACTTTGAAAATTTTCCCTCGCAAATGTCCCCCGCACCCCCTGCCAGTGCTCTGAGAGCCGGGACCGCAGGCTTTGAATAAACTCTAAGAATTCAGAAAATGAACATTCGTGCCCTACTATGAACTCTTCTGCAGTACCAATTCAGTCTCTTATTAAAGAACATTGTGTTTTTGGCATGCCTGAACCTTGTCAGAATATTTTAAGTTGGAATCTTTTTTTCCTAGTCAAATTGGGTGTCATTGTTGACTGGCTGGAAAAGGAGAGAAGAAAAAAAAAAAGTGTCTTACTGTGATTCAGTGCGGTGACCAGAGTTGGAAAAGAGCCGTGTGTCTCAGGAAGTTAAAAATGAACAGCGGTGTCCAAATCTAAGCCCGAGCTTTCTTTATCCTTTTCATTGGAGTTCTATTTCGGTAAGCAGGGCTTCGATACCATAAAAATGTCAACGTGATTAAGCAAATGTCACCATTTAAAGAGATTATTTTCCACTCGTCTCCCACCGCACCCCCCCCCCCCCCCGACACCACGAGAGAGAAAAGGACCAAACATCCCCAGGAATGACCCTCCCACCCCGCTGCAGAACCCGCCACAGGCGGCAGGACATTCAAAATGTGTTCTGGAGTGAGTGAGCCAGGATGAGAACTGGGTGTAATAAACATGTGTGAAACCGCATAAAAGATCTTAGGCGGGGTCCAGTACAGACCTGAGCCGCCTTATCTGAATGCGTGGAGGCATAATTCACCTCTCATAGTTGAGGGAAAAGGGAAGCGGCCCCTTGTGTGTTTAGTTGGCTATTGAAGATTTGATTCCAAAGACCTGCTATAGGGTTGGGGGTAGGGGTGTAGAATGGCCTCATCTCTCAGGTGAGTCTCAGCTCGCCTGACTCGGCAGTGAGGGAATGGTTTGATTCTGGAAGAGGGAACCCGTAATTGCTGACTACCTTGGTATGTTAGGCACTTACATACATGAGCATAGTCAGCACCCTCCCTTCCCCGCGCCCCCACCCCCACCCCTGCCCTGGGAGCTACTGAACAGGAGACAAACTATCTCCGGGAGAAGTTGGGTGTCCTGCAAGGTTACACAACCCGTATGAGGTAAAGGCTGGATTCAAGCCCCATCTACCAAATCCCACGTTCTTTCCCCGTAAACCTCACTGCCACGGGGATGGCAATGGACGGGATTTTTTTTTTTTCTTTCTTCCAATTGGTATTTGCTTTTAAAACAGAAGCTTCGTTCTTAAAACTAATCTGGGCGCAAGGTATCATGTTTGAAAGTATCGAGACGGAGACAAAACAAAAGTTGCAGGCGAGAATGGGAGTTTTGATTGGGTCTGGGCCATCTCTACGATTCTGGTGTATCTACTGGCTTCCCTAAGTGTGTGTCGTTGGTTCAGTGACCAGACTCAGCGGACTTCTCCAGGAGTAGGGGCAAGGGAGTTGAAGTGTCATTTCTATTCACTTGGAGGAGCTGCAGACTTCTTAATGCATACCTTTTCTCTTTGACTTAACCACCAGTGAAAGACCGATCAGTTTGGGGCGGGCAACCAAGACCAAAGGAAGACCCTTTCCTCCAGCACCATGAACCCCCAACTTCCAGAATCACGAACAGTTCTTGAGTAAGAATAACAATTACAACAGCTAGTGATGAGGTGTTTTTTTGTTTTTTTTTTTTTGAGTGAAAGTGGGGTTCTGGAGCCAAAGACCAAGAAAGAATTCTTGAAGACGTCTTTGGTGCCAAAGAAGGTGATTTTACTGAAGCACGGGGACGGGACCCGTGGGCAGGAAGAGCTGCCCCGGGGACCACGAGGAGAGACTGGGTATATACTATGGGGTTGGGGGGAGGTAAAGTCCAGGGGAAGTTTCCAGTGAGATTTTCATATATTAAAGAAGACTCCCAGGATACTGGAGGCCTGGCTACTGTCAGGCTAAGGTTGTTTTTCTTTCCAGCAAAGCATTAAGACAGTAAGGAGTTCCTGGACGTTTTACTCTGCCAGCCTCAAGTATGTGTCAATAGGCGGCCGGTTATAAGGAAAGTTAGTTCTATCCGCCATTTCCTTCTGCCTTCGTTTCCCACATCACTGTGGAGGGGTGATGGAGACTGAGGTCCTGCGGGACTATGATCTCTATCAGTTAACCATTTGTTTTTCCCCTTTCCTTCATTCTTGGGCAGCCAGGAGTGCCCAAGGAATAGCACACATCCCACCTGGTTGGGGGTGGGAGTGGGGGGGGGGGTGCGGCCCCTCAGCTTGCCTAACGCTCCCCCATCAACTAGCGTGGATGGCGTGCCTACCAGATGCCAGGCATCCCGCTTGCTATAGGCGTTTCCTCTTTTCAACCTCCCACAACGCCACGAGGTAGGTACTGTTCGTGTGGCTAATGTTCGGAAAGGTTAACCAGTCTGCAAAGCCAGGATTCCAACCCAGGCACACAGACGCCCAAGTCCTGTGTGACCTCACCCCCCTTTTAAGTTTCCAACCAATCAAAGAGGAATTGCATTAAAGTTTCACCAAGAAGTGATACTGTGGGGCGCCTGGGTGGCTCAATCGGTTAAGCGTCCAACTTTGGCTCAGGTCATGATCGCACAGCCTGTGAGTTCGAGCCCCACATCGGGCTCTGTGCGGACAGCTCGAGCCTGGAACCTGCTTCGGATTCTGTGTCTCCCTCTCTCTCTCTGCCCCTCCCCCGCTCGTGCTCTCTCTCTCTCTCTCTCTCTCAAAAAATAAACATTAAAAATTAAAAAGAAATGATACTGAAAGAATACCATTTTACAAATCCATCGAAAAATCATTGCCCTTTATTGTCTCTGACAAGGATGTCTTTAACAATGCTGTGATAGCTATTTTTGGGTGTAGTTACGTCATCTCCTAAATTGAGAAAGCCAAGGAGAAACCCGACCAACCAAATCACATGGGTGTCAAGAAAGGATATCTAGTTAGCTAGACGGATGGATGGGCAGATGGGTGGGTGTATGGATGGACAAATGGGTGAATGGATAAGCAGGTAGGCAGGCAGACAGACAGATTTGCATACATATTATATACATCTATACATCTGATATATTTTTTTAGATTCAAAGAAACTCTCACCCAGGAGAAAGGGTTTTTCTTCCTATAGAACTATAATTGAACATGTTCTATATAGAGATCGTACAAATCAAGCCTCCCCTCACGCATCTCCTTCTTGAGACTGCAAAGTCTTTGTAATCTCCTCCAAACAATCATGAAATCCAGGGCGCCTGGGAGGCTCAGCTGGTTAGGTGTTTCTTGATTTTGGCTAAGGGCTTGATCTCACAGTTAGTGAGTTTGAGTCCTGTGTCAGGCTCTGCACGGCCACCATGGAGCCCGCTTGGGGTTCTCTCTGTCCATCCCCCGCTTGCGTGTGGGTGCACAGAAACTCTCTCTCTCTCAAATAAACAAACTTAAAAAAAATGGTCCTGGGGCACCTGGGTGGCTCAGTCAGTTAAGCATCCGACTTCCGTTCAGGTCATGACTTCACGGTTTATGAGTTCAAGTCCGTGCATCCGGCTCTGCGCTGACAGTGTGGAGCCTGCTTGGGACTCTCTCTTTCCCCTCTCCCTGCCCCTCCCCCTCTCTTTTTCTCTCTGTCTCAAAATAAAAACTTAAAAAAAAAAAAATAGCTCTGAAATCCAAAAGAGCAGGGAGAGGCCTTCTTACTGACGAATTTTCCTGGTGAATTATAAAATGGCACATGAATATTTTGCTTCTGGACTGAGATGTCAGAATCATTAAAATAGATTTCTGCAGAGAATATATATTCTTGATTATATACATATATACACATATATACATATATACACATATATCATATATATTATATATACCCATATATATCATATATCATATATATCATATATCATATATATCCATATATAATATATATGACATATATAATATATGCATATACATATATGTACATGTACATGTACATATATGTATATAAAGAGAAAGAGAAGTGTTTGCCATTTTTAGAGCACCGGAGCTCTGGAATACACAGCTTTGATCATTGCTGCAGCCCGAACAGCTGTTTCTGAACAGATGTGATGTTAGAGAGCCTAGAAGAACCAACTTAGAATGTTTGAACATAGATTTGCAGCAACACCCTTCTGAGGGAGACTAAGGCCACAGCCAAATACAGTCATCAGCAACTTCCTTTTTCTTTGCCCCCAAAGAATTCAAACCTAACAAAGAGCAAACTCGACACTCTAAAACTGGAAAGGATGCAAATGGGGACTCAGATTTAGTCCCCTAAAGTGTCCTACTTAAGTCAGAATCAGCAGTCCTCCCCAAGGGGTGTCCCTGGGGGGGGGGGGGACGAGGGTGGGTGAAGGTGGACAGTAGGGGGAGTGGGAAGAACTGGAAGAGGCGGGCAGTGGAATTCAGTTAAGAAATACAATTTTGTGTCAGAGGTCAGTAGCCCCACCCTCCACACACGCTGCAAACAGCTGGGGCCACAGCCGTCCACACCATTTCCTCTCTCGTCCGGGTCGGGGACATTTTGCAATGATGGCAAGTAGTTGCCCACAATGGCAGAAAATTGGAATCTTTCCTGGATTTCGGTGTATTTATTTTATATCATTTTCCCCTTTGAGTTAATACGGAGAGCGCAGCTCCACGACCTTCAGACGTGGGGTCTCTGGGCGCCTTGATCTGTTTCCGTCGGCAGTTAGTGGGCTCAGTACGTGTTAATCATTATTAGCATCCGAACGACTGCTGTTCTTATTATTACTCTCTGTGCACTTAGTGCTGGTGCCTGTGCTGGGTTGGGGGCAGGACAGGGTGGCAGGGTGGCTGTGCGTGCGTCAGGCAGGAACCCTCTTGCTGCCGCTGTCCTACATCATTTCCCTTCTGCGTATTCTCAGCATTCTGTCCCATCCAGCCGGCAAGGGTTGCCATGGTGACGGGGAAAGTGTGGCGACTCCAGGCCAAGTGCCGCTGCTGCGCCCTGTTCTTGCTGTCTCTCTTCCACGTTGGGAACGGGATTCCTCCCACGGTGGGGAACCATACCCTGCACAGAGGGTCAGGACTCTGCTACCGATTTGAACACAAACTCCCAGGGACGGTGCCCCGGAACCCTTGGTGTTCTGGAGAGTTTTAGGTGAGCCAAGAATCTTTCACTTTAGGGAAATAAGCAGGAAAAGAAGGGGAGGAGCTGGAGATTAGGCCTGGAGTCTGCCAGCTGACAGCTCCGTCATGCTGCCTTCCAGCAAATACGATTTTTCCTTCCTCCGCTATTTCCCCTTTGCCCTTATAAATGGCAAAACGTAGGCAAAGGTGGCCCCAGGCGTGGTGTTGGGTACTAGAGGTGACTTGGATTTAGAAGTCAGGCTCATACCCCAGAGACAGGGGACATAGTTCTAGGGTGAGACCCCAGGATTTCTGTCCCTTTGCCACCTCTGGGTGAGTGAATTTGGCCACTTCAGTTCAGCTCTGAATATTGTTTGTCTCACCAGTCAGAAGGGGTAAAAAAATGAAGTCCCCATCTTCGGGGCGGAGGTTAAGTCTTCAATGAGGCAATCGTAAAAAAAGCAGCATTTAAACAATAAACTTTGGAGACTGTCACTATCATCACGATTATTGTGCCAGATCTGGCCATCGTGGCCTGCTAATACCTTGGGGAAGTCCCTTCCCCTCTCTGAGACAGTACACTTGCTATCTCTGTATGGAAGGGACAAGGACACCGGTCTCCAGGGCTGTGGTGAGAACCAAGTCAGGGGAACGCCCAGTCCCCTGCCCCGCTTCAGTGTTGCCTCCTTGCGGTCACCCTCCCTGCTACTGCCAATTCCTTACCCCCAACACCCACCCCACCATGTTAGCTGGGGTCAAACAGAAATCTGGCTCTGCCCTTGCCTTGCCAAACCCTCCCACAGCATCCCATGGCCCTGGAGATAAAACTGCTTGTGTTTTCTCGGGGCGCCTGGCTGGCTCAGTCGGTTAAGCGTCCGACTTCGGCTCAGGTCACGATCTCGCGGTTTGTGAGTTCGAACCCCGCATCGGGCTCTGTGCTGACAGCTCGGAGCCTGGAGCCTGCTTCACATTCTGTGTCTCCTCCTCTCTCTGCCCCTCTCCTGCTCACACTCTGTCTCTGTCTCTCAACAACAAATAAATGTTTAAAAAAAGCCAAAAAACTGCTTTTGTTTTCTCAAGCCCATAGGCCTTATGGGATCTGGCCCCGGCCCCCACCCCCACCTCTCTCCACTGTGTACTCCAGCCACACTGCGGCCCTCCTCCGATGCAAGCCCCTTCTTCCGGGGCAGGGTCTTCCTACCAATTGTCTCCTCAGTGAGAAAGTATCTGCCTACCCCGCCGCCTCTCCCCGACCTCAGACTTCAACTCAACTCCTCCACCCTCCAGGACTTCACTTAGACATCATCTCCAAGAGGCCTTCCTGAATCGCTCCTTCTCAAGTCTCCCCGTCTGCCTCCCCACCCATCACACTTTGTTATCAGAAGCACATCTTCGGACTAGTATTTCTTACAATGTGTAATTAGCATTATACATCATTTGTTTACCCGGTTTTTTGGGGCGGGGGAGATATTGTCTTACCCGCGCTTGTGTCCTCAGGAGCAGTCATGTGCCTTGCACAGCGTAAGTGCTTAATAAATGTTTACTGAATGAGTGACTCACGGGATTTGGATATTAGTTCTCTTTCCTAGACCTGCTCTCAAAACAGCCACCAAAGGATCTGTGTTTCAGAAGGAGGGCCTGAGAGCTGATGGGGCCCCAAGGCTCAGGTATTTCACAAGCAAAATAGAGATCGGAATGCCAGATAAAGGTAGCTCCGAGCCCTTCAGTCCTAATGGGCACCAAGTTCAGCTAGGGATATTGTTCAAATGCAGGCTCTGGTTCAGCACTCCTGGGGGCCTGAAACTCTTGTCTTTCTAACAAGCTCTCAGAACTGCTTCCCTGAACTGCTGCATCGCAGACCATGCGGAGAAGCAAGAACTCTGGCCTCGTGAAAACCTTGAAAATTTTTTTAAGTTTATTTATTTTGAGAGAGAGAGAGAGAGAGAGAGAGAGAGAGAGAGGAGAGAACCAGTGGGGGAGGGGCAGAGAGAGAAGAGGACAGAGGATCCCAAGCGGGCTCCGCCCTGACAGCAGAGAGCCCGTGCGGGGCTCGAACTCACAAAATGTGTGATCATGACCTGCGCTGAAGTCAGACACCTAACCTACTTAGTTACCCAGGCGCCCCCAAGCCTTGAATTTTTAAACCTTGGAGTCCCAAGGACAGGGCGAGCATAGGGCTGGGAGGGGTGGTGCGCACACCTCCTGAGCTGGAAGCTTCTCAGACCCAGGATCCAGGGGCCAAGAGGGGAGGAGCGTCCTCTGGATACGGAGAGCAGAGCAGCCAGATGGGGTGAAAGGTCGGAATCGGCTTTGTTTTAGACTGTGCCTCCGTCTCACAGAGAGACTTCTACCCAGGAGTTTGCTCATTCATGTATCCCTCATTTCTCCAGCAAATACCTGCTGAGGATATTATGTATCCTGAGGATACTGTGGGGACGAGACAGGCAAAGTCTCTGTCCTCTTGGCGTTTACGTCCTGTAAACAAAGACCTGGATTTGAGACCTCACCTGTGTGTGTAAGAGAGAGAGGTTTGGGTGAGTCATTTCAACTTCTGAGCCCTGGCAAGATGCGATGCCTGTTCCCAACATGGGGAGTTGCCGGGACATTCTCAGGAGACAGTGCCTTACAAAGATAAAGCATTATTATGCACAGAACCACTCATCTGAATTTTGAACTTGCCCTCTATTAGCCAAAGGTGGAAATCTGCAAAGGAGAATTATATTGAGGGGTTTCCTTGTTCAGTCAATCATTCATCCAAGTGTTTGCACTGCTCTGGGCTCTGGGGATATTGTGGGGGCGAAGTCTCTGTCCTGTAGGCATTTACATTCAGAAGCAGAAATCAGATCATCAACAAACACATGTAGAAACAGGAAAATGTTCTGAGAGTCACGAGGAAAATAAAACCGGGTAACTTGGTGGAGACGAGAAGTGGAGCTACTTGAACTGGGAGGTTCGAGAAGGCATCTCTAGGCGAGATTTAAGCCGAGACCTGAATAAGGAGAAAAACAAGCCAAGGTGACATATAAGGGAAAGGTATTCTGGGCAGAGGGAACAGCACATGCAAGAGTCCTGAGGCACGACCAAGCCTGACATACTTCAGGAAGAGCAGTGTGGCTGGACACAGCAACAAGGGGAAGAAGAGGCCGTGGCATGAGCTCGGAGAGGCCAAAGGGCCAGATAAAGCAGGGCTTTGTTAGCCTGGGCAGAGGCCTTGGGTTTTGTTTTAAATCAGACGCAGAGCTGCTGAAAAGGAGCTGCAGGGCAAGGGTGGGAACTGAGTTGGGATTGCTCTGGTGATGGTGTGGAGACTAGAGGGGAGCCAGAGTGGGAGCAGAAGAACAATTTAGGAAGGGATGGCAGGGGTGTCTATGAGTGAGGACGGTGGATGTTGGCAGATGACAGTGGCATGGGCCAGAGTGATGGCAGAACGGAGAGAGGTGGGCACGGGAGGGCTATAGGTTGGAGTGAGGGATACGTGAGAACGACTTGGGTCCACGCTGTGCTAATTTTGGAGGAAGCACAATTTACCAAGCAGTCCTAATCCCATTCCCTTGGCACACTTCTGCAAAAGCGAAACCTTCGGGGAACCCGGAGGAAACGAGGCAGTTCTAATCCTACCTAGAACACAGAAGCTTCCAAAGGAGCATGTCGCTTACAAAGGGAACTTCTTACCCCGTTCCCGTCCCTGTCCTGGGAGGTCTCATTGAAATCCTTTGCTTGTTTGAAAGGGCAAGAGAGATCCTGCTTTAGCAAGTAATGAGCGGCGCTTAGATGCCTTGGATGGGCTCTAATTCGGATTAAGCATTAGTTTAATTCGGAGGGGTTTTCCGGAAAGAAGATGAGCTAGATGAATGACACAGACAATTTAATTAATCTTAGAGATGGGGCTTAAAAACCAGGGGCCAAAGCATGCGTGTGTGCATGTGTATGGGTGAGAGTGGGTGTCGATTTGGTGGTGGAGGCAGCAGGGGAGGGAGGGAATACTTGATTTCCCTGCCACCAGGTTTAGTGAAGTTTCTCTGCATTCCCCACAGGGCGGGGTCCTCCCATCCATTCAATCCCAACTTACTCAGTGTTGAGCCGGGTCCCATCCCGTGGTTCTCTCATTCACAAAGGGCCAAAAAAGGGAGTGGGGAGACCTTATCTCAGGTGAAACAAAGGCCGCAGAAATCTGCTGACAGGTATGAGAATGTATGAGAATAGAATTGAACCGTCACAGGCCTTTAAACTCCGGTACCATTTTATTTTAATTTTTTTTTTAATTTTTTTTTTCAACGTTTTTTATTTATTTTTAGGACAGAGCGAGACAGAGCATGAACGGGGGAGGGGCAGAGAGAGAGGGAGACACAGAATCGGAAACAGGCTCCAGGCTCTGAGCCGTCAGCCCAGAGCCCGACACGGGGCTCGAACTCACGGACCATGAGATCGTGACCTGAGCTGAAGTCGGACGCTTAACTGACTGCGCCACCCAGGCGCCCCTAATTTTTTTTTTTTTTAATGTTTATTTATTTTTGAGACAGAGAGAGAGCATGAACGGGGGAGGGGCAGAGAGAGAGGGAGACACAGAATCGGAAACAGGCTCCAGGCTCTGAGCCATCAGCCCAGAGCCCGACGCGGGGCTCGAACTCACGGACCACGAGATCGTGACCTGAGCTGAAGTCGGACGCTTAACCGACTGAGCCACCCAGGCGCCCCTCTGGTACCATTTTAAACTCAGGTACCATTACCTCGTCCTCTGCCTGTAACACATAAAGGATCCAGTCTTAAAGAGGAACCCCTATAATTCCTTGGGAAACACAGAATTCTAAGTTGTATTTTGAGGGTGAAAGCTTTATTTGTTTAATGTAAGCGTTTTAAAATATATCACAATTTCTTCCTGTTAAAAAACCTACCTTCCCCCCTGCTTCCTACCCCCTGACATGGAATTGGCCTGGGCCGCTTTCTTTCTCAAGGAGTCCCTGAGGTTAGCTCTTTGGAAGTTAAGGCTCAGCAGCAAGGACCGGTCCAGGTCCCCCACCCTGTACATTCCCAGGAATGAGGCAGAAGCTGCGGGAAGTACTCGTCAGAGCCAGTGGAGGGTGAAGGAACAGCACTTCAGCACGGATGAGGTGGGAAGGCCCTTATCCGACAGTCGTCAGCGGCCGCCTCCTGGTGGGGGGGGGGACCATATGTCCCCAGGCCTACGACTGGCCAAATGAAATTCATGGCTAGGAATATGCATCCGTTGGTTTTTCTTTCAGCTCCTGCAGCTGTTTGATGAGGGGCGACGGAGGAGCAGATATCTCTTTTGTGGGCTGAGATGCCTTCTTATACAATTGCCCCTGGTCTTTCTACGCAGCACTACCCCAGCCTGCCCCCTGCGCAGGCAGCCAGGACCACTCGCCCCACGGGACATACGGGTTGGGAACGCACCTTCTCCAAGTGTTACTTTCGAAAAGCCAAAGGAAAGAGTCGTGGTTTGAATTCAGGCTACTAACTCCTTGGCAAAAATAAAAACGGAGTGGTTTCTCCTTGAAAGGGGCGATCCTCTTTTATATGGGAGCTGTGACTGCCACCTGGTGGAGGAAGTTAGCTGAGCAACTTCCTTCTCTTCTTGGCCTTTTCTAATGCGTCTAGCCACTCATTTCGTTATTTCTTCATAAATACAACAGGGGAGTGTGGAACGTGTGTGTCAGGCACTGCGTTAAGTGCCTGGGGACAGGCTGTGGGGACAAAAGGGTCAGGGTCCTTGCTTTCATGTAGCAACTGGAGGGCTTGTGGGGTGACAAGTGGCTTGCGGGGTAAGCCGCTCCATTAGAAAGAACCTCGCAGCCAGTGGGAAAGACATTGGGTGAGGAAGGGACTTGGGCACAGAGGCTGCTTTGGAGAGAGGGACCCCGGGGGGCTACTCTCAAGAGGGTCCTTTGGGATGAGATCTGAACCCTGAGAAGGTTCTGGCTTTGGGAACTGCTTTCACCCACCTGGCTCTCGTGACATCCTGCTGGTAGTCCTGTCAGAGGCCGTCCCCACCGACTGCCAGTGGAGCACAGGGTGGGCCCAGTGAGAGTGAATACACTGGTGAGGTGTGGAAGCCGGTCTTCTCTGGTCCCTGCCTCTGCCCCATCCCTGTGGTGGCCGGGGGGGGGGGGCACTAGTTTGTGTCAGGTCCAGCGTCTCTGCTGCCAAGAAGACCATCAAACACTAGAGAAGCACCAAGAGGACTCTCCACCATAATTCTCTCCCCTCCCCAGATGCTGCCCAGGTTATGAGTGGCAGCTTAGCGTTCAAGGTCACCCAAGGAGGGCCTAGTAAATGCCCCAGGCTTTACATTGGGACATCTGAGGAACTACATTCTAAGGAGCAAGACTGAACAAGATATACACCGACCTTTATAAAGACTCAAGCGAAGCTATAAATCAATTCAAACTCCCCTACCCTATCTGCCTGCCAGAAACGAAAGATAAATATTACCCAGACTCTCAAATAATCTATAGTTTTAATTATACATTATCTGGCATGCACAAATTCCCCAGAACACCAGGATTCAAAAATCAAGTAACTAAAAAACAAGAAAGAAAAAAAGTGGTTGCACGGATCCTAATGGGATGGAAAACCACTCTGATCAATACGTTCTAGAAAATATTCTGAAGAAATTCAGAGGCAGAAAACTCAGTTTCCATTTCATTCCAGAACTGAAAAACGTAACTGAAATTTAGAACTTGACGGCAGGTTAGTGAATTCGTGGAAAGTGGACTAGTGGACTGGTCTACAGAAAATAACCAGACAGAAGTGACGACGGAACCAAGGACGGAAGCCACAGGAAAGAGCAAAAGAAATATACAGAACAGGGTAAAAGAAGACTTAATATGTGTAGCGGGGTCTCAGAAAAAAAGGGAAAGAATGAAGCAGAAGCAACGGCTCGAGAAATAATAGCTTAGAATCTACCAAAGCGGATAAATGATAGCAAATCACACATTCAAGAAGCACTATGAGGGGCACCTGGGTGGCTCAGTTGGTTAAGCGTCCGACTTCAGCTCAGGTCATGATCTCGCGGTCCATGGGTTCGAGCCCCGCGTCGGGCTCTGGGCTGATGGCTCAGAGCCTGGAGCCTGCTTCTGATTCTGTGTCTCCCTCTCTCTCTGCCCCTCCCCCATTCATGCTCTGTCTCTCTCTGTCTTAAAAATAAATAGACGTTAAAAAAAAAAAAAAAAAAAGCACTATGAAGTCCAAGCTGGATCTATAGATACAAGAACACCATACTCAGTCGACTATTTTGTGATAAAAGTGCTGAAAAGCAAAGACAAAAAGAAAATCTGAAAAACAGGCAGAGGGGAAAATTGCATCACTTTTTTTTTTATCAATGTGTAGTTTTGAGAGACAGAGAGCACAAGCAGGGGAGGGGCAGAGAGAGAGGGAGACACAGAATCAGAAGCAGGCTCCAGGCTCGGAGCTGTCAGCACAGAGCCCAACTTGGGGCTCGAACCCACGGACCGTGAGATCATGACCTGAGCCAAAGTCGGATTGCTTAACCGACTGAGCCACCCAGGCGCCCTGAAAAATTGCATCACTTTTAAAGGGGCAGTAATCTGACTGACAGTTGACTTCTCAAAAGAAATAGCAATCACAAGACAATAGAATTTCTTCAAAGTGCTGAAAGAATAGCGGGCGAGCTTGAATTTGATATTCAGCAAAAACATTCTTTAAAAGTAGTTACAAGGGGCGCCTGGGTGGCTCAGTCGGTTAAGCGGCCGACTTCGGCTCAGGTCATGATCTCGCGGTCCGTGAGTTCGAGCCCCGCGTCGGGCTCTGTGCTGACAGCTCAGAGCCTAGGGCCTGTTTCAGATTCTGTGTCTCCCTCTCTCTGACCCTCCCCTGTTCATGCTCTGTCTCTGTCTCAAAAATAAATAAATGTAAAAAAAATTTATAAAAGTAGTTACAAAAAAGACTAAGTGAATTCATCACCAGCACAACCACACTAACGTAAAATGTTAAAGCTGTTCTTCAGGTAGAGAGAAAATAATCCCATTTGGAAAAACAGGTATGTAGGAATGAATGAAAACACAACAGAGAAGGTAGATTTATCAAAATTTGGTAAGTCAAAATGAATACTGACTGTAGAAAACAATAATAATATTAATGTCTCATGATGTTTAAAATACATTGTAGAATTACCAAAAAAAAATCTATATGCTGTTTACAACAGACATTATAAGCAAAAAAGGTTGAAAGTAAAATAATGGAGATATACCATGAAACAATAACCACCAGAATATATTCCAAGAAGCATCATTAGAGCTAATACTTCATAAAAATCAAAGGGTCAAATTACCAGAAGATATAACAATTGTAAACGTGTAGGCGTCTAACAGTAGTTAAAGACCTACAAAGCAAATACTGACAAAACTAAGAGAATAAAAAATTCAGAGCTATAGAGGATGATTTTCAGCACACCTCTGTCAGCAACTTATAGAACAGTCTGACCTTATTTAACTGATAGTACAAAACAGATAAAAAGAAATCAACAAGGATACATGAATAAACCTAGATAAGGGGCTCCTGGGTGGCTCACTCAGTTAAACATCTGACTTCCGCTCAGGTCATGATCTCACAGTTTATGGGTTTGAGTCCTGTGTCAGGCTCTGTGCTGACAGCTCGGAGCCTGGAGCCCGCTTCGGATTCTGTGTCTCCCTCTCTCCCTGCTCCTCCCCTGCTTGTGTGTGTGCCCGTGTGCACTCTCTCTCTCTAAAGTAAATAAATATTAAAAAAAAGAAACCTAGATAAGACACTTCATAAATTTGATCGAATTTGCATATATAGAACACTAGCCCCAACAACTACAGAATACACATACTTTTCAACTGCACTCAGGTAGTTCCCAAAAGTAGACCACAGGCTGCATTCTAACACAAGTTTCAGAAAATTTCAAAGGAATGAAATCATTCAGAGTATAGTCACTGACTACAATGGAACTAAGTTAAAAATAAATAACAAAAAGACTGAAAAGCTCTCAAATGTTTGGAAATGAAACAATATACTTATAAGCAACCCATATGTCTAAGAAACTACAATTAAAATATTTTGAATGGAATAATGGAAATATGAAATACAAAACTTATGGCATGCAGCTAAAGCTATGCTCAGAGGAAAATGTATTGCTTTATGTGCCTGCATTACAAAAAAAAAAAGGCTTAATATCAATGATTTAAGTATCCATCACAGGATGTTATAGAAAGAATTAAAGAACAACAGAGGGAATTGGCAAAGCCAAAAGTTAATTCTTGGAACAGATTAATAAAACTGATGGTCTACTGTTGAGACCAAATCAGAAAAAATAGTGCAAAAATTATCAATATTAGGAATGAAAAGGAGGATCTTGCAATGCTCCTAGAGACATTAAGAAGATAATAAAAGAATATTTGAACATTTTTTGCTACTAAGCTTTAAAATACAGACTGAACAAATCCTAGAACACAGTTTACTAAATGGACCCAAAAATAAATAGAAAATCTGAATAATTCTATAACTACTAAAGACCTTCTTACAAAGAAAACTTCATGCCTAGGTGTCTTCATCAATGAATTCTACCAAATATGTAAGAAAGAAGTTTTAAGTCATTCTCTGTCATGAACACAGAAGTGGAAAGTCTAAAGAAAACATTGAAAAATAAAATTTAGAAGTGTATCAATCATATAAAATGATAATATGCCACAAGCAAGTAGGATTTATCCCTGAATAGAGGGTTGGTTTAACATTATAATTCAATCAATGCAATTCATCACATTTACAGACAAAGGGAGTAAAATTATATAACCATCTCAATAGATTATAGCCAAAGTATTGGATAAAATTTAACACCAAACTAAACTGAAAATAGAAGGGAACTTACTTAATCTGACAAATACCATGATTAAAAAAAAATTTATAGCGACTAGAGTACTTAATTATTATTATACCTAATAATAAAACATTGAAACTTTACTTTGAGGGCAGAAATAAGACAAGGATGTTCACTATCATTTGTGTTCACCTTATACTGGAGGTTTTAGCCAAAATGAATTAGATATCCATATAAACAAATAATGATTCTTAAATCTCTATATTATACTATTCATAAAAATCAATTCCAGGTGGATTGAATATTTAAATGTGAAGTGTAATCAATAAAGCTTCTAAAAGATAGCCAAGAACTTCTTGGGATAGACAAAGATCTATTAAATCAAACACAAAAAGTATAATTCTAAAGAAAAATACGGATGTATTGGACTAAAGTTAAAAACTATTATTTATTAAGAGTTCGTAGACAGCATAAAAAGGTGAGTCACAAGGTGAGAAAAAAATTACAATACATATGACTAACAAATAACTAATATACAGAACATATTTTTAAAAAGTCCTCTTAACGACCGAGAACCAGATGAAAATCCCATATAGAAATAGACAAGAGATTTAAACACAAAAGATGATATCCAAATAGCCAATGAGCTTAACTTCCTAAGTAATCAGGGAAATGCAAATTACAAGAAAGCAATATCACACTGTGTTGGTTAATTTCACATGTCTTGTTGGCTAGGCCACAGTACCCCCATATTTGGTCAAACATTATCATAGATGTTTCTGCAAAGGTATTTTTTGATGAAATTAACATTTAGAGGGGTAGACTTTGAGGACAGCAGATTATCCTCCATAGTGTGGATGGATCTCATCCAAACAGTTGAAGGCCTTCATAGAAAACTAATGACCTCTCTTGAAGAAGGGAAAATTCTGCCAGCAGTTCGTCCTCAGACCTGAACTACAGCATCAACTTTTCCCTGGGTCTCCAGCCTGCTGGCCTATCCTGAAGATTTTGGATTTGCCAGCCTACATTCTAATGTAACCCAATTCCTTAAAACCTTTCTCTCTCTGTCCCTCCACACACATATACACTCACATCATTATTGGTTCTGTTTCTCTGGAAAGCCCTAATACACATACCCATCAGAATGGCTAAAATGAAAAACACTGACAATGCAAAATGAACATGTGGAGCAACTGGAATTCTCATGCTTTGCTGGTGGAAGTGAAAATTTGTACAACCACTTAAATACCTGTTTGTCAGTAGTTACTAAAGCTGAACCTATGAATACCCTAAGCAATAAAGTATACCCCTTGTGATATATGTTCAACAAAAGATATATTTAATTTAATTTTTTTTTAACGTTTATTTATTTTTGAGACAGAGAGAGACAGAGCATGAACGGGGGAGGGGCAGAGAGAGAGGGAGACACAGAATCGGAAACAGGCTCCAGGCTCCGAGCCATCAGCCCAGAGCCTGACGCGGGGCTCGAACTCACGGACCGCGAGATCGTGACCTGGCTGAAGTCGGACGCTTAACCGACTGAGCCACCCAGGCGCCCCAAAAGATATATTTTAATGTTCCTTGCAGGACTATTCATAATGGCCTCAAACTGGAAACAACCAAATGTTCACCAACAGTGGAACCGATGAATAAATGGCGGTGTAGTCAAATGATGTACAAACTCGTGCCATACCTTGTATCTCACAAACACAACTTGAGTGAAGGAAGTCAAACACAGCGGGCAAACCTAATTGATGCGGTTTGAATTGGGAAAGGAGGGAAAGGGATTGGGCCTGGGTGAGGACATGAGGTGCTTCTGCATTGCACCGTTTCTGAACGTGGGTGGCTATTACATGGATATATTTAGTGTGTGAAAATTCATCCATCTGGATACTGATGATCAGGGCACTTTTCTGCACGTATTTATAATTCAATGAAAAAGATTCATTTTAAGAAAAATATGTCTCTGCCTATTACTTTGGGGGAAGTCACTCATTTTGGAGCTTCAGTTCCTCTGCTATAAAATGCTGGATGGATTTAAAAGGGTGGTCTATGGGAAAACCATTTGTAAAGTATAAATGTAAACATATTACCATGGGCACTTCATAGGCTATGCACTCAATAAATGTGAAATGTTAAGTCTAAGTCTAAGGGAACTATCTCTATGTGCCAGATGCTTAAAATGCCTTATTTTGATTTAACAACCCAGTCATGTGGAGTTTACATCTGGGGAAACGAAGTTTTGTTTTTTAAAAAAAAATTTTTTTTAAATGTTTATTTATTTTTGAGACAGAGAGAGACAGAGCATGAGCAGGGGAGGGGCAGAGAGAAAGGGAGATACAGAATCTGAAACAGGCTCCAGGCCGTCCGCACAGAGCCCGACGCGGGGCTCGAACTCACGAACTGTGAGATCATGACCTGAGCCAAAGTCGGCCACTTAACCGACTGAGCCACCCAGGCGCCCCTGGGGAAACGAAGTTTATAGAGGGAAAGTAGCCTCCAGGTAATCCATCTGGGGAGCAGCAGAACCGCGATGGGCCTCAAGTCGGCAAGAGTAAGCCGCCTACCTCAGGCCCTTGGCCCAGCACAACATATGCCATGCCAAGGTCTCACCGGAACCCTGTGGCAGTAAGGGGTGCTGTTTCCCCTCCCCTCCCCCCAGGCCCCCAACTTCATTGACTGACACTCTAGATCGGACAAGTCCGGGGTCAGCTCATCACTCGGAAACCTTTCTCACCCTCAGCCACGGGAAAGGGAGCCCCGGTGGCCTGCTTCCTTTCCCCCATCCTCTTCTTGGTTCAGCTCGTTTCTTCAGAGGGCTGTGCCCCCACGGTCTGCTCCCCACCCCCGAGTGATCTGGTCCCCAAACCTCAACACCACTCTCCAGCGGAGTGGTCCACCATCCCCGCAAAGAAACCCTTCCGGGTCCCCCGCCCTCTAAAGGGCGGTCTCCCGAGTGATCACCGGGCGTCCCTCCTTCCTCACGCACATCCCCTGCCCACGGCCAGCCCCGCGATCCCGCTCCAGCGCTCGCCCCTCACTCCCCGCCACGCCCCGTGGCCCGCCCCCTTCCCCCCCCCCCCCCCCCCCCCCAGTCAGCCGGCGTGCCCGCTCACTGGACGTCGCGCTCCGCGGGTCGCTGAGGAAGCTCCACGGCGGTTGCGCGACCAAGGCGGCGATGGCGGCGGCCGGCAGGGAGCAGGAGCGGGACCTGGCGCGCTTCGTCTACGTGACGCGCTTCGGCTCGCACCGGTGCGGCGGCGTCTTGCAGCTGGGCCGCCGCCGGGCTCGGGGCCGCGGGAGCACCGGGCGCGGGGCCGGCTGCAGCCCCGAGGAGCCGCGGGCGGCGGCCCGGGCCGGCGCGGAGCTGGCCCCCGGCCCCCGGGCTCCCGCGGCCTCCCCACCGGCGCCGGCGTCGAGCGCGCGGAGCGGTCCCCGGGCTGCGACGCGAGCAGGTGGCGCTTAGGGGGCGGCGGGCGTGCGGGAGCGGGGCGCGCCGCCCGTCGGGGGCCGGTCTGGGAGTCGGCCCTCGCGTCCCCTGGGCCGCCGTCTCAGGGCGGTGGGGCGCTTCGGGCCTCGGCCTTCCGTCAGCGTCCTGTCAGCCCTCCCGCCCCGCCGCGGCCCGCGGCCTTGGTGCGGGGCGGGGCACTGGGGCCGTTGGCGGCCAGGCTCCGCCTCCCGTCAGTCCGGCTGCCGGCGCGGGGGGCAGAAAGACGGGTCCCTCGCGTGCCCGGCATCACGCGTGCGGCGGAGAGGGCGCCCAGGGGCACACGCCGGTCATGTGAGGTCAGCCCGACGGACAGGGAAGGGCACCGGAGGGAGCCGCCGGCGTCCCCCAGAATGAGGGGGGCGTCGGGGTGCTTGTCGGCGTTCCTAGCGCTCGCTGAATTTACAAATTCGCGTGAGCAGAACCGACATCTTTACCCTGTTGAGTCACTTCCTCCCTGAAAACATTTCTTCCATCTGCTTCGGGGTCTTTCGGGAATGTTTTCTATTTGAAACGTTTCCATAGGTTTTGCGTATATCCTGTTAAATTTATTCCAGGTGTTTGGCCTTCTCGTCTGTTCCTCTTCGTAAAATCCTCTAAATGCTTGTTGTTTGTATATAGGAAACTTCTTGATCTTTCAAAAATCACCTTTATTTAGGATTGATTTATATACATTTTGAGGCGGTTGACAAGGTTATATTCTTTAGTAACTCACCACCGCAGTTAAGATAGAGAGCAATTCCTTCTGGAAAAGTCCTGCCTCTCTTTTGAGGGCTCATCCCTCTACATGTGCTTTTTTTTTTTTTTTTGGAAAGTTTATTGAGTTCATTCAACTCGCCTATTTAAAGTGCACAATTCAGTGCTTTTCAGAGTTGTACGACCATCACCACACTCAATTTTGGAACATTTCTATTGCCCTCCAAAGAACCCGGTACCTATTAGCACCGTACTCTGTATCCATTGACACTCACTGTTCCCTTTTACTGGCCTCCCCTACCCCTAACCTCAGCCCTAAGCAAGTGGTAAAGTTTCTATCTGCATAGATTTGCTTTTTCTGGACATCTCGTGTAAATTGTGTCATACAGTATATGAGCTTTCCTGATTGTCTTCTTTCACTTAGCCTGTTGGTGTGTTAATTTTAGGTCCTAGCACTTCACTGCATTCTTTTATTATTAGAATAAGTTTTGTCAGTTCAGGTATACTATGGTATTATTTGTAAGTAGAGATCATTTCACTTCTTTTTTACCCATTCTTATGCCTGCCATGTATCAAAATATTGCCTGTTTTTATCTTACTGCATGCATAATACTGCATACATCAGCTAATACCTTGAGTACAATGTTGAATAGTAGTGGAGGTTGTGGGGTATCCTTGCCTTATTCCTGACCTTAGGGGAAATGTCTCTAGTGTTGCCCATTATATAAGGTACTGGCTTGAGGACCAAGGCATTTATATTTAAAATATTAAAAAGTATTCTTCAACTTTTATTTTTTCAGTGTTTTTATCATAAATGGGTGTTGAATTTTTGTCAAAGGCTTTCTCAGATCTATGGAGATAAATATATTTTATCCTTAGATTTATTAGTATGGCATATAATATAAATGGATTTCCTAGTATTGAACCAACCTTGCATTCCTGAAATAAAGCCTACTTGGTTATGATGTGTTATTTTCTTAAAGTAGTGTTGGACTCTGCTAAGAATTTGTTTAGGTTTTGCTATTGGTATTTGTGACAGATAGGGATCTGTGGTTTTTCTTTCTTTGTACGTTTTCATCTGGTTTAGGTATCAGAGTTATACTTACTTCATAAAAGGAATGAAAATAAACTTTTCCTTCTTTTCTATGCTCTGGAATAATTTATAGGACGGTGGGACTACCTGGCGTTTGAAGGTTTGGTAGAATTCTTCTGTGAAACCATCTGGGTCTAGTGCTTTTTGTGGGATAATTCCTTAACAACTTTCTTTATACCTTCTATGGATATTGCTCTCTTCAAGCTTTCTAAGTCTAACAGTAATCTGTATTTCCCTAGGAAATTATATTTCATCGTTTCCAAATCTGTTTGCATAGAGGTCCGCAAGTGGTATTTTATGATTTTTAAAAAATTTCCTGGGGCACCTGGGTGGCTCAGTCTGTTAAGCGTCCAACTTTGGCTCAGGTCATGATCTCGCGGTTCATGAGTTTGAGCCCCACATTGGGCTCTGTGCTGACAGCTCAGAGCCTGGAGCTTGTTTCAGATTCTGTGTCTCTCTCTCTCTCTCTCTCTGACCCTTCCCCATTCATGCTCTGTCTCTCTCTGTCTCAAAAATAAATGTTAAAAAAAAATTAAAAAAAATTTCTTGTGTTTCAGTGCTTATTTCCAAATTGTCATTTTTTTTCTGTATGTACGTGCTTTCTCCCTTTTTCTTGAGCAAGTTAGCCAGTGTCTTGTCCATTTTGTTAATTAAAAAAAAAACCAGGATTTTGATTTATTAATGAGACATCTTGTTTTTCTGGTCTCTTCCTCATTAAAAAATGAAGATAGATAATAAAGATGAAACATGCTTTCTTTTGGTTTACTGTGTTCTTTTTATACTTATTTTCAGCAGGACATTTCATTCATTTATTTTTATTCTTTTTATTGATAAAAATATTTAGTGCAATGAATTTTCCTTTAACCACTATTATAAATCCCATAGATTCTAATACGTAGTATTTTCAGTGTCACTATTTTTTTTTCATTCTGTGATTTCAGTTTGTATTACCCTTCTCACTGTGGAGTTAAAGTTTAAAACATTTTTAATTTTCAGGACTTTTCTGTTTTGTTTCTGTTAGTAAACTCTAGTTTTATTGCACTGTAGTCAGAGTGTTTGTAAGGTCTCCACTTTATGGGTACTACCAATGTTTTCTTTGTGATCTAATTTATGATCCTTCCTTTTTGTTCTTTTTCTCCCCCAGAAGCCATGCAATTGAAAGACTGTCCCTTTAAATCATGCTTGCCCTTTTAAATTGAGTCAGTCCCATTAAATGGCATGTTTAGTACTTTATGTGGTGTCTAGGCCTTTAAATTGACCATTGAACTCCCTTCCCTGTAATTTGTGCTATGATCCATAGGGTTTTGTCTTAGTGTTTTCAGATTTAGGGTGGATTCAGTCTTTCTGTTGCTCTAGCCCTCCTGCAGGCACTTTTTCTAGTGTCCTTCCTTTGGCTTCCCTGTTGGCTGCAAAGCCCTGCTTGGGGTGAGGGGGGGAGCACATGGGATCATAGCTCTGCGATTCAATGATTTTTCTTATTTTACTTCCAGTTATTTTGCAGTTTCAGTGTTCTGTGTCTTCAAGTAATGCTGAGGGCGTGGTTTTATGTAGAATTTTCAAAAGGTGAAGTTGTTTGGGGTGAAATTTTGGGAAGTCAGTTACCACGCCTTCCCCATTGTCTTCAGTGACTCTGAAATCCTAAACTGAAAGGTTTTGAACAAGAGAAGTGATAAGGTTGGATTAATTTAGGCCATGCTATCTATATAAGGGAGATTGAATTGGAGGTAGGCAAGACTGAAGCCCAAGTTGAATAATCTATATTCTGTATATTCTATAATCTATATTCTATAATCTATATTTGGTATCCTTCCAGATTAAATTTGCTTTGATAATTTAGATGTATAAAATTGTACTCTGTATAATTTGATTGACTCCTGAGAATGAGCTGTGGTGGGAAGCCTTCAGAGATACCTAAGCAGGGTCATTATTGTGGACTTCAAGCCCGTCTGATGGCCTCATTGTTAAAAGGCACTCAGGTTTTTGTTTTTGGGGTTTTTTTTTTCCTGGTCCCTCTGCTGGGGATTAAAAAATCCAGGGGTAGTATAAAACATTTTAGCCCTGGGTTTCCAGCTTCTTTGAATCATAGAAACAAATGAAAGTCCTGTTCTAAGAAGAGGAAAGAGTATGGTGGTGGTGGTGGTGGTGGTGGGGAGCTCTAAAGCTTTGGCAGGAAGCCAGGACAAATACAATGGATTCAATAGAAAGCCTGTATTGCTTTAGGGCCACAAATGGCGAGGACAAAGAATAGTCCATCAGCAAGGTAGTGGATTGGAAGTGAAGAACACTGAAAGCAGGTGAAGAAGTTGGTGGGGAGAAGGGAGGGGATACATGAATTCGTGCTGGAGATCCCCACCTATGTCGGTTAGAAGTAACTGGGTAGGCAGGATTATGAAAGCAGCGTTGCGCTGTTGTAACTTTACCCTGTGCAGACCTAAGGTGTCGGTCTTTCCTCTAGTTGGCTTCTCTTTTGGGATTTTTGCTGCTCCTTTGTGGCAGGGGTGACAGGATCAGATCTGGAGGAAGGAGAACTACGATGGGGTTGGCTGGGAGACACTGGAGTCTACAGCCCTGGTAGGGGGCACAGTGGTCCAGTACAGAGATGAAAGGCCTGACCTAAGGCAGAGCAATGGAGCTGGCACACAGGACCAATGACTGACGGAAAGATGGAGAAGGAAGGGTTCATGCCAACTCTGAAGTTTCTGTGCTAGGCAGCTGGGCAGAGGATGGAGCCCTTAACTTCAGAGCCCCCCCTGCTGTGCTTGGGCGACCAGGAGTAGAGTTAAGGGAGAGAGGTCCTGGCATAGATGTATATTTAAACCAAGCCAGAAAGTGCTTACGTTTTACTCAGTTTTGGGTGGATTTAATATTAATATTAAAGGGACATTTATTAAATGCTTATGCCTAGCTCTTCTTGGGGAACCAGCTGAATTATTTGTTCAACAACATGAACGTGTCCCCCACTGTGGATACTAGATTAGGTGCTCGTGACATAGATGGATCAGAAAAATATTCCGCTCGTAAGGAACTTCTAAATGAATAATGTGAATATAAGCTAGTAGACTTGAATGCTGTAAGATGGACCCCTTCAAAAGGCTTTGATAGTTTAGGGAAAGGAGAGGCATAAAGGCAGGAAATCAAGGGACATGAATGGAGACATTCCTAGTGGGATGGTAGAAATTATCAAGGGTATTGGCTTTGAAGTCAGAAAGACATAATCTTGGCTCTGTCATTTATTAGCAGTGCGATATTGGCCAAGTTAGTTAACCACTCTGATCCTCAGTTTCCTTCTATGTAAAATGGGGATAATACTTCCTACCTTAATAAGTCACTATAACGACTAAATGCAGTATGTAATGTATGCATAGGGCCCAGCCCAGTGTTTGATATGGAATAAATGACCAGTTGAATGTTGGCTTACTGAACAGAGATGGCTTGAAGGGAAGGGGGTGGTTATTCCAGTGAGTGGTACATAGTGAGAATGGACTAAATATTTGTAGAATGAATGAAAAGCAAGTTTTGGACCGTATTGTGGAATGCCTTGGAGACAATCATTTTATAGTCACTGAAGATTTTTGAATGGTGGAGTGAAGCTATCAGAGACAGTTACACTTCTGGAAGATAAGCAAATTTATCTTCGGCTGTTTGTAAGATGCAGTGGAGTTTAGAAATCCAGGGACAGGCAAATCAGGAAACTCATCTAACATTTCAGGCAAGACTGATAAGTTAGTTCTCACAGAACTTGGGAGATATATTCATAATTGATATAGGGGATGACAAATACTATTGTGGAGGTCCAAATAAATGCTTTCGGAGTGGTGAGGAATTTGAGGATGAGAGAATTAGGGAAGACTTCACGGTGGCAGAAACTCCATGAGAGTCCCACATGTTGCTGAGCTAGGAAGGAATTATATGTGGGAAAAATGTGTGAGCATAACCCTGGGAATGGATCCATGAGGGAGAGTGATGAGGGAAGAACCAGAAGTGTATTTTGAGTGTATAGAAACTGTGCAGAAAGAAGGCTAGAGGAAGCTTGGAAACACAAGTTGGGACAAAGCCTTTGGTATGTACTGGAGCTACCTTCGGTGAAGTATGCAAAACGAGTAGAAGAAATGATTTCGTCCTTTCTCTTTTTCCCATCCCCTATACTCCTTGACACGTTTTAGATCCCCGATAATTACAGGTCGACTTGACGGCTCCTATCCTGACCCCGGGGAGTAATGTGTAGGTTAGGAAAGGCTTACAAATGGAAAACATTTGGAATGATGCAAGTATAGTATTCCAAAGGCTTAGGCATTTAGGGGAGAAGGGTCCGTATGGGTAAATGAAGAACAGAGATTTCGCAGACTTGAGTTCTTTTCCTATGCCCTATCTGCATTTCATCTGTACTATCATTTGCTTAATATATTTACTTAATATGTGCCCCTCTCGACTAAATTTTCTTTTTAGAACACGTTACATCATTACCTCAGCGGCAAGCCTGTACCATTTGCCACAAATAGAAATTAATTAAAAGCAATCTAATAAAGGAACAACAATATTATTAAATTCTAGCCAAATAGCTTGTCTAATAAAGGTGGTCTGTGGTCATAAAGAGAGAGGAGCAAGTCTCAGGGAAGTCTTAATGACATACTACTTCCAAACTTTCTCCTTGATGTAATCAGAATGAAAAAGAATGGGAGAGAATGAGTTTCTCACTGTGTGAGTCAATGTTCTTTAGTGCTGTGTGTGTGCCCCACACGGAATTCATGGTGTGCTTCTAAGAAATTAGGCAATGCCATTTTAGAACATACTCTAATTCGCTAACAAATGGAATGCTTACTGCATTTCTAATGTGTGTGGTATTAGATATTGGATCTCTAATAAGGAATAAAACAACATGGTAAACGTTATGATTACTGAGCATATAGGGTGCTTTGTGAAATCAGAGAAGGTTCCTGGAAAGCTAAATATTGAATGAGTGGAAGAAAGCCAGGTATAGAGTGGTGATGGCAGGGTAGGAATAAGGTGGGTAAGTGTTCGGGTAGGGGAATATAAAGGCTTTCAGGGAAGACATGCTTACTGTTTTATGATTTTGTCTTTGGACACACAAGCCCTTGGGTTTTCTTCTCACAGTTAATATTTGGGAAGACAGCATGGTCTGGTGAGTAGAGAGAGAAAGCTTATTCATTCCTGACAAACCTTTATTAGTACCTACTGTGTGTCTGGTAGGGTGGCTAGAAAGATGACTAAGACCCACATAGTTATTACCCTCTGGGAGGTCACAGCCTAGTGGAGGAAACATATTATAAACATGTGATATAAAAGTGTGCTAAGGGGGCGCCTGGATGGCTCAGTCGGTTAAGCGTCCGACTTCTGCTCAGGTCATGATCTCACGGCCCGTGGGTTCGAGCCCCAAGTTGGGCTCTGTGCTGACGGCTCAGAGCCTGGAGCCTGCTTCGGATTCTGTGTCTCCCTCTCTCTCTGCCCCTCCCCTGCTCATACTCTGTCTCTCTCTGTCTCAAAAATAAATAAAAACATTAAAAAATAATAAAATAATAAAATAAAAGTGTGCTAAGTGCTCTGGCCTAAGCATTCCTAGAGCCAGTGCTGTTCAGGGGACTGTAGAGAGGAGGTGACGGTGTGAGCTGAGTCTTGAAGAGCAGGTAGAAATTTGCCTGGCAGGTGTGTGTGTGTACGTACACATGCATGCACACAGAGTGTTTTAGCCAGACAGAACAGCATGTGCAAAGGCTAGGAAGGATAAGAGCAAAACATTTGAAGAACCACAGGCATTTTGAATAGTTGAAAGCATAATGTGTGTCTGGAGTTGAACGGAGAAGAAAGGAGAGTTTGGAGATGCATTGGGTTAAGATGTGGCCTCTGGTATTTGTTTATTCTATTGCTGATTTTTTGGGGACTCACCTTTCAAATCAAAAAAGAAAGGAGATTCCTAAGGGATTTCTAGACATTTCTAAGGGAGTTTGTCTCTAGTTTTCTTGGTTTTCTCCCCTCGGCATAGTATTAGCTAGTTGGTAAACTGGTAGCATCTTGTGATCAGAAATACACCAACGAGTGTAAAAATCCCCAAAGAGAGCTCAGGAGACATTTATAATTGTCTTTGTTCTCAGGATAGTGAATCCATTAAAATATGTGCTGGCCTTGATATGTTAGCTTTCACTCTCTCTTTTTCTAAAATTAGGTTTAACCCAGAAGAATTTAGCTAAACAGTTTGATTTCCCTATACCTTTGCATGAAGCTTCGAAAGTCATGAAGAAAAAGAAAAAGGTATATTATTATAAAGGAGAACGAGCAATATTTGAATTTTAGATTAACTTCTCTAAACACAAATGTGTGAAGATATTCAACAGTAAAAACAGTTCCATCTTTTGAAAATTTAATTTACTGAAATGAGAAAATAGAATTAATTTAGCAGAAATAGAACTGGGTTTGGAAATATTTATTAACTATAGAGAACAGTCCTTCCAGTGTTTGAAGATATGAACACATTTTAATCAAAACATAATGGGAGATTTTTCAAAGCATAAAAATATATGTTCCACAGAATATAACAAACTCTGATAGATAGTGTAATATGAGGAGAAAATCACGGATTTCACAGAAAAGAATAATGTATCTGTATTAACGACATATTGCTCTTTTAAAGACAAGGGACATACATTTACTTCCTAGAAGGAAAGCTAACGAGGATGAACCTTTACTGCTGAACCATTTTCACCTCTGGTTGTCCAAATGTCATGGCAACTTGAGTGTTTTAAACATATTCGAGATCAGTAGCTCTACGAATCTTTGTTTTCCACCACGTATCTTTAAGCACTTCAGCTTAAAGAAATCGTTAGTTGATAATGACACGTCAAATTGTATTGTTTCTGAGCTTTGAGTTTATATGAGTTATAATCCGTGTATAGTGTAAAACAGCATTCAAGGTGACTAACCCCAAATGTAATTTGAGTGTGCACCTGATCTTCCCACTATACTAAGAAATATTTCTTCCGAGAATCAGTTCCTCTTGGGTGAAGAGAAAAGAGCAATAGCCAATATTTACTTGTAACTACAACATGCCAGACATTGGGGTACGTGCTTTACGTATATTTTTCATTAATCCTAATAATCCAGTGTATGAAACTATTACTAGATGAGATGTAAAACACTTGCCCATTAAAAATCGAGGAATTTCCCAGTGGGATAGAAATTCAGCATTTTCATAACTGTTGAAAACAAAATTGAATGTGTTAGAACCATTTAGATAGGACCTTATAGGCATTGCCTTCACCCAGGGTAGCTCATTTAAATAGTACAGAGAGGAAATGCTAGGAAATTAGCAGAAGAGATCACTGATCGTGGGAAAACCGTCACATTTAAGTTTTAGGTCTGTAAGTGCTAGAATTGCCTTAGCGTGGTTTCAGCTGAGGTACAACACAGTTCAGTCACTACCAGTTGCCTCTGTCAAAATGTATTTCCACCTTTCTGCTCGGTGTTCCTTAACTGTGTTTATATTTTTAAGGTTCGAGTATGGAGTAAAGTATACAAAGTCATTTCTAGAATGCTTGAAGAAAATGCAAAATACAGACTCAGGCTGAAATACCAACAACTACCCAGCGAAAGCAAGTTAACACAGTTGATTGTATGAAAGAAGACTGGCTTTCCTAACAGGTCAGTCACCCTTGGGTCGCATTAGTCTAGTAGTTTTCCTAATTGTCACATGCGGTGTACAGAACTATAGAAATGAGGCTGCAACTATTCATCGTAATTAAAAAGTACAAACAATGTTAAAGCACTGAGTTACAGGCTAGACCGCCGATGTAGGTGTGAGTAGAGAAGAGCAGAAGGTAAATGTTGATGAGAATTTACTGAGCGGAAGGACCACACTTGCCTGTGATTTAATGGCCGCTTTTTAATATAGATTACAAAACTCATCCATATTGACGAAGACAAACATTTTAACTGCAATATAAAATTACACATTCTGTGTCACTTCTGATGGTCACTTCCTTTCCATGGATGCTGCAGTATAATTTAATGCTTTTGACAAAACTGCTCTTGAATTATGGCCTTGATGTCATTATTTCATTCCTGGAAAACAACTCATAAATTAAACTATGTTCTAAAGCTCCATCAATAGGGAGGCAAGCCATAAGAGACTCTTAAAAACTGAGAATAAACTGAGGGTTGATGGGGGATGGGAGGGAAAGGAGGGTGGGTGATGGGTATTGAGGAGGGCACCTGTTAGGATGAGCGCTGGGTGTTGTATGGAAACCAATTTGACAATAAATTTCATATTAAAAAAATAATGAGTTGATATTGTGGCCAGAGAAAAATTAGATGTGATCTAGTATATTTATTAAAGTCACTGGAAATTCTGGATTCTCAAACAATTAAGTTGGATAAAATTTATGTAACTGATAATGCCATATCAATTGATAAATCATAATAGTTATTTCCTTTCCTTCACATGCTTGTCCTAATACACATGTTACCATGCTGAATGCTTCTGTAGGCTCTTACTACAGTCACTCGATGGCAACTTCTATTTTGACAGTCAGTAAATCTGCAGAATTTAATTTTGTGAAGAATATTTTCATAAGATAATAATTAGGACAGAATGCCATTTTGTAAACAATGTTACACTGGAAACTCATGACTGTTAGTGTAATATTGTGTCAATAATAGCATAAGTTGTTTGCTATAGTGGCATATGAACAATGTTCAGATTAGTGATACTCGGTTTTATTTGTTCAATTAAGGAGAAGAATGAGGCAGATGGGGGGATTAGGAAGAAAAAGTAGTCCGTGATTTATTGGGAGAAAAAGATGTTTGAATAGGCAGAACAACGTGCAAGAAACCTGGACATTGTTCCAAGTGTTAATCCAGATCCAGTTACTTTAATAAACATATTAGATTACATCTAATTTTGCTCTGGCCATAACCTTGATCTTGTCAGTCTCTTGTGCCTCAGTAAGAGGGCTTCTACTAAACATCAAGTAATCTTGTAAGAAATATTTAGTAATTTAAAATAATATGCTATGCTTTTCCAGAAATAGCCTGTTATAAACAAGTATCCTTGTAATTCATTATTTTGTATTATAATTTTAAACCAGATTACAAAAACTAATAGAAATACATTTAGAAATGTATTGTGACTCTTATTTCCTAATATGTATTTATTAATGGGAAAACCAGGACTAGAGGCCAAGTTGAATTTTCCCATATATTTTATGTTGTTCGTAGACTCAGATTACACAAGATGAATCTTCTTATCATCTTCTGGTAAGAATTCATTTATATGATAATTATAAAGTATAGACTTTGTTTCCTCCCCTTTTATATCTTAACTTCTCCAACTTTTAGTGTATACCCATTGCTAATTCCAGCCTGTTTCCTTCCTTAAACCCAGTAAGGCCTCATTAAATATTTGTTGAAATTTAACAAGCTTCATTTGGGCCCTGTCTTAACAGTGCTATTGTAACTACTCTTTCCATGGTCCACGGTTTTTGGGGTTTTTGTGTGTTTCTGTTTGTTAATATCTCTTAGTTCTATTTTCTTTTTGAACTTTTCACATTTAATATTATCTCACTGCTACTTCCAGTCTTTCTTTTTTAGTGTCCTGGGAGCTATGACATGGTTCACTTTCTGCCTTTCTGACTGTATTTTCTGTGTATTTTTTAATTTGTCCCTTCTGTTACCACTTGATATCCAACGCTACCCTAGGAGTAGTTGTTGGGTCGACTCTCTCTTTACATATTTATTCTGAAATAATTTACCCACTTTATAGCTTCAGTTACTCTTTCTTGATGTATGACCCCTAAATCTCTCTTCTGCCTTTGACCTCTGAATTTCTTCAGGCTATTCTACAGTTATTTTGAAATATTACATGTTTTAAATCGAACGCATCGTCTCTCCTCCATTTATTTCAGTTGTGTCTTGGTTTGCTAATTACCTGGGCTCATTAAATTTCTAGGAAGAGATGACACCAGTTTAGTGGGGTTCGGAAAGTACTAGAAAAGTAAGATGGGTGTTGGAAAAAAGAAATCAGACTTTTGTACATGGGAAGGTGGGGGAGGGAAATATATTTTAGACATGGCCGTGAGCAAGTTCATGGAGTCCAAGAAAATGTCCAGGAATATATAGTTTGATCAAAGCTCGTTTATGGAGTCCTTGTGAGGGAAGGTATAAAAGTCCACTGAGACTGTATTTCAAAGGGTCCTATGTGAGCACTGGACCAAGGATTTGTACTCAGTTAAATAGACAGTAAAGAAACATGAAACATTTTCTTAACCCGTTATTCTAAATGATTTCAAAAGTACAGAAAGTTTGCAAGAAAAATTCAAAGAACTCCAGCATAACCTTTACCTAACTTCACTGATTTTTAACATTTTGTCACATTTGCAGGTTCATTCTTAGGCACTTTCTCTCTTTGTCTGTGTGTATGTATGTGTGTTTAAAATATTACCCCTTGGGGCACCTGGGTGGCTTAGTTGGTTAAGTGTCCGGCTCTTGATTTTGGCTCAGGTCGCGATCTCATGGTTCGTGGAATCGAGCCCCATGTTGGGCTCTGCGCTGATAGCATGAAGCCTGCTAGAGATTCTCTCTCTCTCTCTCTCTCTCTGCCCCGCCCCTGCTCATGCTCTTTCTCTCTCAAAATAAATAAATAAACATTAAAAAAATAAATAAAATATTACCCCTTAATACTTTAAGTGTGTATATCTTAAGAACAAAGATATCTTTCATAAAGCCACCCAACAATGATCAAATTCAGGAAATTTATGTTTCCTTTTGTAATTAATAAGTATTTTGTGGAAACTTAATAAAAGACTATGCAAATACCTCAAACATCACCAGTATAGAACATTTTAGAGCAGTGGATTGATCAGATCTGCATTTACATCAGATCTGATGTTACTAATGTGGAAAGGTTTGGAATGGAGGCAAGATAGGAAATGAAAATCCAAGGATTCTAACAGCAGTCCAAGTGAGTGAAATGCACTTAAATGGAAGTGGCAGAGTTTGTGGAGAGGAGACAAAGGATTGGCCATAGGGGATAAGAGAGATCATCTTGAGTTCTGAGAATGAGGAGATAAGAAAGAAGGAAGTCAAGAGAAAGGACCGATTTTGTGAAGCTACTGAGTTTCATTTTGGCATGTTGAATTTTAGGTGATAGTGAGGTGTTCAGGTAGAAATTCCAAGCGAGCAGCTTGAAGTTTCATACTGAGGCTAGTGTGCAGTCTATGGTGCGTGAAGGTCGCAGGTAGTTCTGGCAGTGGATGTGCATGAAAACCTCAGTGTGAGGATGGGAGGAGAGGAAAGGAGGAGAACAGAATGTCGGTGATGTCTAGGATGAAGAGCAAGGCTCAGTTTCAAAGAGTGATTCTGGGTGCTTAATCAGGAGTAATGAGAAGTGATGGTGGGGTGGTGGGGGATACGGATGAAGCTTGTAGGAGACCAGGGGCTTGGCAGTCCAAAGGAGGGCAATGGCCTTGTTCAGTGAGAATGTAGGGGTACAAAAAGTAGGAGTGTAGAAATAAGTCAGCTAGGAACAATGTCAGAGTTCCTAGAAGTAAGGCACAAGTGCCAAGTGATGACATAGCCCAAGCGGTACCCTGGCTTGTGAGTGCCTTGAAGTGGCCTGGAGATTAAGGCCTTTGTGACACAGTTTCTGTAAATGGGGCTGTTGAAGTCGTCAGTATTATTGGCCGGTGCTGGAATGGAGAAGAAAAATCTGGAAGTGAAAGTTACCAAAACAGTGAACACAGAGAATGGCTAACTGTTGCTTTGCAATGTTAGAAAAGTTAAAATATTTTAGTGACTATTAACCGTCTTATAGTAACAAGAATCACTTTTGTCATCTTTTATTTAGGATTAACCTATCTTTGGATCCGTTTACCAAAGAAGATTGTGAAGAGTTTAAAGATGGAACTTTAAATTGAATCATAATTATATGTTAATTTTGGTGTGTTTTGTTGGTATTGGGACTTTAATATTTGAATAGAAAAACTACTTTCTTCATAAATTAATAGTGTTTGTTTACAAATTAATTAAATATGGTTGTATGCACACAAGCGTTATGCAAGTGTTTTTCAAGTGTGAATTAGTACTTATTCTGTATTCTTTTAAATTAATCTTATACATAAAATTTAAATTGACATAGCAATACAATTGCAGGCATTTATATTTACCAATGTTTCCCTTTAATGAATGCGTCTGCAAACCACCACTTTATTCATCCCTCATTATGATATAACTGCTTTAAATTAAACTTCGATTCATTTAAATTGTTTCTGGCTTCCTTTTTCTAAATTTCCCAATTGTCTTATGATAAAAACCTACAATTTACATAGTGACAATTATTTTCAGTGTTAAAACTAATGGTTATTTAACACATCTTTTCATCCTAAGGAAAGTTAGAAAATTTATGCAAATCCTAATTGTAATATGGAGTATTTTAGGATAATTTTGGGGCAAAGATCAAAGGAAACATTCTTCTCCTTTTCAGGCCCCTAACTAATAGCTACATTATTTTTTTCAGTCAGTAAGTGAGAGATTTAGAATTCTGAAAATAATTCAGAAATGTTTCTCCGTGAAGAACCATTATTTTCTACTCAGTATTAAGTAGTAATCCGCTGTTACGTAGATCATTTTATCTGCTTTTTGTTGATGCAGTCTCTTTCCCTGCATTGTTTTAAAGGCCTCTGTGGAACTGAAAACTTAGGAGGAAAAGACAAAAAGAGTTTGCCTGTGATAAAAACAAATAAAACAAAACAAAACAAGACACAAGACAAAAAAATCCCATATGGGGCCCCTGGATGACTCAGTTGGTTAAGGTCTGACTTTGGCTCAGGTCATGATCTCGCAGTTCATGCTTTCAAGCCCTGCGTTGGCCTCTGTGCTGACAGCTCAGACAGAGCCCGGAAGCTGCTTCCGGATTCTCTGTCTCCCTCGCTCTCTGCCCCTCCCCCACTGTGCTCTGTGTCTCTCTCTGTCTCTCTGTCTCTTTCTCTCTCAAAAATAAATAAACATTAAAAAAAAAAAAATTCCACATCCATCCTGAATTTCTTGCCACAAAAATTGAAGCACGTGCGTGGTAGACCTTTTTGGTTCTAAAGGCAGTACGTTCCTCACCTAGAAATATTGACCAGGCCCATCTATTAGCTGACACAGAAGGTTGCCAACTTTGAGTGGGACCCAGTTCAGGAAAGGGCTTTGCAGTAGGTCCAGCCCCGGAAATAAGCAGTCCTGCTCCTTGAATTATATGATTTGGAAGACCCTTTGGTGTTGCAGATACCATTAGTGGGAAAAGATGTAGTATGAAGCTTATGAAAAGCCAACCAAAGGGGCCCCATAGTGGAATTATAAATCAAGGTCATACTGTCCACGGCATAAAATTAAATGCCATTTGAGAGACAGCTTTAACATGTTTGAGGCTTTGGTAGAAACAAATCGCTTGGCCGTGAGGCAAAAAACAAAAACAAACAAAAACCAGCAGCAGACTCACAAAATGGAAATAGCACATCTGCGAAGGAAGACTTCCCAGCAGAAAGTTCCTAAGTGGGGCCAGACAGCACAAGCAGCAGGCTGTGTGAGCAGATAGTCCAGTCCTCATGTCACCGACATCAGTTGTACTAGTTCCCTTCCCTGTGCTTGCACCTGTGGCCATGTAAGCGGTCCCATACAACCAGATAAAAGAGGAGGAAAAGTCTGAGCTTTGGTTTACGAATGGATTTTTCCATTGTGGGTGTTAGTACTATAACCATGTTCCAGAGTGGCCCTGAAAGATACTGGAAAGGGAAAAGGGCAGAGTTGTGAGCTGCACAAATGGTTATCCACTTTGTGTGATAGGTGGGGTGGTTCAAGGCGAGAATCCATATGAATCTGTCGATGACCTGGTCATCTGATCTGGGGCGTGGTAGGAAGGACTGGAATATTAGAGACAAAAAGATCTGATACAGAGGCATATGGATGGACATACGGGAAGGGGCACAAAGTGTGAATTTTTTGTATCACTTGCCAGTGCTCATGAGAAAGTATCCACTGCTGAAGAGACACTGACCAGCTAAGTAGACACAATGATGACCAGTTGGTGTCAGCCACCTGTCATCACTGGCTGCCCAGGAACTTGATCGATTTCTTTAATTTCAATTATTTTTTCCTATGCCTGCTTTGGGCTTATTTTTTATTTTTTGTATTCTTAAATTGGGGGCTTAGATTACTGATTCGAGACATTTCCCCTTTTCTATTGTATGCATTTAGTGTCATAATTTTTCCTCTCAGCACGGCTTTAACTATGTCCCACAGGTTTTTGTATGTCGCATTTTCATTTTTTATTTAATTGTGTATTTGTCTATGCTTTATGTTCTATCAGTTTTTCTTTACATATTTTGTATATTACTTGGTGCAAACATATTTAGTATTGCCCTGTGTTCTTTGTGAATTGGCCCTTTATCATTAGATAATTAATGTTCCTCCCTGTGTCTGGTAATTTTCTTTACTCTTAAGTCTACTTTATAGGATCTTAATATAATTACTTCTGCCTTATTTTAATTAATATATCTTTTTCTAGCCTTTGACTTTCAACTTGCCTATATCCTTCATTATATTTGAAATGTTTATACACAGCATATAGTTGGGTCATGTTTTTTAGCCCACTCAGCCAATCTCTGTCTTTTAATTGATATATTTATACCATTTATATTTTTTCTTTTTTTTTTTTTATTTTAGAGAGAGAGAGAGAGCAGGGGAGAGGCAGAGGGAGAGAGAGAAAAAAAAAAATCTTAAGCAGATTCCTCATTCAGTGCAGATTCCACGACCCTGGGATCATGACCCGAGCAGAAATCATGTGTTGGATACTCAACCGACTGAGCCATCCAGGCACCGCATACCATTTATATTTAAGGTAGTTCTTGATATGTGAGGGTTTAACTCTTCTATTTTATTTTATGTTTTCTGTTTCTTCTTTTCTCTGTTTTCTTTTTCCTGCCTTCCTGCTGCTCATGTGATGTCCATTGACACTGTGTCAACAATGGAAAGTGGGGAGTAAGGGAGTGTGGGAAGAAAGAAAAGCCTCATTACTTGCCAGTGGGGTTGAAAATTCTGGCTCCCTACTCGGCCTTTTCTGACATAACCCCATTGGGTTATGAGGGGGCATTTCAATTCAGGGGAAAGGTGGAAGTCTGAAGTCTCCACTCAGCCTTTGCTGCCATGGGTGTTATTTGGGATCCAGTTTTTTTTTCTGTGGTGTTTGGCTGCAGAAGAGAAGTTATTAAAATTGTCTGTCTTTCTAGGCTATTTTTTTTCAGGTGGAGCAGGCTTTTATTGGGAATTTTTTGTTTGTGCCCATTGGCATTTCCAGGTTGCTGGCTTCTTGGGTACTCAGGTTCTTAGCTGATCTGTCTTCTTCTTTACACCTTTCAGAGTCTTCTTATGTTTGTTATATATATAATATCCAAGGTTATATATACAATATCCAAGGTTTTAGTGGTAGGAATAGGGAAAAGTATATCTATTTTCCCAGAAGCATACGTCTCGATATTTTATAAAGAAAAAGTACAAAGGCAATTCAGTGAAGAAAAGTAGTCTTTTCTTTTTTTTTTCAACGTTTTTAATTTATTTTTGGGACAGAGAGAGACAGAACATGAACGGGGGAGGGGCAGAGAGAGAGGGAGACACAGAATCGGAAACAGGCTCCAGGCTCCGAGCCATCAGCCCAGAGCCCGACGCGGGGCTCGAACTCACGGACCGCGAGATCGTGACCTGGCTGAAGTCGGACGCTTAACCGACTGCGCCACCCAGGCGCCCTGAAAAGTAGTCTTTTCAATAAATAGTGCTGAAACAATTGGATATTCATGTGCAAAGATATGAACCTGTACCTAAACCTTACACCTTATGTAAAAAAAATAATCAAAATGGATCATACGTGTAAATAGAAAATGTAAAACCGTAAAATGTTTAGAAGAAAACATAGGAGAAAGTCTTAATGACATAGAATTAAGCAAAGGGTTCAAACTGGATTGGTCTGATTTCATCAAATAAAAATACATGATACTTATAGCATCTTCATTTATAAGAGCCAAGAATTGAAAACAACTCAGATGCCCTTCAGTGGATGAATAATTAAACAAACTGGTGTCTCCATACCATGGAATACTACTCGGCAATGAAAAGGAGCAAACTGTTGATAGGCACGACAACCTGAATGAGTCTCCAGAGAATTGTGCTGAGTAAAAGAAAGGCCAATCACAAAAGGTTACATACTGTATTGTTCCATTTATGTACCATCCTTGAAATGGGACAATTATAGAAAATAAGAACAGATCAGTGGTTTCCAGGGATTAAGGAGGAGGTGGGGCTTGGGAGAAGTGCATGAAGCTCTAATAAAGTGAATTACATTGGTTGATTATAAAACTCTGAGCAAGCCTTGCATTCCTGAAATAAACCCTGCTTGGTTGTGATGTAATATATATATATATATATATATATATATATATATATATATATATATATTTTTTTTTTTTTTTTATTTTATTTAAAAAAAAATTTTTTTTTCAACATTTATTTTATTTTTTGGGACAGAGAGAGACAGAGCATGAACGGGGGAGGGACAGAGAGAGAGGGAGACACAGAATCGGAAACAGGCTCCAGGCTCTGAGCCATCAGCCCAGAGCCTGACGCGGGGCTCGAACTCACAGACCGTGAGATCGTGACCTGGCTGAAGTCGGACGCTTAACCGACTGCGCCACCCAGGCGCTCCATGTAATATATATATTTTTAATGTATTATTGGAATTGACTTGTTATTATTCTGTTGAAGATTTTTGCCTTTATATTCATGAAGGATATTGGTTTATAGTTTTCTTTTTTTTTTTGTAATTTTTGTCTTGTTTTAGTATCAAGGTAATGCTGTTCTCATGCAAGTTATTAGGTGTATACACATTTAGAATGGTTTGACCTATGGTAAAGGAGAAATTGACAACTTTATCATTAGGTAATGTCTTTTTATATTCTTGGTAATAATCCTTGTTCTGAAGTCTCCTTTGACATTAACATAGCTACGCTAGTCTTCTTTTGGTAGGCCCTTGCCTGGTATATCCTTCTCCATGCTATTACTTTTAACCTGTCTGTGTTAATATTTAAGGTCTATTTCTTGTAGAAAGCCTATAGTTTTTAAAATCCAATTTGGTAAGTTTTGTCTTCTAATTGGTGTGTTTAGACTACAGTAAATACAGTTATTGATATGGTTGGATTCAAGTCTGTCACCTAGGTAGCTATTTTCTATGGATTCTGTCTCTTTTGGTTCTCTTTTTCTGTTTTCTTCTATATTGGGTATTTTTTTATTACTCCATTGAATCTAAGTTATTAGTTTAAGCCTTAGTTACCTATTGCTACATAGCAAATTATCCCAAAACTTAGTGGCTTAAAACCACACACATTTATTATCTCACAGTTTCTATGGGTCAGGAATATAGACACAGCTGAACTGAACCCTTTGCTTCATGGTCTCTCCCAGTGCTTCAAAGTATCAGCTAAGCGTCTGTTCTTATCTGAAGTATCAACTGGAGAAAGATATACTTTCAAGTTTACTCCTTCGTTATTGGCAACCTTAAGTTTCTTGCTAGCCCTTGGCTTATGGCCACCTTCCGTTTCTTGCTATTTGGGTCTCTCCAAAATAGTGAGAGTCTGTAACAATGTGGAAGTCTGGTCTTTTATAGCCTAATCACACAAGTGATATTCCATCTCTTTTGTCAAATTATATTTTGACAAATTAGTTTGAAGCACGTCTCTAGGTTCCTCCCATATTCAAGGAGAAGTGATTACATGAAGAAGTGATTATCAGAAGAAATCATTAGGGGCCATCTTAGAAGTCTGCCTACCACAGATTATACTTTATTACTTCTTTAAAAAAAATTTAGTGGTCTCTTTAGGGTTTTCAGTATACATCTTAAATTATTTGGTCTACCTTCAAGTACTATTTTAGAGCAATTAAAAATAATTTAGGGGCGCCTGGGTGGCTCAGTCGGTTAAGCGTCCGACTTCAGCTCAGGTCATGATCTCACGGTCCGTGAGTTCGAGCCCCGCGTCGGGCTCTGGGCTGATGGCTCGGAGCCTGGAGCCTGCTTCCAATTCTGTGTCTCCCTCTCTCTCTGCCCCTCCCCTGCTCATGCTCTGTCTCTCTCTGTCTCAAAAATAAATAAAAACATTAAAAAAATTAAAAAACAATTTAAAAGTGAATGCTATATTTACCTTAATTTATGCCATTTCTAGTGATCTTCCTTTATTTGTGTAAATTTAAGTTTCTGTCTGCTGTCATCCTGATTACAGAACTTCCTTTAGCATTTCTTGCAGTGCATGGCCGCTAGTAATGATTACTCTCATTTTTCCTTCTCTGAAAAAAAAAAATCTTTATGTTTTTCTTTATTTTTGGATACTATTTTCCCTGTGTAGAACTCTGGATTAATTTTCTTAAGGATGTTAAGGGTGACACTCCAGTGTCTTCTAGCTTGCGAAGTTTCAGATGAGAAGTCTGCTGTTACATATGTCTTTGTTTCTTTGTATGTCAAGTTTCTTTTGTCTCTGGCTGCCTTTTAGGGTTTCCCTGTTTTGGGTCTTCAGCAGTTTGAATACGATGTGTCGAAGTTGTTGCAGCTTGTTTGTTTTTGTTTTTGTTCCTGATATCTTCTGAGCTTTTTGGCTGTGTGCTTTGGTATCTTTTATTACTTTTGGAAAAGTTTGCTACCATCTCTCCAAATATTTCTTCCATTTCATTCTTTCTGTCTTCTCCTTCTAGTATTCCAGTTACACATACGTTAGACATTCGGTATTGTCTCACAGCTTGTGAATGCTCTGTTCTCTTCTGTTCCATTCTTTATCTTTGTTTTTTATTTTGGGCACTTTTTATTGATTTATCTTCCAGTTCGTTAATTCTTTCCACCACTGTTTCAAGTCTACTGATGAGCCTTCAGAGAATATTTTTCATCTCTTTACTGGCATTAAAATTTTTTATTCCAGCACTTTTAAAATTCCTAATATTTTCACTTGATTCTTTCTTATGCTTTTAATTTTTCTGATAAAATTTCTCATCTGGTCATGTATGTTGCCAATCTTTTCCACTAGAGATAGGGAAGGATCTGAACGCAGCTTTGTGCCTTTCCTGTGGTGCAGCCATTTTACTATGCAAGTTCTACACCATGAAGAAGGCTTTCTCTGGCCTTTTGCTCTGTCCTCAATCTTTCTAGTGAGCACCTGGTGAAATATGTGGAGAAGACCTGTGAACAGGTGAAAATTCTCATGTCTGTTGTTCCTGTGGATTCTATACTCTCAGACTGCCTCAAATTCAGCTTTTCACAATCCATTAACATTTTAGCTGAATTATTCTTACCAACTTGTATAGTGTCTGGGTTCTAACTCAGGTAAGAAAGTTACTGGCATGCTTATCTCTCTTTAGATTTCAAGTAAGTTGGTTCCACTGTAACCTCAGTACTCTGATGGCTCAAAGGAAAATTGTGATTTCTGCAGATATTCAGCTTTTTTTTTGTTAGGATGGGAGTGATGCTCCTTCCAGTTTGGTACATACTAAGCTGAATCCAGAAGTTTGGGCCATCAACTATTACTTGATTATGTTTAATTTCATGTCGTCATGAAAGTTTGATCACCATGTCTCTATCCTGACACACTTATGAACCTCAAGGGTAGAGATTTCATTAATCATTAATCTCGGTTCATCGCATTCTCATTGATCAGCGCATGGTCTGCTTTTATTCAGTGACTTTTAATAATGCAATAAGCAACTGTGAACCTATCCGCAAAACAATATCTTGAAAATAAGCTATATCAAATCACATTAATACCTTCAACCCATCCTCCCTCCCTTTCCTGTATTCCAGATACCCATCCTGCTGATCATGCATATGATTTCTCTACTTTCCTTTTTATGCAGTTTTTTTGTAATTACGTGTCTCCTTAAAACTTGTGTTTAATTTCCGAATGAGTACATTAGGCTACATATAATCTTTTTGGAGTTTTAATATTAATATTTTTAGTATCATATTGCCAACATTCATATGTATTGTTGACCATCACTGTGGTTTATTTGATTCTTCACTTTTTAAAAGTGAAGTAAAGTGTGGAAAAATATCCACACTTCTGGAAATAAAACAACTTGAGCCTGGATTTTCCCACTTTTTGTTACGATAAATTCGTATGTTCCAGATTCTCTTCTAGGCCCTGGAGGAGTAGAAGCAAACAAAAGATGTAAAAAATCCCTGTCTTCAGGGGAAGAGAGATAATACACAAAATACAAAAATAAACATCAAAAAAAAAATACTATGGAGAAGAATAAAGGAGATGAAGGTGTGTGTCAAGGGATGCAGTGTTAGGTAGGGAGCTGAAGGGAAGGCCTCACATAGAAGGTAACATTTACATAAAAACCTAAGTAAGGAATATATGCAGATATATGAGGAAAGACCCTAAGCGCATTCTACATAGAGGCCAGTGCCCCAAGGCTGAAGAACGGGGGGGGGGGGGGGGCAAAAAACAGGGCCAGTGGAGTGAGTGAGAGTGAGGAGGAGGAGGAGATAAGGTGAGAGGGTGACAGAGGCCAGACTGCATTGTGCTACTTTGAGGACTTTCCTTTTCTTCAGAGTTAGAGGAAAAACTGCTGGACAGTTTTGAGCAGAGGGTTGATAGGAACCAACTAACATTTAACAGAACAACCTTGGCACCTGTTTTGAGCATGGACTGAGAGGAAGCAAGGGCCCTTTTACCTTATATGGGTCAGCGAGGGATGAGTTTTCCTCAGTTCTTTAATATAAACATAAAAAGATCAAGCAAGGAGAACTTCTGTGCAAAAAGGAACTTTTCATGGGAAATTTGCAAATACTCTAAGTTTTCATTCCTTGCCGACGTATAGAGTTCATATTCTGAGAGGGACGCTCACATCCTTGTTGCACTTTGTTTAGGAAAAACAGGTATATAAAAAATGCTACACATCATTGATCGTCAGGGAAATGCAAATCAAAACCACAGTGAGATATCACGTCACACCTGTTAGAATAGCTAAAATTCAAAACGATAAAAGATAACAACTGTTGGTGAGCATAGGGAGAAAAAGTAACCCCTGTGCACTTTTGGTGGGAACGTTAATTGATACGGCGATTATGGAAAACAGTATGAAGGTTCCTCAAAAAATTATAAATAGAACTACTATATGATCCTGCAATCCCACTTCTGGGTATACAACCAAAGAGAAAGAAATCGGTGTCTCAAAGAGATATCTGTCCTCTCGTGTTCACTGCAGCATTACTCACTATAGCCAAGGTATAGAATCAACCTTTGTTCATCAAGGGATGAATGGATAAAAAAATGTGATAATGTGATACATGTATATATATGTATGCATACAGTTGATCTTTGAACAGCATGGTTTTGAACTGCATAGGTCCACTTACACACTAATTTTTTTTTATGAATATGGTACAGTGTTGTAAATGTATTTTCTTGTCCTCATAATTTTCCTAACATTTTCTTTTCTCTAGCTTATTTACCATGAGCATAGAGTCTGTAATACAAATAACATACAAAATATTGCTACTTGACTGTTTATGTTGTCAGTAAGGCTTCTGGTCAATAGTAGACCATTAGTACAGTAGTTAGTCTTGGGGGAGTCAAAAGTTATACGTAGATTTTGGACTGCTTGGGGGATCAGTGCCCCAATCCCTGCATTGTCTGAGGGTCAGCTGTATGTATAATCACACACACATGGAATATTATTCAGTCTTAAAAAGAAGGAAATCCTGTCATTTATAGAAACATGATTAAACCTGGAGGACATTAGGCTAAATGATTAAACCAGGCACAGAAAGCTGAATACTGCATAATCTCATTTATATATGAAATCTAAAGGAGTTGAACTCATAGAAGCCACGAGTAGGATGATAGTTGCCAGGGGCTGGGAGTGGGGGAAGTGGAGAGGTGCTGGTTAAAAGGTATGAAATTTGAGAGATGATACAGTTTGCTGTTATGCAAAATGAATATGTTCTGGAAATCTAATGTATAGCATGGTGACTTTGGTAATAATACTGTACTGTATATTTGAAATTTGCTAAGAGAGTAGATCTTAAATGTCCTCACCACACATACAGAAGAGTGGTAACTATTTGATGTGATGGATATGTTAGTTTGATGGTGGTGATCATGTCACAACGTATACACATATTAAGGTATACACATTGTACACCTTAAATATTTACAATACTTATTAGTTACATCTCACTAAAGTTGGAAGAAAAAATAGTAAAAGATATTTACGGTCTATAAATCCTCTCTGGTGTGTCAGAGAGAAATAAAAGGAATTTTCCACGAAGTGTTCCATAACACCCAGTAAACTTGCACTCAACTATTTGATTTCACCATGTTGGCTGACTTACCTTACTAAAAAAAAAAAAAAAATGCTGTTGTTTAGGAAAGTTTGTTTCCTAGAACTCAGTAGAGTTTTCTCTAACAGAAAATTACTCATTTCCCTCCATTGGTTTAGAAATAAACAACATTTATTTTATTTTTATTTTATAATGTTAATTTTTGAGAGAGAGTGCAAGTAGGGGAGGGGCAGAGAGAGAGAGGGGGACAGAGGATCCGAAGCAGGCTCCGCACTGACAGCACAGAGCCTGACGCGGGGCTCAAATTCACAAACCGGGAGATCATGACCTGAGCCGAAGTCGACCGCTTAACTGACTGAGCCACCCAGGTGCCCCTAAACCACATGTTTTGAGAGAGATGAGCAAAGAAGTGTTGAGATAAGAGTGAAAATCCACCAAAATTTCATCCAGAAAAATATCCATAAACATTTTTATATCTTTCAGTCTTTTTTACTGCAATATAGTTGACACATAACATTGTGTAAATTTAAGGTGTACAACATGTTAATTTGATACATTTACCTATGGTAATATGATTGCCACTATGGCAATAATTAGCACCTCTGTCACATTTCATAATTATTCTTTCTTAATGTTTATTTATTTTTGAAAGAGAGACAGAGACAGAGCATGAGTGGGGGGGGGCGCAGAGAGCGAAGGAGACAGAGAATCTGAAGCAGGCTCCAGGTTCTGAGCTGTCAGCACAGAGCCCAACGTGGGGCTTGAACCCACAAACTGTGAGATCATGACCTGAGCCAAAGTCAGACGCTTAACTGACTGAGCCACCCTGGCACCCCATATTCTTTCTTTTTAGTAGTTGGTATTCAGCCTTTATATTTTCACAGAGTCAGAATCATAATGTCTCTATAATTTTGAGTACTCTTTTTATTCAACCTTATAAACATTTCCCGTGTTACTTAATATTCTATGACATCATTTTAATGACTGCATAATCATATTTCATCATATGATGTGGACCATCTACCTCCTGGTTATTGATATTTAGGTTGGAAGAACTCAATCCTTACTCTCATTAAGCCATATTTACACAAATAATCATAAAAAGTTTTAAGAACAGTAGGTATTTCAACATAAAAAACAGTCTTATGGGAGCCAAGAGGAGTCAAATATAGTCTGAGGTCTCAGGGGAGACTTCTCTGATGAAGTCATATTTAAGTGACTCTGAAGAATTTTAAGAAATTATTACAGGAATGGGAAAGAGCACTCCCTGAACAGGAAGTCATAGAAGGTACATCATGTGGAAAGTCTCTCGATTGGGAAGGAGTGTGTCTGGGGAGTCAGCGAAGCTGGAGCATAGCTGTAAGGGTAAGAGTGGCAGGGGTGAAACTTGTGGAATAGACAGAGGACAAACCATAAAGAGCCTTTCAGGCTAAGTTTGAGATGTTGGACTTTATCTTTAAGGAGGAGGAGGGGATGGAGGAGTGGGGGGGAGGAGCAGGAGATGAAGAAGAAAAGCCTCTGAAGGGTTCTAAGTAAGGAAATAAAATTACTAGACTTTCATTTTATAGAAATTGCTTGGACTACAGTATAATGAATAGATTGGTGGGGGGGAAAATACAGTTGCCAGAAGACTTGTTAGATGAGGAGACAGGATGGATTCAGGAGTCATGGAAATAGAAGGGTGGACCGATGTGAGATGTATTTTGGAGGGAGGATGATCAGGAGCCGGTGACTGGATGTAGGAATGAGGAATAAGATGTCAAGAAATCCTCGGGTTTTTGGTCGGATAATGGATGAATAATGGTGCAATTCACCACGAGGCAACACGGGAGGAACAGGTTTGAGGGGAGAGATCAGGAGTTTCGTTTTGGACACGTTGTGGTTCAAGTGCCTGTGAACCATTGAAATGGAAATGTCAAGGAAAAGAGTTGTATGTATGCGTCTGGAGTCCAGAAGAAATCTCTCTGCTTGAGATAAACATTTAGGAGTTATTGGTTTATGAAGGATATTTGAAGTCACAGGTTGTGACTGTCGAACGAGGGAGCGCAAGGACAGCCTAGGACAGAGCCTGTGGTGGATGCCATGCTGCGCAGTTAGATCCCCCTTCAGGACTGAAAGTCTTTTGCCCCTCAGGTGTTGGCTGACAGCCTTAGCTTCTAGCCCTCTCCAAGAACTGCCCTTGGCTGAAGAAAGCCACATTGCCCAAGGTCTTGCCCTCTCGGAGAAAGGTGCCCATCTGCATCTGAACTCAGGACAACTGAGAAAGGCCATCATAGGTACTTGTGAGATTGTCTGAGGGCTTTGTTGAGATTGTATCACAGTTCAGGTTCTCCCCCTGCTCCTGCTTCCTTCCCCCTTCCCTTCTTCATTGTGAGAACATTCTCTAAAATGTTTCATGCATTCAGAGCTCTCAGAATTGGATTTTGGGGGAGCCTCTTCTACAACCAAAACTTTCCACTCAACTGTGACTCATTTTACAACATAGACTGAGAAAACTTTTGTTGGAAGGCACAGGTGAATGGATCATTTAACAGGAAAAATTTCCTTGGAATGCATTTTAAAGAAGTATACTTCTAGACAAAATTTGAAACTTTTAAAAGGTTTTATTCTTATCAACTTATCTCTAGGTGGATCCCCAGACTTAATTGAAGGGTTCTTCATAAGTCATCCTGCTTGAGTTAAGCTGATGTCAATTTCCACCCCCAAGACTTGCCTCCTTTATTTAGAAATCCTTCTTCTGCATCTATTTCTAGCCAATCCGAGAGGAAATGTGGACTGGCCTTTCTGTCATTTGCCTTTCTCCCTCTCTATTGTCCATTTTTCCTTTAAATCAAAAGTAGGCAATGCCCTCTTCCCTTTTTTAAGAAGAAAGAGAGTCTCATGCTTTTCATAGCTTTCTGACTGCTGTTGTTTGAAATTTAAATATAGAGCTCCTAGCAATAGTATGAGCATAGCTTCCTTTTATGCTGGCCTCTGGGAGATTCTTAGAACAGATTTCTAAAAAGCTTATATTCCTACCACACCATTAAATTTTGAATAACATTCTTAAACTGACAACTTAACAAGATTTATAATGAGACATTTAAATTGCTTTTATCATCTCTTTCATTGGAGATATATCTTATACATGGAAACAAAACAAAACATTAAATGCTAAGATGTAACGAAAACCTATCACAGAAGCTCACAGATCCTTTGAAACTTATGTATGTAACATAATTATTTTCAGATACAGTCTCATTGAGCCCTTTGGGAAAAGACTCACACTGTATTCACTTTTCTCCCACTCTGAATCTTGACAAGTGTGTCTCAGGAAATGGAAATACAATGGGAAAATGTGCATCAGGGAAAGTAAAGACTTGGGTTTAATATCTGATAAATGTGGGAGAAATGAGAGGCAGGAAAAGGAAGAGAAAAAAATGTATGCTAATCATCTCACTTTACATGGGAGGAGATCAAAGGATTTTGTTCTATTCTTGAAGCTGGGAGATGAATGTTGATTCAAATATGTTTTTGGTATATTAAAAAATAACTGAAGACATAATTTTAAAATATTAGGTGTGCCTTTCAAATTAGTAAAGAAAAGAATGTATGTAGAAAACCATGAAAGAAATAGCAAGGAACCATGAAGATTATGACAAGTATAAGACAATACATGTCTTCATAAGAGTTCATTTTAAGGAGTTAAGTTCCCATATTAAAAAGACTACTTGAGGGGCGCCTGGGTGGCTCAGTCGGTTAAGCGGCCGACTTCGGCTCAGGTCATGATCTCACCGTCCGTGAGTTAGAGCCCCGCGTCAGGCTCTGTGCTGACAGCTCAGAGCCTGGAGCCTGTTTCAGATTCTGTGTCTCACTCTCTCCGACCCTCCCCTGTTCATGCTCTGTCTCTCCCTGTCTCAAAAATAAATAAAACGTTAAAAAAAAAAGGTTTAAAAAAAAAAAGACTACTTGTAATGACCTAGGCAAGAAATAAAGTCCAAGTCCAATCCAAAAACTGGCAAGAACAAATACAAACCATAGAAAGAGGAGTTTGTATTTGTAGTTTAGATAGAAAGGAATTAAAATCCCAAAACACTAAAAAGGAATAATAGGTCATTTTACATCCATAAAAGCAAAATTTACAAGAAGATGTGACATCATGAAGCGGTATGTCAAATAACATAACTTTACTGCAAGGAGAAATATCACGACAGAGATCAAAATAGCATCACCTATCTCTAATTTCCTGATAGATCAAGCAAGTGAGAAATCAGTTGGGGTACAGAAGATTTAAATGTTTTATGTGACAGATTTGACTTAATAGTTATATATAAAAAAAATCTGTATTTGGACAGAAAATGATTTATTTTCTTATGCTCAGAAAATTTTAATAGAAATAGTTCATACGTTAGGCCACAAAGAAAACTTAATACATTCTGCAAATCAGAAAATTTATAAAAAACACTCTTGGACTACAAACCATAAAACTGGAAATGGATCTCAAAATATACAAATTAGCAACAATGAAAAGTAAGCATTTATGGAGCATCTGGGTTACTCAGTCAGTTGAACATCCGACTTTTGATTTTGGCTCAGGTCATGATCCCAGGGTTGTGGGATAGAGCCCCAAGTTACACTCTGTGTGAACACGGAGCCTGCTTAAGATTCTCTTTCTCTCTCTCCCTCAAAAATAAAAAAAGAAACGTAAGCATTTATAAATAAAAATAAAGCTATTTACTGAGTGACTCTTGCGTCAGAGAAACAAATCTTTAGTTATAAAATAGTTGAAGAATGATAGTGAAAGAACAGCAATAACCAGAGGTAAATTAAAATAATAACATTAATTTCTCATTTTCAAACAGGAAGAAAGCAAACCAATAAACTAGATATTTGTTCCAGGAAGTTCAAAAGAGAGAAATAAAATATACTTAAGGAAATCAAGAAGAAGAAAACATTTAAGAACTATAAATTAGAAAACTAAAAATAAAACTGATTAATATAAGAGCTAGGTCTAAAACAATGTGTATCTAATTATTGAATAAGTTGAGTAAATACTTACAAGTGTTGTTCTAAGCATCTTACAGATATTAACTCCTTATAGTGACCCTACACAGTAAGTATTGGTAGTGTCCTGTATTTATGATAAGGAAACTGAGGCACAAAGAGGTTAAGAAACTTACCCGAGACCAGAAGTCTAGCAAGTGGCAAGGCTGGGTTTTGACCCCAGACAGTCTGGCTCTAAAGGCTGTATCTTTAATTTCCATAATATGCACACAATTATTAGGGAAAATGATTAAAAACTCATGGAAACAATGAATAACAGCTTAAAAATTTATAAGTGAAAAAATGCCTATGACATGCTAAACACATGGGTGATTTAAAAATATTCTTTGTAGGGGCGCCTGGGTGGCTCAGTCGGTTAAGCGGCCGACTTCGGCTCAGGTCATGATCTCGCGGTCCGTGAGTTCGAGCCCCGCATCGGGCTCTGTGCTGACAGCTCAGAGCCTGGAGCCTGTTTCAGATTCTGTGTCTCCCTCTCTCTGACCCTCCCCCGTTCATGCTCTGTCTCTCTCTGTCTCAAAAATAAATAAACGTTAAAAAAAATTAAAAAAAAAATTCTTTGTAGGTAATTTATGGTGCAAGCCACCTACAATTGTCAGATAATATTTAAAGAGTAATTATTTCTCTGTTTCATCCAGGAATGCCAATACATTGTCTTCAGAGCATACTATTAGTTAAGGGTGATGTTGATAAAGTTTAAACTTTTCAGCATGCTACTGTGGTATTTATTTATTTATTTATTTATTTAAAGCATTTATTCACCTTTGAGAGACAGAGACAGACAGAGCGCAAGCAAGGGAGGGGCAAAGAGAAAGGGAGACAGAGAATCTGAAGCAGGCTCCAGGTTCCGAGCTGTCAGCACAGAGCTCGACGCGGGGCTCGAACCCACAAACTGTGAGATCATGACTTGAGCCGAAGTCGGACGCTCAACCGACTGAGCCACCCAGGCACCCCACTACTGTGGTATTTAGATATCTGTTATTTTGAGTGATCAACCCTCCTTCCCACTTTTTGGAAACACCCCCTTCCTTTTTTTCCAAGAAGCGCTTTTGTCCACTTTCAACCGTGTGGTTTGAATGGAAGTTGTGATCTTTTTCAAATTTTGTTTCCCTTGTCAGAAGTGGTCACTGGACTCAACTAGGGCCCATCAGAGCCCTTCTCTGGGAATTTTGAACTTAGGACCTGAGAGGGTAAGTCCCAAATTCTTGTTTGGCATGATGGAGAAGCTTGGCAATACTTCTAAACTGAGAACAACTAAAGTTTTGGCTAAAATAGAAACAGCTATTTGAAACAATGAGATACAGCTTTGGATTGGCTGAAATCCCAAACACTAACAACGCTAAATGCTAGTAAGGTGTGGAGCAGCAGGAACTCCCATTCACTGCTATTGGGGCGGCAAAATAATACAAATACTTTGGAAGAGTGTGGCAGTCTTTTACAAAACTAAACATACGCTTACCATATGATCTAGCATTCCCTTTTCTTGGTATTTACCCAAATGAGTTGAAAACTTAGGTTTACATAAAAACCTGCACACAAATGTTTAATGTAGCCTTATTCATAGTTGCTAAAACTTGGAAGTGATCAAGATGTCTTTCCCTGCGTGAATGGATAAATAAATTGTGGTATATCCAAACAGTGGAATACTATTCAGTGGTAAAAACTAATGAGCTATTAAGCCATGAAAAGACATAGAGGACCCTCAAATGCATATTGCTAAGTGAAAGGAGCCAATCTGAAAAGGCAAACATACTGCATGATTCCAACTATATGACATTCTGAAGAAGGCAAATTTATAGTCAGTCCTTGCGAGGGGTTTGGGGGGAAGGAGGGAGAGATGAAAAGGTAGAATACAAGGGATTTTTAGGGCAGTGAAACTCTTCTGTATGATGCTGTAATGATGGATGTATTATATACATGTAATGGTAGATACATTATACATTTGGCAAAACTCACAGAGTGTACAATACAAAGTAAATCCTAATTTAAATAATGGATTTTAGTTAATAATAATAATGTATCAATATCGGCTCATCCAATTTGAACCAATTTATCAATTGTGATAAACGTTCCACACTAATGTCAGATGTCAGTAACAGGAGAAACCGGATGTGTGTTTGCACAGGGTGGGTGGTGGCAGGAGAGGGTGTATATGGGAACTCTGTACTTCCTGCTCAATTTTTCTGTAAACCTGAACCTGCTTTAAAAAAAAATAAAGTTTGTTGGAGCACCTGGGTGGCTCAGCTGGTTGAGTGTCCAACTTTGGCGCAGGTCGTGATCTCACAGTTTGTGAGTTCAAGCCCCACATCAGGCTCACTGCTGTTAGCCTGTCAGCACAGAGCCCTCTTAGGATCCTCTGTCCCCCTCTCTCTGCATCTCCCCTGCTCACACTGTGGCCCCAATTAAATAAATATTAGAAAAAAACCTTTGTTAATTAAAACTGAAACAAACAAAACAGCTGTTTGAAGAAGAACCAGTGAAGCAGGGACCTAGGGAGCTAAGGTTCTGAAAAGAAATTAACAATGGACTGGGGCAAACCCTCAATTCTCACTGCTTTTCCCCTTCACACTGCCAGTGCTTAATGATATGCCTAGAAACTTAGCAGAAAGATGTGGCCAAGAACTTTCATCAGTCTCTTGGGGCTAGAGAGCCAAACTTTGGAATTCATGGCTACCAAGCTATCCAGGACTGGAAGGGACAAGATCCTAGAGAAAAGGGAACTGCTGGAAAGTGAGCCCAAACTTCTCTACCATATTTTCACTCAAGGTGTTTTCTGATTTCAACGTCATCCTTGAAGCTGATAACCCAAATAGGGAATGGATATGAAGAGACTTAAGTTGAACCTTTGATGTTTCATGGTGCCACAGAGAAACAACAATTGGAGGAGGAGGAGTTTTGATGAACACCCCGGGTTATCATTTGAGACCCCCAAGGGACTGTTCAAACCAAAAGTAGATCAGATTTTACAAGAACTGAAACCTGGCCTCTAACTCAATCCCTAATTGGATCCAAATGAATTTGCCCCTATTTAACTACCTGTCAGAATAAAATGAAATGGTCTTTTTAGGAAAATAATAGAATCTAGAGCCTACATATATTTTTCATACACAGTGTAAAATAATCAATAAAAAATTAATAGGCATGTCAGGGTCAACCAAGGGATAATAAAAAGGTAATAGACCCAGGTCCATATGTGATCTGGATACTAGAATGATCAAACATGGACTTTGAAATATTTGTGAATAGTGTAATTAAGAAAACAGGTGATAAAATGCAAAATGTCAAAGACCTGACATCTACAAAAGGAACTATAAAGACTATCTTTAAATAACTAAAATTAAAACTCAATAGACAATTTGCCAGGAAATTGGGCAAGTTAAACAAAAAAGCCCATAAAAATCCTATGAGCCAATTAGAGAAGTGGAAGATAGTTCAAACAGAAAATATCTAGATTAAAGCATGAAGAGGAAAAAGAAAAACACATGGACAATAGAGAAAACAAAGGGACACTTTCCCTTAAGAGATGTTGGGAAAAGGTCTGACATACATGTAATTAGCATCCCAGAAAATAAGAAGAAGGAAAACAGGGCCAATACATATCTGAAGAAGTAAGTAAAAGGAAATCAATAGAGAAAATCAACAAAACCAAAAGCTGGTTCTTGAAAAGATTAATAAAATTAATAAGCTTCTGACCAGGCTACCTGAAAAGAAAATGAAGGACACAAATTACTAATATCAGAAATAAAAAAGGAGACATCATTACAATTCCATATACCCTAAAAGTATAATAAAACATACTATGAACAGCTCTATGCCCGCAAATTTAATCATGTAGATAAAATGGACCAATTACTTGAAAGACACACTCTACCAGAATTCACACGAGAAGAAATAGTCTAAGTGATCTATATCTCTTAAAGAAATAGAATCAATAATAACCTTTTTTTTTTTTAATTTAAATTAAAGTTAGTTAACATATACTGTAGTATTGATTTCAGGAGCAGAATTTAGTGATTCATCACTTACATATTACACCGAGGGCTCATCCCAACAAGTGCCTTCCTTAATGCCCATCGCCCATGTAGCCCATCCCTTTCAAAACAGAAAGCACCAGGCCCAGATGGATTCAATGGTGGTTTCTACCAAACAGTAAAGGAAGAAATTATACCAATTAACTGCAATCTTTTCCAGAAGATAGGAACAGAGAAAATACTTCCTAACTTATTCTGTGAGTCCAACATTGCCCTAATACCAAAATCAGACAAAGAGTTTACAAAAGAAGAAAACTACAGATGAATATCTTTCATGAACATAGATGTAAAAATCCTCAACAAATTATTAGCAGATTGAATCCAATAATGTATAAAAATAATTATACACACAACCAATTATACACACAACCATTTATCCCAGGTATGCAAAACTGATTCAACATTTGGAAATCAACAGGCTAAAGAGGAAAAATTGCATGTTCATTTCAACAGATGCAGAAAAAGCATTTGACAAAATCCATCATTCATTTATGATAAAAACTTTTAGTAAGAGGGGAGGGAACTTCTTAACTTCATAAAGAACATCATCACAAAAACCTACAGGTAATATCATACCTAATGTTAGAAAACTGCCCACTAAGACCAAGAACAAGGCAAGGATGTCTTATTACTGTGTTTTCAACATCATACTATAAGTCCTATAAAATGCAATAAGGCATGAAAGGCAATAAAAGGTATACAGATTGGGAAGGAAGAAATAAAACTATATTTATTTATAGATGACTTGATAGTCTCTGTAGAAAACCTGAGAGAATCAGCAACAAAACTCCTAGATCTAATAAGCAGTTATAGCAAAGTTGCAGGATACAAGGTTAGTATACAAAACTTAATTGTTTTCCTATACACCACCAATTAACAAGTAGAATTTGAAATTAAAAACACAATACCAGGGTGCCTGGGTGGCTCAGTTGATTTAGCATCCACCTCTTGGTTTTGGCTCAGGTCATGATCTCACGGTTCTTGAGATCGAGCCCCTCATCAGGCTCTGTGCTGACAGCATGAAGCCTACTCAAGATTCTCTCTCTCTGCCCCTTCCCCACTTGTGCTCCCTCTCTCCCTTTCTTTCTCTCTCTCTCTCTCTCAAAATAAACATTTTTTTTTAAATTTTAACATTTATTTATTTTTGAGACAGAGAGAGACAAAGCATGAACGGGGTAGGGTCAGAGAGAGAGGGAGACACAGAATCTGAAGCAGACTCCAGGCCTTGAGCTGTCAGCACAGAGCCCGACGCGGGGCTCGAACTCATGGACCACGAGATCATGACCTGGGCCGAAGTCGGCCGCTTAACTGACTGAGCCACCCAGGTGCCCCTCAAAATAAACATTTTTAAAGAAACCCACAATATCATTTTGAGTATCACCAAAAAATGAAATGCTTAGGTATAAACTAACAAAATATATGGAATGTATGAGAAAAATAAAAATATAATGAATGAAATCAAAGGAGATCTAAATAAATGGAGAGATATTCCATGTTTATGGATAGAAAGACTCAATATTATAAATGTCTCAGTTTTTCCCAAGATGCCAGATTTTCTATTGATCTATAGATTCAATGCAATCTCAATCAAAATCCTAGCAAGTTATTTTCTGGATATCAATGAAGTAACTCTTAAGTTTGTGTGGAGAGGCAAAAGATCCAGAATAGCCAATACAATATTGAAAAAGAAGAACAAAGTTGGAAGACTGACACTATATGACTTCAAGACTTACTATAAATCTACAGTAATCTAAACAGTGTTTTACTGGAGAAAGAATAGGCAAATAGACCAATAAAACAAAATAGAGAGCCCAGAAGTAAGCTTAAACAAATATAGTCAACTGATCTTTGATAATGGTGCTGGAACAACTGGATGTCCATATGCAAAATAATTAATCTAGATGAAGACCTTACACACTTCCCAAAGATGAACTCAAAATGGATCACAGACGTAAATGTAAAACACAAAACTATAAAATCTCTGGAAGTTAGCATAGGAGAAAATCTAGATGACGTTGGGTTTGGTGGTAATGTTTTAAATACAACACCAAAGGCATGAACCATGGAAGAAATAATTGATAAGCTGGACATCAGCAAAACTAAAAAATTCTGCTTTGCAGAAGATACTGTCAAGAGAATGAAAAGATAGGCCACAGACTGGGAGAAAATATTTGCAAAGGATATATTTGATAAGGAACTGTTATCCAATATATACAGGAATTCTCAAAACTCAACAATAAGAAAACAATAATAAGAAATAAAAACAATAAGAATAGCAATAGAATAAGAATGACAATAGAATAAGAATAACAACAGTAAGAAATAAGAAAAGAAAACTCAACAATAAGAAAACAAAGAAAAAAAACTGAACAATAGGAAAACTCTCATTCATTCCTCCTGGGAATGGACAATGGTACAGACACTTTGGAAGTTAGTTTGGCAGTTTCTTACCAAACTAAACGTACTCTTATCTTATGATCCAGGAATTGCACTTGTTGGTTTTTACCTAAAGGAGTTGAAAACTCATGCCCACACAGAAGCGTGTAGAGCAGCCACATTCATAATTGCTAAAATGCGGAGGCAACCATAATGTCCTTTAGTAGGTGAATGGATAAACTGTGGTACACCCAGACAGTGGAATCTTACACAGTGCCAAAAAAAAAAAAAAAAAAAAGATGATCTATCTAGCCATGAAAAGACATGGAAGACACATAAATGCATTTTATGATGTGAAAGGACCAATCTAAAAAGTCAACTTATTGATTCCAACTATATGACATTCTGGAAAGGCAAAATCACGGAGACAGTAAAAAGATCAGTGGTTGCCAAGCATTAGGGGAGAGGGAGGGATAAATAGGTGTAGCACAGAGAATTTTTAGGGCAGTGAAACTATTCTGGATGATAGTTTGATGGTAGATACATGTCATTACACATTTGTCCAAATCCATAGAATATACAACACCAAGATTAAACTCTAGACTTTCAACTCTGGATGACAATGCTAAGTTTGGATTTAAGACTATTATTTCATTGTTTGTTTCTTGTTTTCTTTGTTTTTGTTGTTGTTGTTCCTCTTTTTTTCTTTCCTGCCTTTTTTGGGGTTACTTGAATTTTTTAGTATTCCATTTAAATTTCCTTATTGCAGTTTTGACCTTATCTTTGTATATTTTTGGTAATGCTGGGGATTAAAATAGACATAGCTAACTTCACTGTTTAGTGGGGATCAATACTTTACCACTTAGAGTATAAAAACGTTACCACCATTGTGGTCCCTTTATCCTCCCTTCTTTATGTTGCATTTATCCTATATATTACATCTATACATATGGAAAACCTCATAAAGATGTCATATTTTTGTTTTCAACTGTCAAACATATTTTTCAGAACTCAATAGGAGAATAATAGTCTATAGACTATTGCAGTAATAGTCTATAGTCTATAGACTAATAGAGTTATATTAAAGGGTTTCCTTGAGCACAATCTTTTCTTATTCACAACCACTCTGCAAGGGAGGAATTATTATTCCCACATCCAAGGTGAAGAAATGGAGGCGGGGAGTGAATACAAATGTCCAAGATCCTCACAGTCAGAACTTTAGAGACCTTGAAGTCTAGGACTTTGCCTTCCCTGATTCCAGACACCAACCTGGAAAGTATACGTGTGGACTGCATACAAACATCTGTGGCCATGGATCAGGGCTCAACTTTCAGTTCCTGGTACTATACCAGCTATGCGACCTTAGCTGACCTGTGTGTTTATAGTGGCATTTTGAGTATAGTAGCTTCTCACATGCAGTGCTCACCATGTTACCTGCTCTGAGCTCCCTTCCTGTTGTTATCACATTCACACCTCATACTAACCCCATCATGTTTTGCAAATGAGGGAAATAGTCTGAAAGAGACTGGGAAAGTGCCCACTGCATGGGAAATACCCAATAAATATTAGTTCCCCTTCACTCCTTACCCCAGGTCAGAGCACAGTGTAGGTCCTGTACCATTTGGGTTTTCAGAATATTGCTCTGGAAGATTTTAAAAGGTGGTCCCTCCTCCTAATGAATATGTCTCCTTTCATTTTTCTAAAGACTCAAGGATTGCTTGTTATATGGTTATTATTATTATTACTACTATTATTATAGCCAGAATCCCTCCCACTTCTTGAAACCATTTTGTCCCATGCCCTGGTTGTGGCCATGCATGAGAAACAGCAGGTGGTGCCAGATGACAGATGGTGTGGGAGCCCGTTCCCCGGTGGGAGGGGGCGCGAGTGAGGGAGCAGGCAGGCAGCTGCCAGGAGCTCTTCCCCTCTCGCTCGCGCCTCGCTCTCAGAAACTCCCAATCCAGACACAGGCAAGGCGCTGTCCTTTCAGCACCACGAGCTCGGGCTGAGGAGGGAGGACTCCTGGCCGTCCTCCTCCTCTTCAAATTGGCTTGAATCTGCTCTGACCCCCCAAGAGTGCATCACAGTAAGTAGGCATTTGTTTTTGCTATAACCACTGCTCAATATCCTCCGACCCTTTACCATCCCTTTCACCTCCACAACAACCCTATTTTGTCTAATAATGTTCCATCATCAGGATTGACAAGAGAAATTCAGTTGTCTGGGCTTCTAGGGTTGGGGTGGGAGTACCGTTTGACTTCCAAAGGAGCTTGAGAGAAATATATGCGATTTGTTTATTTAGTTGGCAATCTTGCAATGTGGGGGTTGCTAACTTTCCATGGAAGAAAAAAAAAATGTCCCTTCGCTATTGAGGAAATGGAGGCATTCCATGGCTGAATAAGAGGATCAGGTTCAAGCCAGTCCTTTTTTGTTTTAGGAAATTGTACCTCCTGTACAACCTACATATCATGTGAAAGGGTGCAGTATACATAGAGACATTGAATGTACTTATTGTATTTTAGGGAGATTGCTGAAGCAAAGCCAACATAATAAAATAGCAAGGTGGTAAGGTGTGGTGGTAAGGTGAAATTTATCATACTGCAGAGTGACCCAGAATAATGGGATTTAATTTTGCAGTACAAATAAGCTTTTCACTGAGATTATATGACTGTATTAGCTCTAGTGTCTTGGGTTTTTTTTTAAAGCTTGTATATTGTTTGTGTAAGTCTGGGATTTTCCTTGAGTTTCCCGAATTTTAAGGCTGTTGAACCCCATGGGTGGGTGGCAGATTTTGATGATTAAAGAAGTTTTACTGGATAATGAGAATCATGTCAGGAAATCTAGCAAAAGATAGAGAGATGACTGATCTCTATATTGAAAGCCGAGTGAGCTGTTGAGGACAGCGCTTTTTCTCTGTCGTCAGCCCTCTTTTTCCCTGCCTCACCTCCTACTGTAACTAGAACCCCACTGCTTGCCTTAGGTCTGGGAAGAAAGGTGTAAGGATGGTGAAGCTGAACAGTAACCCCAGTGAGAAGGGAACCAAGCCGCCTTCGGTTGAGGATGGCTTCCAGACCGTCCCTCTCATCACTCCCTTGGAGGTTAACCACTTACAGCTGCCTGCTCCGGAAAAGGTAAAGCAGATACTCCTCTCTCCATCGGTCCCTCATGCTTCCCCCACTTCAGGAAATAAAGCAGCAAAAAAAAAAAAAAAAAAAATCCCACCTCTCCAAACCTTTCATTCCCTCAGCCCAATATGTCCCCTTTCTTGTAAAATGTAGTTATTCCTTTCAGAGACATGACATTTCTCATGTTATTTCAGGTTTATGGTAAGTGTTTACTCATTTTTGTTCACATATACATACATGGGCAAGAAAATTAATCTTTCTTTTTTAAAGTTTTATCGTAGCAGATGAGGGCTAATAAGCTTGTAGATGGTGACAGAGAAAATTGTCTTGATTATTTGGGGGAGGTGTTTCAAAAATTCACTGGTATAGATTTGAGGACAGAGAATTGGATGCAGCCCAACAAGCATTTAGTTTGCACCTGCTGAGGCCCTATCCCTGCGCTACAAGTTGGTTACAAAAAGACAAATGACAAAATCCCCATCTAGTAAAATACTTAATATAATGCATCAGGGTAAATGCCATACCTGAGAATATCACAGGTTGTGAGAGCACAGGGGTGGAAACAATTAAATTCTGTTGGGGAGGAAGGGGGCTGGAAGGACAGATTAGGTACACTGCAGAGGAGAACATTTGAATTTGGCTTGTAAAGGTGAGTAAAAATCTTCCAGATAGACTACAGGAGGAAAAGACATTTAAGACATAGGCAAAGCATGGAGAGCTTTGGAGAAATAGCATGACTAGAGTAGAGCATCTTTGGGGGAGGCGTGGCTGGAAATGAATGACTGGCTGATGGCACATCTCCTGACATGGGAGTAGTCCATGAAGAATGGAGGTGGGCATTTGTACAAAGGTGGGCACTGATACAAAAGTCATTCCGTGGACAGAGGTGGGAGAAACATTATTGTTTAAGATCCAGTTGAGAGAACTTGGGGTTTTGCAATGTGAGCTTTTGCACACTGTGAGAGTTAGATTTGGAGGTAAATGATATAGTTCCCTGGCTGAAGAGCAAACAATGGATCATTCCATCTGTTTGATTTTCTCATTGGCATCTCCAGGAGGGCATTGTGTGTCTTAACCAATTGGCTCTAGCCAATGAACAGAAGGGGAGCCAAAGCTAGATAAAGGGCCTGGCTGATTGGCTGGGGGTTGAGTCATCTGTTTTGAAAGTGCAGAGGTTGTCAATCTGAGAATGTACATGGGGGTGGCAGAGATAAAGGATCCTTGAGCCATCATGAGAGACTGATAAGGCTTTTAAAAATAAAATGTGAACAGGCACTTAACACTAAAGAAATGTGAAAGAACAGTATTAGCTAGGTATCTGCTACAGGAATAGCAGAGGTTCTCAGTTTTTGACTGCGTATTAGAATCATCTGGGCGGGGGGGGGGGCTTTGAAAATCCTGATACCTGGGCTACATACCAGAACAATTATATCAGAAGCTCTGGGCGTGAGACCCAGGCATCAGTATTCATGAAATCTCCCCAAGTGACTCCTGTGTGCAGCCAAAGTTGAGCATCACTGTGGTAGGTGCACATCTCCCCCATGGGAGTCAGGGATTATGCACACAAATTTATAGGTGAAAAGGCGAAGGATCAGAGAAATTTGGTTAGTCATCCAACCTTACAGACAGGAGTAAGCAGCAATGCTGGAATCTGAACCCAGATATAATGGAAATTGGAGAGGGAAAAGGAGATATTTTCTCAAGGTTTTGTGAGGCTTCGGGAAGAATCTTTACCCTTCTGCCAACAGCTATAGCTTGGAAGACCTGTATGTCCCTTAAAGGTGTGCAAGGAAAACGGATTGTGGTGAGGTCACCCCTCCCCCAATGCCTATAAACACCTGCAAATCATCCAGAGATACCATGGCCTCTGTCTCCCTTTACTCCAACACCATTCCATCCTCTCACTTTTGGGGGCTTTCTTCTCTGGTTTAGAGAGGAAAAGGCATAATAACCATTGAGTGTCCAATCCAGATGTACCGAAAAGCTGTCCCAAAGCCTGAAGGACAAATACATTGGGGACCTGAATGCATGGAAAGGGAAAGCAATGCATTCTGGAAGATGCAAATCCCTAGAGGGACACATCCTAACAGGGGCTCGTCACAGACATTCATGACAAAGTTTTCCTACCAGGCGCCTCAATTTCCTCCTTTGTGAAGTGGGGAAGATCATCCCTACCTCACAATTGTCAGAACAAAGTTAGATATGGCCTCATATGTAAGATACCTGGCACAAAAGTAACTATACAAGAATAATAATAATAATTTTCAAGTGCTTCCTAAAAAGTAGATTCTGTTCTAAGCTGTATGTAAACACACTAACACACACACACACACACACACACACACACACACACATACACACACACTTCTTTCACCCTTTCAATAGTTCATAGGACTGAATAAGGGAATTGTTACTTTAATCTAATTTTTGAAGATGACAAAATTCAAGCATGGAGTGGTAAAGTAACTTCCCAAAGCACACAGTTAAGGGAGCATCCTGGCAATGTCTAGAGAACCCAGAACCCAAGCAGTGTTGTTCCAGAAGCTTCCACTTCAGCAGAAACAAGGAGCCAGCTGGCCTGAGAGTCCACCAACTTGGGCTTTGGCTTGAGCTCAGTTGCCCATCTAACAATGTGACTCATGTGACTTTTTTCTCCTCCCTTAGACCTCTTCTCTGAGCAGGAAATTATCGTAGCGGTTTTCCATGCTAGCGCTTTGATTTTATAATATTCACAGGAGTAAACGCATTTCCCCCCGACGTGACAACGGATGCGTTAGAAGTGAAATTGCACTTGGGGTCCTCCACATGCTTAGCTGGCAGCAGAGATGCTGAAGCCCGGCCCTGCCCCACCTTTTACTGTTTTGCCCTGGCTGATGTCTTGCAGCAAGTTTCTTAAGCTCCCTCAGCCTCTTCACTATACAGTGGGGATACTGGTATCGGGACTCAAGTCACAGGACTGTAGGGAAGGTGAAGTGAGTCCTGATGCAGTTTTTAGCTCTTTGGTTAGGTTCCAGTCAGATGGTGAGTGTTCGAAAATGGGCACATCAGAAGGAAGTATATTTAACCCTCATGTTGAATAATGTTGTTTTTTTTTTTTTTTTTTTGAAAATGTAAAATGCAGAGTGTGCTTGGTGTGTGATAGTGACAATCGTCTTTAGGTTTGTTCACTAAATGTGCTTTAGTATGAAGACGGAGTTTCAGGGGGAAACCTTTCGGAGGTTAACTGGAGAAATGAGCATGTCTGAAGCCCTGTCTCTGGGCTGGGAATGGGCCTCACAAGGCATTCACATCCATTATTTCAGTTAATCGTCCCAATGGCTCTGTCGGGGGGTGGATAGTGCACCCATTTCACTGATGGGGAAACTGAGGTTCAGGTCAATAGAGTGACTTGCCCAAGCCTCAAAGACGGAGTGGGAGAGCTGGGGTTGGAATCCCAGTGCACCTGAAACCCCGATTTTTCCCTCTGCACTGTGCTGCCCTCAATAACAAGAAGCCTCCCACCCCCAAGAATGCTTCCTCAAACTCTCATCTGTGGCCCTGCTCCTCCTTGAGCTCCCTGGATCAGCAGGTGAGGCCTGGGCACCATCCTCCAGAGAGAACATCCCGGCCTCCAGTGCTCCCTCCCTGTCCAATACTGGAGGGATTGGTGCCTGCCTCAGGAGGGGAGAGAGGCCAGCATCCCACCTCCACACTGCACCTGAGGGAGCCTCCCTGGAGATGGGACCGGGCCCTTCTCTCATGGAAACCCTTTTCAGTCATCTGCACAGTCTACAGTCCTCAAATCCTGGCCTTGGCAAATCCTTCCCTGCCCACTGGCTTCCATTCCCACCACTCCTACTTTGTACTTTGAACACCAGCAGGTCAGACCTACCTAGAGCAGTGGAGGGTGATTTTCCCCTCAGTGGAACATTTGGCAATGTCTGGAGACATTTTTGGTTGTGAAAACTGTAGGTGGGGGGACACTATTGGCATCTAGTGGGTGGGGGCCAAGACTGCTGCTAAGTATCCTACAGTGCATACGATGCACCCCCCAAATGTCAACAGTGGCAGGGTTGAGAAACACTACCCTCGAGTTTTCCACACTCTCCAGAGTGGTTCCTGCTTCCTCCTCCTTGCACAGGCCATTCTTTCTGCCCAGAATGCCCTTCTCACCCCTTTGCCTAGTAAGCCAGAACTCATCTTCCTAAACCCAGTTCAGATGGCAGCTCTTCTGGGCACCTTGCCTAGCCACCCATACTTATAGCTATGGTTTTACTTATCAACATGGAAGGTATTCACTCACTCAGTCACTCCCTCGTCCAGCAGATCTTCTTGGGCGCCTTCCATGTGCCAGGCACTGTGCTAAGCTACGCATAGCCAGCCATGAAAAGTCAGGCAGGACCACTGCTTTCACGGAGTTTCCAGTCCAATGGGGCCGACTTCAAGCAAGCCATCATACAAACAGCTGTACAGGGACGCAAGCTGCAGGAAGCGCTCTTAAGGAAGGAATATGGGGCTGTGATGTGAGAAAGGATAAGGCGCAAGAGACCTGATTGTGATGCAGGCTGGTCAAGGGAGGTCCTCCTGGGGAAGGTCCCTCCTTGACACCTGGGGGATGGGTGGTAAGGGGAGTAGAGGCAGAGGGTCGTGCATGTGGATAGGCACTGAGGGAGTTGGAAGAATAGGCAGGAGGCCCGGTTGGCTGGGCATTCTGAGTGAGGGAGAGAGATTTGAGAGATGAGGTGAGATGGGCCCAAGTTCATGGGGGGCTCAGTGTATATTCTGAAGGGGTTTAAAGTAGGAGAATAATAGGATCAGGTTTCTATTTGAGGAAGATTCCTCTGGCTGCTGTGGGCCACCCTAAGGACGAGGGACCCATGCTGGGTCTCCTGGTCTCCTCTTCCTTGTTCCTTCTCATGTATCCCTCTTACAAAACCAGAGTAGTTTTCCCAAGACAGAGGTGACTGGGTTTCCTGCACCATGCCTCCCATGAGTGGTGGAAGAAGAGAAGTGAGTGGCAGGCAGGAAGTCAGCTAGAAGGCCACTGCCATGTTCACGAGGGAGGTGGTGGTGGCACGCACTAGGGCAGTGGCAGTGGGAATGGGGAGGGGGGCGGACTTAGGTTGACTTGGTGTCTGGTTGGCACTGAGGGTACTTGCCCACTAGGGCCTGAGGGCCCTGGCTCTGCCTCATCGTGCAGCCTGGCATGCAACGGGCAGTGGGAAATGCTGGCTGAGTAAGGTCCCCTGTCCCTTGCATAGCCTAAAGCTGGGCTTTAGTTTCTCCCCTTGACAGATGTAGGAATAGACTCGAATCCAAGCAGTTGGGTGGCTTCTGCAGCCCATGAGCACAAGCTTTCTAGAGGCTGGAACATCCGTCTGCAGATACCATATTGTAGGACATGCCTTTAGGGCCCTGCTGCCTTTGGTGTATCTAAGTGACCACAGTAACTCAGATGTCCTCACAACCCATCTGTGAGGTTGCAAGCATTATGGCCATTTTACAGATGCAAAAACAGACTCAGAGGGGTGAAATGCTGTCCTAGGACACCCAAAGGATCAATGCACCAAGACCTGCACACAGGTGCGTTAAGAGATGCCAACGAATGGGCGGCAAGTCTGCAGAAAGCGAGCCACAAATGAACACAACTCCACCTTGGCAAAGCCCCAGATGAATCATGTATTTGGCAAGCTAGCAACCAGGCTGTGGGCAAACGTTCCTTTCCTTTCTACTGATTTAGTAATCAGTAGTCTTTATATGTCCTGGACGAGGCTGGCTCACCTGCTTGTGGGAGGAAAGGAATGCAGACGTTTGGAGATCCAGTATTGATGTTTGGTACACTTTGTATTTTGCGTGGTAAGCCACAGGTGCTTTGTAGCCCCAGAGGCCTGGGTTTGGGTCTCAGCTAAGCTATTTACTTACTGTGTGGCTTTAGGCAAGTTTCGTAGCATCTCTGGGCTGTGTGTGTGTGTGTGTGTGTGTGTGTGTGCGTGTGTCCTACAGTAAAATGAGCATAATACCTACCTAACAGGGCTATTGTGGGGAAAAAGCATGAAAACGGTCTAATGGCACACCGATGGTGATTTACTGGTATAGCTTCCTACCTTTCACTGGACATCCTGACTGTGTTTCCTGAAGTTCACATTTTTGGACGATGACTATAAAAATAAAAGATGCTGAGAAGGATGGGGTTTTCAAGGTGAGGGTACAGGGGGGCCCAACAGGGTGGACCTGGACGAATGTGGCCCAAGAAAATGCCTCTCCTGTCACTGAGTCCTGTGTGCTTTCTTCGCCTCTCTTGTGGCTTTATCAGAGGGTTCTTCTTCTCTCTGCAACACAGGATCACGGAACCGTCAGCCTTTCCTTAGGGAGCAGCAGAAGCGCACGTCTCTGCAGATTTGAGATTCACAGAGCCCCCTTATTCTATTCTTCAGACACTCTCAAGAAACAGTTTATAAATCGCCCCGAATTGGGGCAAAGGCTCTGACCAGGCAATTCCATCAAATAGATACAAAATGACCACTAAGCATATTTAAAATTACAATTTAAAAATATAATTTTAGGGGCGCCTGGGTGGCTCCGTCGGTTAAGCGTCCGACTTCGGCTCAGGTCACGATCTCACGGTCCGTGGGTTCAAGCCCCGCGTCGGACTCTGTGCTGACGGCTCAGAGCCTGGAGCCTGCTTGGGATTCTGTGTCTCCCTGGCTCTCTGCCCCTCCCCCACTAGTGCTCTGTCTCTCAAAAATAAACATTAAAAAACGAAAAAAAATAATTTTAAGCAAAATATAACTTTTTACCTATTAGATTGGCAAAAAAGAAAAAAATCCCCAAATGGCAACGTTTGGTAACGTCTGGTGCTGTTAGCAGAGCTAATGTCTGGAGCTAAGCAGAGCTTCTCGGCACACTCTTGTTGGTTACATAATGTGGTGCAGTGTTCTGCAGAGGGTGTGTTGACATCGCTTATAAAATTTAAACTATAGATACCACTTGATTGGTATGCTTCTTACCGGAAGGTAGTGACCTTAGGGGTATATTTTTTTCAAGTACGCCAAGGCTTATGTATTAAAAAAAGGCCTGTGAACAATTGGAATGTTCCACGCGCTTGGATGGGTGGGATGAACTTGAGTGCACGGCTGTGGAAGGCTAAGTGGCTGTTGTGAGAATGGAGCATTCTTGCTTGTGTGATGTGGAAGGAGTGACAGACATCGCTCCGTTAAAACAGCTTTAAGGAGCATGATATGGAGTCATCCTATTTGTGGAAACACATCTGTGTGTATGTTTTGTCCTTAATTTCACAAAACAGGTTTGGAGAGACTCACAAGACACCATTCAATGTTGAGGGAGTAGGGATAGGGGTTGGAAGGTGGCCCGTTTGAAGGTTTTCATTCTCTATTTTTCATACTCTTTTTTTTTTTTTTTTTTACCATGAGCATGTACCAGATTTTCCGCTTCTAAAAAGTCACCCCCATTCTCCCAGATGGTGAGACAGTCTTGGAGCATGGAAGTGACTCGCACACTCAAACAAGGAACAAACCGGTGTCCCAGCATGTGGAGGAAGGCATTATAGCAGTGCACTTTGAATCTGAACCCTAACTCTGTCACCTACTTGCTGTGCAACCCTGGGCAAGTTTATTAGCCACTCCGTACCTCTGTTTCCTCGCTGTTAAAAATGAGGACAATCATCTCTTCCCGTGAGAACTGTTTTAAGGGTGAAATGAGCCAATGTAAGTCGAATGTTCACCCGGCTGTCCAGCGCGGAGTAAATGCTAATGCAAGGCTATTTTTCTTGTTGCTGTTGCTATTCTTACCGTTCTCAGCAGCTGAGTCCCAGAATCAGGATCATCGTGGAGAGCACAGGGCTGGCCTCAGACCACAAGCAGTGCTGAGCGGTGAAGTGGGCTGGGCCTCTGGACCACAGAGGACAGGCTCAGAGGCAAACCTGCGGACCTCTAGTCTAAGGATTCTGGCCCAGGCAGCTAGTTTCTGCTCATAACAGGAGCTGGAAGCCTCCCCTTTCCCCGCAGAGGACTGGGTGGAGGGTCCGTCATCTGGCCACATGCTATGCACTGCCACGGAGTTGGACACACGTAGTCTTATTGGACTACAGCTGGTGCATCTGATGCCCAAGTGGCCCAGCCTCCATTCTGCCTCTGAGCAAGGAAAGGAGACCTGATCCCGTGGAAAGAGCCCTAGACTGGGAGTGACGAGACCCATACTAGAGTCCTGCTTCTGACCCAATCTTTCTGTGTCAGAAAGGGCAGCAAATCCCTTTCCCCCCTCTGGGCTCCCATCTCCCCTGTGAGAGAGGGGGTTGGACAATACTACCACTAATGTCCTCTGAGCACTAACATTTTACTCTGTTCTGAGCCCTCGCCAAGCTTTGAGGGCCCAGAGAAAGAGACTCAAACCTCAAAAGACGGAGTATGGGTTAAGAGGTGAGCAGGGGAGCCGGGAAAAGGTTCCCAGCGAAGTACTCAGGCCCCATCTGATCAACTTCACCTTGTCTCTTTAGAGATAGGACTCATTCATTCAACAGTAATTCATGGAGCTCCTAATGTGTGTCAGGTGCCATGAAAGCAGAATCGGAAGGTGATAATTCTTGAAAGGTGACATTCTTAGCGGGTGGTACTTGGAGCTGAGCCAAAAGCTTACATTCAAGGTCTGGCCCTGCTTTTTAGTAGCCGTGTGTGAGGTGGTGAGGTCATTTCTGCTCTCCAGGACTCAGGTCCCTCATCTGTAGAATGGGGATAATCACTCCTACTTCAGACTGACTGAGAGGGTTTCCTGAGAAATAGGCTGTAAAGCTTTTGGCACAGTGGCAGAGGGCACACACTTTAAGTCAACGATAGGAAAGAGCACGGGGATCTTGAGTTTGAACCACCAGTTCAGCCACTTACCAGTGATTTGGTCATAAGCAAGTGGCTGACATCTCTGAGGCTAAATTCTCTCATCTGAAAATAAATGGGAACACTAATGACTTTAAAGGGGTTGCATGAAGATTGGGGAGAACGTTGTAAGGAGAGTTAGGAGAATTAACCAACAACAACACATCACTAGGGTCCCTAGCAATAGTGCCCAGCACACAGTAGGTGCTCAGCAGATTCATTGTCCTGCTCTGAACTTCTCTCTTAGCTGCAGAGACAAGCTTCAGGGTGCAGCTTAGATCTATTTTCAGCCCGTGCAAGTCCAGCTCATAAAAATACAATCTTGCTCCTTGTCAGCACTTCTGCACTTTAATTTATTGTTCTTGCCAATCCTGGGGCCTCTCCATGTGGGAACCTCTTCATTATTGATAATCCCAGGAAGTAGTATTTTAAATTTTTATGATCTGTACTTTGTGCCATCTGAACCACCATGTATTATCTGGCCTTGCCAGTGAAGGGGGAATATATCCAGATGAGGGGTCCTTTCGGGATGAATAATTTATCCCGTTTTCACAATGCCAATTATGTTAAATTATGTTCTTCATATCAGCCGCTGACAGGACAATGGGGACTGATGTAAAATATGAAAAGAAAACAAACTTGTATCGGTGCCCAAATCCACAATGGTATTTGAAAATCTGGAGGTTCATTTTTTCCCAAATATTTGTAAAACCCTACTTTAAATAATAAGAAAGAATGTGTCCTCTTCTCTCTCCATTTCCCCATCCTCCCCTCCCCATTTCTGTTATTAATCAAGGAGCTCAGGGCTCCAGGGTTTTTTTTTACCATTTTTTTTTCAACTGCAGAGAATAGAGCCTTTCTTTGCAAATTTATTTTCTCTTCTCTCTTTCTTTGCTTATGTAGGCTGATTCCTCCAAGGTACAATTAATGATTGGCTCACATTTCTTATGCTTTCCCCTTCATAGTACTAAAAAAAAAAAGGCGACTGTTGCCATATCTTCTTTTATAGAAGGGAAGTGTTTCTGGCTTCCCTCCACGGGAACAGAACATCAAATTTCATGACACGCCCAATAGCCAGTTGATTCCAATAACTCTGTAGGGTTGTATTTCTCTTGTTCTCCACATCTTTTTAGTGTATCTCACTGTGCAGAGGCTTCTCCATTATTTGTATGACACATCTGGAAAGCCACTCTCTGGGTTATAATCCTTCCTTGGCTTTTCACTGCTTTCAAGTTAATCTTCAAGATGCTTGGTGGCATTCAGAGCTCTGTTTACCCCTCACTTCACCTGCTCTATGTTCTGGCCACTCAAAACCACTCATTGTGACTGCTCCATGTGCCAGCCTCCTGAGCGTTTTCTGAATGTATAGTGGTATCTTCTGTTCCCTCGATCTAGAAAACTCTTTTCCCTAAGTTTGGGGAGGCAAGCATGGAAACAAGAAGCTGGCCAGAGAAACCATTCATGGAGAGATGATGATGCTCTGGACTAGGGTGGCGGCAATGTAACTGGACAGGTGGATCGATTTGAGAGAAATGCTTGAGGAGCCGGAGCTGGTGCTGAAATGGATTTGGGGAGTGAAGGCAAGGGAGCAGTCATGGGAGAATTCCTGTATTTGGTTTGACATGAGCACTAGCCTGGATAATACTGCTGTTTGGGGGAGATGACTTGAGGAAGAAATGTTGAGAGGCAGGTGGATCCACAAAGAGCTTTGCTGTGGACGTGGTACATTTAGGCATGTTGGCCCAAGGGCAAATGTCCAGTAGGGTAAGCTGAGTTCTAGATGAGGTTTGGATTAAGTTATAAGGATAAGGATGGACTTGGAAGTAATAGGAGAGCAAATACTCAGAGGGGACTTGTAGGAGGGAAGCACGGCCATGACCTCACCCTGAGAAATTCTAACACTGAGAGGTCAAGTAGAGGGGGAGGATCTTGAAGAGGGAACTGAGGAGAACTGGTCAGTGAATGGGAAAAAAACCAAGAGCGATACTGCCATGGTCCCAAAAGAGAAGGGCGTTTCAAGGGGGAAGGAGTGAACAAGAATACTGAGAGGTCAAAGAAGAGAGCAGAGGACTGTCTACTTGTTCTAGGTACATGGGCAAACACCTGCTTTTGATGCGGATATGGAGTTCTAATGAGCTAACACTTCCTTAGGGGCCAAGGTAAAATATTACATGGTAATCTGGGTTACTTTTAGAGAAAAGGTAGCTTAGTTAAAGAGAGGAGATGACCGAGGACCAGCATGGGTCACCAGTGTGACCCTTGGCCTGTGCTTGAACTCAGTGGCTTGAGGAATGGGATTCCAAAACCAAAATAACTGTTTACATTAGCAAGCCACTCAGAGCAGGGGTGCCTGGGTGTCTTAGTCGGTTAAGCATCCAGCTACAGCTCAGGTCATGATCTCACGGTTTGTGAGTTCGAGCCCCGGGTCAGGCTCTGTGCTGACAGCTCAGAGCCTGGAGCCTGCTTCGGATTCTGTGTCTCCCTCTCTCTCTCTGCTCATGCTCTGTCTCTCTCTGTCAAAAATGAACAAACATTTAAAAAATTAAAAACAAAAAAAGAAAGTCATTCAGGGCGTAAGTAGCCAGTCATAGAGGTTCAGGGAAAAAGCAGGACACGGTTTTTAAGGAGGCCTATGACCCCCACTCTGTCAAACTCAGCACCTCCCATTACTGCAAGTGGTAAATGAGATACTTTAAGAAGAAATATGGTATATAATTATAAATACTATTATTATTTATGTATTTATTGTAAATATTATATATAAATTATATAAATAAATAATATATAAATTTTTAATATATATTTTGAACTTGATATACGTAAAATCAATCATATAATATATAGAAAACATTTGTGTCTGATTTCTTTTGTTCAATGTAATGTCTCTAAGATTCACCCACGTGTGTGGCATTCCATTTTATTATGAATAAACCGCACTTTATGCATTCTCCTATTAATGGGCATTTAGATTGTTTTCAGTTTGGAGATATTATGAAAAAAGTGGCCATGAACATTTTTATTATATCTTTTGGTGGACGCATTATATTTTGAGGTGATTTTTTTTTTTTGCTGGTGCCCCCCCCAAAAAAAACCCCTATTGATTTTGTGATGCTTATTTGGCCATCTTGCTAAATTCTAAAAGTTTTCAGTTCATTTTTCTTGGAACACATTTTCATCAGATAGAGCTTTTTACCTCAAGTAACAGAAAACCTAACCCACCTTGGATTAAGGTCCAAGGAGTATATATTTGTCCCTATAACTGCAGAGTCCAAAATGGACTTCAGACAAGGTATGGTCCAGAGGGCAGCATGTGATCAGGGCCCATCTCCGTTTCCCTAGGTTCCTCCGGGCTCCGCCCTCCTTCACCTGCTACCTTTGTCTTCATCTTGGGTCCTCCTCATTGGGACAACAATCTCTACAGAAGTTTCAGAACTCAAGTCCTCAATACACCAACCAGAGGAAGAGCATGCTCTTTGAGGAACACCTATAAAAAGCAAGGAGGCTTCTTTCCCCAAGTCCCTAGTCAATACTGCCTCCTATACTATTGGTCCAAATTGGGTAACATGCCCATTTCTGAGCCAATCAAAGTCTATGATCAATAGGATGGTGTGCCCTGATTGGCTTAACCTAATTAAGGGACCGTTCCTACCATGAGGGAGGCATCGGCCCAACCAGACCACATGGCTGCCACGCACTGCGGCAAGGGTGAGTTCCCAAAAGGATATCTGGAAACTTTTGATCTAAATGGATGCCGGAGATGCAACCACAAAATGTTTATTATGATAATTAGAATGACAGGGCTTATAATGATTATTCATTATCTCAGTCCAACAGTAATATTTTTAAGGTTCTGTCACCCATCTTGAGGCATCAGAAGACATCTTTCTCAAGATGTCAGCTATGCGTAGGGTCTTCTAAATTAATGTGGAATGATGAAAATGGTTTTGGGCTTTTTGAGCTTTGAAAAAGATGTTTGTAGAAATAGTGGGGCAGAAGAAAGGATGAAGGAACAAATGCTTCCTCACGTTTGATGTGTGATGTGTAGATGGCCGAGATCTGATGGCTAGAAATCTAGCAGCAAAGGGATCAACCCAAGAGGTAGTTGATTGTTGAGATGGCCTTGGCCATGTGGGAAGGCACATCAGTTTTCTAGTGTCGGACAACAAATTTTCAAAAAGGAAATGGCTTAAAACAACACCATTTTATTATCTCACAGTTTTTGTATGTCAGAAGTCCAGGCACAGGTCAGCTGGGCTCTCTGCTTGGGGTCCCACCGGTCTGAAGTCAAGGTGTTTGCCACTCTGCCTTCTTGTCTGGAGTTTGGGATCCCCTTCCAAGCCCCCTGAGGTTGTTGGCAGAATTTAGTTACTTGTACTTGTAGGACTGAGGTCCCCATCTTCTTGAATGACCTGGATGTCAGCCTGGGTCACTTTCAGCATCTAGAATCTGCCCTCAGGTTCCAGCTGCATGGCCTTCCTGTAACATGTCAGCTTACTTCTTCAAGGCCGGCAGGAGAATCTCTCTCCAGTCTGCTGTGATGGAGTTTTATAACGGCAGAATATCACCAGAGGAGTAACTATGCCATCAGAGGCCATCATCCTATCCACACTCTAGAGGGAGGAAATTATCCTGCACACATACACTGGGGTGGGGAACGGTGGGGTTAGGAAGCTAGAGGGCCATCTGAGAATACTACTTACCAGAAAAGGCAAAGGCATTTATTGCCCCAAGCCTTATGGTTCACATGACACAATGCCCAGGAAATTCACTATGTCTAGAAATAGATACCAAGATGCATCATAATACACACACACACACACACACATGTATGTATATATACGTACATACAACATGAAAATAGGGAAAAGACATTATAATTCCCAGCTTGTGAATATTTCTAAAAACGTGGATCAGAATGAGTAGACATCTACGTTTTCCACACCACTTTATAACCTGACAGTTGATCTAGTGATATCCAAAATATTTTGAATCATTAACATTTGTAGAATAGCCTCTAAGTTCACAAAGCACCTGCACATACCCAGAACATTGAGTTAGGTAATAATAGAAACACCTAGCATATGAGCTATGCTTTAAGCAGTTGCTTCCTTAGTTACATTAGCTCCCGACTCTCATGTATCCATTGAAGTTCCCATGAAAGCAAACAGCAAACTGTGTAGACCACGTGGTATTTCACACTTTTCTTTCTCTGGCCACATGGTTCACTTTGCAGAAAATGTCTTTCCTTGGGGCACCTGGGTGGCTCAGTCGGTTAAGCGTCTGACTTCAGCTCAGGTCACGATCTCGTGGTCCGTGAGTTTGAGCCCCGCATGGGGCTCTGGGCTAATGGCTCAGAGCCTGGAGCCTGCTTCTGATTCTGTGTCTCCCTCTCTCTCTGCCCCTCCCCCATTCATGCTCTGTCTCTCTCTGTCTCAAAAATAAATAAACGTTAAAATTAAAAAAAAAAAAAAAAAAAAAAAAAAAAGAAAATGTCTTTCCTTGGCTTGCTCACCCAGTAAACTTCTGTTCATCTATCACCCCCTACCTTTTTTTTTTTTTCTTTTCCAGACAAGGAGGTCAGGAGGAGCATGCTTGAACAGCATTCCTCTTGAGAAGTCCTTGCATTGCTCTTGATGGGCTGGGTAGGGAGGACCTACGGGCTGACAGGTACAGGACAGCTCAATTCCGCATCTGCTTCAAACATCTAGGGAAGAAACTTTGTCAGCTCTCAGAGGCAGTGTTCAAATAAACATTTGCTATTGAATGAATGCTCTGAGTGCTTATCCTCTACTAACTCATTTAAACCTTATAACAACCTAATGAGGTGTTTATGCTCATTGCCCCATTTTATATATGAGAAAACAAAGATACAGAAGGCTTAGCGGAGCTAGTATTCAAAGGGTGTGAATACCCTCCCTACAATACTGACAGTACCAGTATCTACCCCACAGGATAGAATTGAGATACAGACGTCCAATATTCAGTGCCTGCTATCTGCTATATAGTCAATTTGCAAAGAAGGAGACCTGCTTTTATTACCTGTGGGCAAAGAGGCGTCTGCTTTCCTGTCCTTTGGAATAGGAGGCTGAAAGAAAATAAAAAATTAACAGAACGATCCACTCCATCTCCCCAGTAGCCCTCACCTTTATTTGACTGCCCCACTTCCCTATCTGAAGGAGCCAGGGCTTGCTTCTGCTGTTTGGAGAGAGGTGAGATACAAGAGGAGAACTGACATCTGTCAATGGGTTCTCGATGATGGGGAGGAAGAGAGGGGCTAGATGGGCGAGGCCCCGAGCCTCCTTAACTAACATATTGAAGTTATCCACACGGGAGATGTTCAGTAAAGTAGTCCTTTCCCCACCTTTTCCTTTTTGAGCTACATTTAGTCAATGGCATGCCTCACAGACTTAACATGCTTCACAGGAGAAATTTTTGCTCGAGTCAGTACAATCGACTGCTGTCTCCAGGAAAACGCGGTGGGAGTTTTCAGTGAAGATTCAGTTAATCTAAGCTCCAGCGAGAAGTAAGAGTGATCATGGTTAAAAGACAGCTTCCTTTTAGCTGTGTGACCTTGGGCAAGTGACTTAGTATCTCTGAGCTTCAGTTTCCTTGTCAGAAGAATGGAAATAGTAGTGGTATGTAGATAAATGCATATGAAGTGCTCGATCCAGTTCTGGCACATAATAAATAATTCCAAAAATATTACCCATTATCATCTCATTTAACCCTCAAAACAACCTTGTTCAATAGGGATGACGATTATGGCTATTGCCCATGTTTTACAGGTGAGGCTCTGAGTCTTGGATAGCTTCGGTGTGCTTCCTGATGCTATGGCACTCAGCCATCGTTATTGATTATCTGTCAGGTTCTTTTTTCTTCTGCTTTGCCTACACAGTGGGACGCAGTTCCATAAATGCCTTGGCAGGTTGACAGCGTATCTTGATAAGATATTAACCACCTCTGCAAAATATTCAGACTTCAGAAAAATATGATCCAAGAGATTCAAAGACCTTTATGTTTTTCTTGGTGCAAGCCCTTAAATCAAATTGCAGTGAAGTGTATGTAGAAAGGTTGAGCTTCAGGTTGTTCATCATAACTTATTTACATCACCCAAACTGTGGAAACCACCTAAATGTTCAACAATAGAGACCCATCGGACTAATTGTAGAGTACGCATCCGTGACATATTATTACTGCATCAAAAGGCAAAATACAATTGCATATTTGTCTACATTAAAAAATGTTAGTATATTGTTGTATGATAAAAGTAGGTTATGATTCACAAAGCATGAACCTGTTACATAGAAAAATATATGTTTGCATAAATAGCACACATATACATCATAGACGCATATAGACACATATAAATACATCTGGAAAGGTATGACCAAAATCGTCATCTATGGTTGCCTCTGTTGCAATGGGGAAGTACGGATAACTCGAATTTTCTACGCTCTTGTGTGTTTGAGAGGGAAGTTCTTTATTTTCTGTTCTTTGTGCGATGTATAAAAATTCTAGTTACTGAGAAAAAGAAAAGCAGAGAAGTGTTTGAAGTCTCCACGTGTGCTAACACTGGCTGAACATTTCAGGTGATTGTGAAGACAAGAACGGAATATCAGCCTGAACAGAAGAACAAAGGAAAGTTCCGGGTGCCGAAAATCGCTGAATTTACGGTTAGTTTCTTGACGGGGTGACACAAACTGTAAAGGTAAGGCTGGCTTCCGCCAGCTCAAGTTTCTTCGTGCCAGTGGAGTTGCTGCTACTGAAGAGTGGGAAATGGCATAGGCTTTTTCTAGAGGATTTCTCGAGGCCACGCTGTCCGGGGGCACAGAATCTAATCAAATAACAAAAGCTCTGCCTCTCGAACACTACTTACGCTCTTTTCTGCACTGGAATGTTCAGATAATTTGATAATTGATACATGTGTCTCCTTTCCTCTTTTTCCGCCTGTCCCTGTCTCTCTATCTTTCCATCACAATCCCCGGGAAATATGATGGAAAATGTATTTTTACAAAACCCTCAAATTTCAGTCAGTGGATGGTTGCAACAAAATGCAAAAAAGACAAAAGGAAAGACAAGCTGACTTCTTAGTGGAAAAAACCAAATGGATGACTTTCTATTTCTTGGTCCTCCTCACTCGGAGGACTGATAAGTATATACCACTGTGATAAGTTGCGTGAAGGAGCCATGAAGCACGCTGTGCAAGGAGGACCTCAGGGAAATAACCTGGAGAAGTCACTTAGGTAGCTGGGAAGAGCACAGCTTGTGCAAAGGCCCTGAGGCTGGTCCCAACTCTCGAATAGGAATAAGGGCAACGAGGCGAGACTGTCGGCAGTGGGTAGGGATCAGGCAGATATGAGACAGGAGAAGGGGGCAGAAGGCAGACAGTTCTAGGCCTTGTAGACTATATGCAGAAACTTGGGTTTTATGCTAGAAGCATAAAGGAAGCCTCTGAAGGACTTCAAGGAGGGGAGAGACATGATTTAAGTGGGTTTTAAATAAAACACGCTGGCTTTTATGTGGCTGATGGACTGCAGCAGGCAAGAGGGAGCGTGGGGAGACTATTAGGCTACTGCAATCATCCGAGTAGAAAGAGACGGTGGCTTGAACAAGGATAGCAAGCAGATAGAGAGACACGGGAAGACCTAAAAGATATCTAGGAAGCAAAATCAGCCATGATTTTACTAGGACCAGTGGTTCTGACAATGGATATGGGAGCAGTCTGACTGGGTAGGAGCCCTGTCTCCAGCTTAGACCAGTCAAGGGGCCGCACCCAGCCAGCAAACCTCATTTATCGAACGGAGGTGATACTAGGGTTGCTGGGAGGGTGAAGTACAGAAGACATGCAGAGCCCTTGGATCTGTTCATGGTAAGTACCCAACAAACCGTAGCTATTTAGTGTCAATTGTGACTGGGGATTTTGAAAGTAAAAACAGCTCTTGGTTGGTTATCTGGGACTGGAGTGTGTATATGGTGAACAAGCCGTTCCCCATCTCCCTGCTAAATCTGTGTTAGCGCAGCCCGGGAGGGAATGCGGCCCCTCTGTATGCATCCCTCGGGAGGGTGAGAATTCCTTGGATGCTGACCACCTCCCCCACCTCTGAGGGCCGGGTTCTCTTACTTAGGGCTGTAGCTTTCCTGTCTGGCTCAGCGTGGGCCTGGTGAATATGGGCGTGGCCTGAACTGCAGACCTTAAAAGAATGAGCACTGAGCTTCCAGGGGAGGCCGGGGCCATCCTGGAGCATAAGGACGCACTGGGCCAGAGAGTGAGCTGACCTGTGCTCCCCGCAGCGGAGACCATCAGAAATATGCCGGGATTCAGGAACCACAATGTGCACTGCAGTGTTATTTATAAAATCAAAATATTTGAAGCAATGCTACATTGTCACCAACTTCCTCAGGATTCTGTAAACAAGCCCCGTGTCCCTATGATGGGCTATTTTGGCACTTTCTCAAGGTTTCCTTTTTCTGAGAGAGTAGTTAGTTAACTCCGAATTACCCATGAGATATTTTCGTCTTCTTTTGACTTTCCCCTGCTTTCCAAATTTGATATGAGCCTGCATTATTTCAGTAATCAAAAAAGAAGTAGAATTATTATTTATTTATTTATTATTTATTATTTATTTATTTATGTATTTATTTATTTTTACCAAATAGAGTGTTACAAGCTTCTGGTGGAATTATTCTTTATTTGGCAGTCATTTTAAAATGATGGTGATGAAGACACAATAATTTGGGCAAATACTTCAGAGAGAAAGTTAAGTGAAAAAAGCAGAGATTAAAATTGTGTGTTTTCCAGGATTGGAACTATGGAAAAACACACACACACACACACACACAAGTAAACAGAGGGGGGAAAAACGTGGAAGGAAATGTATCAACATATGCCGTCTGTGGCCGTGTTATCTGGGGTGGTGCTGGATGATTTTTTTTTCCTCTTCTTTGAGCACTTTTGGTATGTTGCCATTTAATCCTATTTAGCCTCCACAAGCCCCCGAGAGACTGATGTATTCCTCCATGTCTCAAAGGGGAACCATGGCTCAGGACAGTGACCGTGACCTGCTCCTCTAGCCAGCAGGTGGCAGGGCCAGGGCTCAGAGCTGGGCCAGACTGGCCTCTCTGTTCAGCCAGGTTGCCCACGGTAGTCACTTCCCGCTCAAACAGAAGTGGGTCAACTAAGAGAAAAGGAGGGGCTCAGTCAGGGTCTGGGCCTGCGGAAGCTCCCCATGCAGCTTGACTCGATTGGTCCTGGGAGTCAGGAAGGAAGGTATTGGGTTTGGGGGCACCTGTCCTTCGTCAGCACTGACTGTCGGGTGTGGGCGGGAGCCCCGTTTGTTTACGTAAAGCAGTGAGCATTCACAAGCCTCTCTGCTTTCTCAAAGAGAGCTGCCCCTGGGCGGTGTGGAGGGTTTATCTGTAGGGGTGAGGGGGCCTGTATCTCAGGGGCCTGGGAGGAGGCTTTGGAGGCAATTAGGAAGAGTCTAGGGTCTGAGCTGTTGGCTGCAGCAGGGCTCAGGGACCGGTGGGCTGTTCTGAAGATGGGATTTATAGGACTTTTTCCTGGTAGAACAAAGGGCTATTTACTGGGGACATTCCTTGGTGTCTCGTTTGGCTGGCTGGGCAGGGGCATGCTGTCCACTGGAGCAGGAGCTGGGAGATCTAGGCTGGGGGGATGCCTGGAGTGAGAGGTGCCTGGGGGAGATGGCCAAGGATGGTGGTCTGGTTGCCCTTGGATGTAAATGGCCTGGAACTCAGGATGGAGTTTTGTGCTGGAGAACCAGCGCCGGAAGTCAGAGAGTTCCCAGCTAGTCTTAGAGAGTGTGGTGCTGGTAAACAGTGGCTGGGCTGCCTCCCCGCGGTCTTGCTCACCGGCAGGGGTGACTGTGGGGCTGGCCAGGAGACACCTGCCCCTCATTCCAGGACCTTCACAGGGGAGGAACAGCTCCCTGCTTCACATTTCAAAACTGACCCGGACAGAGCAGCTGGAGGCAACATGAGAGAATGAGAGGACAGAACCGGGCGGGGGAGATGAACCGAAAAAGACTGGCTGAAAGAAATCACCTGGAATGTTTGTCTTTTCTAAAACCAAGAAGGCTCTTGCGAGGGGTCACAGACTTGAGAAACTGTTCATCAGGCTATTTGAGACAACAGGAGCATGCAGAGAGGAGCCCTTCCTTCTTTCTTAGTCCTGGGACCTAGGTGTTCTTCTAAAGCTGATTTTGCCATGAAAGGTGCTATGGAGGGTGCTGGCACCGTGCAAGGTGCTGGCGCTGGGGAGGATGTTGGTGTTGTGGAAAGTGCTGGTGCATCTGGCCATGCTGTCAGACCTGGTTGTCCCCCAGGCTGGTGTGAGAAGGAACTGAGTGTTGCATTTGGAGGCCAGCGTGTCAGGTTAATGAGAGGTGTTCTGGGTCTTTGGGGCTAGGATGACCTGGGCAACTGAGATCACGTCCCTGTCCCCTCTTGGCTCCGTGACCTTGGGAAAGTCCCTTCACCTTTCTGAGCTCCTGATTCCTCAGTAATAAACCAGGCCACACAGTTGACATAACAAATAGTGTAAGTCCTTGGTACCCTCTAGATCTTAATGAATGATCATTTTATCTCCTTCCTGTTCAGATCCCCTTTCTTCCTCCTGGGTTCTTAGCTTCCTGCCTAATTAGCCAGCTTTTGTCTGCTGGCTGAGGCAAATCTGGGCCTCCCTTTCCAGCTTTCCCCCTTGGGAAAGTGCAGGAATTGTTCAAGGAGAAGCCAGTTCAATGTCTGGATTCATGGGCAGTCTCTCTGGCTATCTACAGTGACCTCTGGAACCACCTTTTTGCCCACTGAGGAGTGTAGGCAAATTTTTTGGTAGGCTGTTCCTCAATAGATCGGTTATAATAGGAATAATCCTAGTATTTGTTAAAATATGCTTTTAATCCACTTTTCAGCCTAATAACAACCAAGAGGTACTCCTATTGTTATCCCCATTTTGCAGATGCGGAAACTGATGGTCAGAGAAGTGAAGTGGCTCCAAAGGCCATTCAGCCCGGATGTGTTAGAACAAAATAAGAACCCAACCCTATCCCACTCCCTCTGCCACACCTTCGTGCCACCCTGGGATTGCCCTTGCCAATTCTGTGGCTGGCTTGCCTTCCTTCCTTCCTTGTTCTTCCTCCCCCCCCCCCTTTTTTTTTGTCTTTATCAGTATTTGCTCCGAGCTGGGGCCAAAGGCCTGTTGCCGGGAGACAAAGAGTGCATGAGACAGAATTCTCTCGCTCTGGAAGGAGCTCACAAATGTGGATTAGTCGAGAACATTCTGGCCACCTTCTCAGCTGTATTGTCCCTGTCAGATCAGCAACTCTGGGCTGCTTCCCCTGATCCTCTCAGCTGGGTTTGGTGCCTCCTCTTGGTTCTGCAAGTAACATGGGGGCCTTGAATGCCGCTGTAGGGTAATTGGCTGCTCTCGCATCCGCAGCCTGGCCCCCAACCTCTGATCCCTGGAGGGCCCACCCCCACGTCTCCCGTTCCCAGCACAGGGCCTGGCATAGACTGGGGGTCTGGTGTGTGGCAACTGGAATCCCAGTCTTTTGGAACTGCCTCAGTATTCGTGTCTGACCACATCCTGATTCAGGGTCCAGAAAGTCTGACTCTGGTGGCCATGGCCTAGGCAAGCGCGGATTGGGGGCCGTCCAAGTGCGTGGGGAAAGATCCTGGGGATATCTGTAGGACACCCAGAGCATGATCAGTGGGAGAAGACGGAATGGGAGGAATGCATTAGTGCAAAGGGACCAGAACTCAACGTTCCTGTCAGACAAATGGGCACATTAACAAGATGTAGGGTGGGGGAGCGCTGGGAGTGGGAGGGCTAGTAATTCTTAGAGAACAGGGGCCTCTGGGTTATTACTAAAAGCAAGCAACAACAAAGAAACGACACAAAATAAACAAAAATCCATCCACTGATCCACTCAATCCTTTGACCCACTCAGTTCTCCAGTCTGCTTACAGGGGAAGGGAACTGAGCTACCAGTGAGTAGCTCCCCAGGGATGCTGCTAAGCCAATTTGCCTGTCAGGTTTTCCTTTCCTCCTTCTCCTTCTCTTCTGTGTGACCAAGGGACGGGGTCTCGGCCCTCTGTCTCAGGCTTCTGCTCCGCTCGTGCACCAACATAAGAAAGGACATATTGCCGTGCCAGAACCAGCCTGCCAGGGTCGGCGGCCACGTCTAAAAGCTGGAAGAGTCCAGGCCTCTTTCCCTCCTGAAAGTCTCCAATAACTGTACTCTCTTCTCCGTTCACCCGTCCTCTCAAGGCCCGGCCTCGTCCTGGGTCCCCCTGCCTCCTTTCTCAGGCTCCTGTCCTCACCGCCCCAGAGAAGGACTCTTCCGAAGGAGCCCATCCCATGAGGGCTTTGCCACCTTTAAAACCCGTCTGCAGTTCCGCTGCTCGCCTGCCTCTCCCACAAGCTCCGACTGCCCAAAGCGCTCCCCCCACTGCCTGCCTTTCTGTCTGTTCGTGCTGTCCCTTCCAGCCAGAATGCCTTTGCTGCCTTCACCATTGCACACATTCCCTATTCATCCCTCAACACCCAACCCGAGTGGCCCCTGGCCCGTGTGGTTCTGCCAGCTTGCCTGCATGGTCTATCCTTCCTTTTGGGTTTCCTGCACCTGCTGTACGAGCCTCTGTTCTAGCACCAGTAACATGGTGTGGACGTCATCGAGTTACCTGCCGCGTCTTGCACTCACCGGGGACCACAATGGTATCTTCTTCATCTTCGGACCCCAAGAGCCTAGCCAGCGTCTGGCCACCTTAGGAACCAAAAGATGGCTTCGATAACTGAGTGAACAGATGAATGAGTAGACCAAAAAAGAAAAAAAAAAAAATCCCCCTGGCTGACCGAGAAATTCTGCATTTATTAATAACACCAGAGCTCTGCCTGCCTCATCTTCAATATCTTTATTTAAAATCAGGGCCTCGGGGCGCCTGGGTGGCGCCGTCGGTTGAGCGTCCGACTTCAGCCAGGTCACGATCTCGCGGTCCGTGGGTTCGAGCCCCGCGTCGGGCTCTGGGCTGATGGCTCAGAGCCTGGAGCCTGTTTCCGATTCTGTGTCTCCCTCTCTCTCTGCCCCTCCCCCGTTCATGCTCTGTCTCTCTCTGTCCCAAAAATAAAAAAAAAATAAAAAAAAAAAATCAGGGCCTCATCTTTGCTTCTAAGCTCCTTGACAATGACACATTCTTATAAATGTCTCTTTTTGACGCCACATTCCGAGGGAGGTGAGACCCCATTTCTACCTTCGCCATTTGCTTCTGCCAATTTTTCATCAAAACCCCAGGGGCTGCTTTCCTCGGGAGGGATTCTAATCTTTGCTGACAGGGGCGAATGGAGATAAGATGCTTTATTTTATTATCTGTTGTCTTGGTTTTTATGGCTCTCCTATTTTTTTTATTGTGAGGAATGTCATAGGTGAGTTATTAAAAACACTGCCTGCTGGGTTAAGAGCAGAGTCATTATCTGGCGGGGGAAGAATCTGCATATGAGTACTCGGTGGAGAAAGGCCATGATAGCATTTGATGTTTATGCTTGCATTTTTGGCTAGGGTGTTACTGAAAATCAGAATAAAGATGCTGGCCTATGCTTTTGTCTGTGCACTTTCTCTGAGCCTGATGGAATTGTACTGTTAGGGTAGCTTTCAGAAATGCATGTTGCTGTTAATTGATCGTTGAAAACCAAATGTGGCTTTTCTGTTTTGTTTTGTTTTTAACAAAAACATCCATGGTGCTGTCTCAGAAGGAATGTGCTCAGGGTTTCAGGGAGGGCCGGGGCGACGGGGTTGGTGGGGGGCAACTCAGTGACCACTCCAGAGTCAAATAACTGAAGCTGCTTTTAGTGCTGGCTTCTCATTCTCGTCGTCGATGCAAACAAGCATTGGTAAGTCAGTGCTACAAGAAAGCAAGTGACTGGGTGAAGATATCTGATGGCCAAGAAGACTGCTAAAGTGTTGTGAACAGTGTTCTTTCCTATGGGATTCCTGCAGGGTGGGCTGGAGCTGGCTCACACCCTGTCCGGACAGCCAGTTATGAAAAGTCTGCAAACCGGTTGTTAAACTGTTGGAAGCTCCTAATGAACCATGGAAATGGGCAAACATGACGAATCACGCCCCGTCCCCAAGAGCGTGACGAAAGGCCACACGGAAGAAGGGGGAATGAATACATGGGTTGGGGATTTGTGTGACTAAGGCAGGTCATTTCACCTTTCTGGACCTCCGTTTCCCTATGTGTAAAATGGGCTAGTGATGTCCACAATCTAAGCCTGGTGTGAGGACGGAGTTAATGTAAACTAACACCGTACCGTGGGCGCCCTTGTACTTACGCAATAATATATTTCTGGGGAGTCGGTCACGTGGCCCGATGGGATGCATCCGCCTAGGCTGGGCCTCCAAGGCAAAGCCGTGCCTCGTTCCATCTCGGTTGGCCCTCCGTCTCAACTGACGTTGTCTTCGCACACCTGTCCCTCCTCCCTCACCCTGTCCACAGTGCCGGCTTTTGAACTTCTGTCTCCATCTCACCCCCTTCCATCCAGCATGAGCAAAATCGCATCAGATCATTATATCTTGCTTGAGGAATCTTCAGTGGCTCCCTACTTCCTACAGGCCAACAGCATGGCATTGCAGGCTTGTCCAGAGGTGGTCCTTGCTGCTAGTTCCTGTCCCTCTGCCACTGACCTCCTGCACGCCCAGGGCTTCAACTTTCACATAGTTCTGCAAGTCTGCCGTATGCCCGTTCTCACCTCCACGTCTTTGCCCGTGAACTTTTCCCTCGACTCTACCCCACGTGCTCTGCCTTGTGACCCAGCTCAACTGTCACCTCCTCCAGAAACCAGTCCTCGATCCCCCACGTTAATTCTTCACCTGGGAGCCCCACGGTCCCAACATTTCCCTCGGCCCCTGTGCCCGTCTCTGCTTCGGCAGAGATCTCTTGCTACCTGGCTAGGTTGCTGAACGTGCCACCGAAGGCAGGACTTCATGATGTTTTCTCCAGTCCCACATTGGGGTCATAAGAGGAAGGTGTTCGTGGAAAGTAAAACAATATTTAAAAATTATTGTTTGCAATTAATTAATTAATAACAATAACTTCCATTTTATTGAGCTTCTGTATGTGTCACGTAGTTTGCTAGTCACTTTCCATATGCCATCTTCACGATAACTCACGAAGGAGAGATCAATTTTCAACGTGCAGAGGAGAAAACTGAGGATCAGAGATGTTAGTTAAGATACTCAAGATCACACAGCCAATAAAGGGTAGAATCAGGCTTTTCTGACCCACTGTGACGTGTGTGTCTATGGATGTTTTCCTTCTTTCTTTCTTTTTTTTTGTTTTGAGAGAGAGAGAGAAAGTGGGGGAGGGGCAGAGGGAGAGAGAGAGAGAGAGAGAGAGAGAGAGAGAGAGAGAGAGAGAATCTTAAGCAGGCTCCACGCCCAATGCAGAACCCAAGTCGGGGCTCAATCTCACGACCCTGAGATCATGACCTGAGCCAAAATCAAGAGTCAGACGCTTAACTGACTGAGCCACCCAGGCACCCCTCTATGGGTGTTCTTGAGTGTATGTGTGAGTGTCTGTATGTGGTCTTTTGTCTATACCCATCTTCCAAATTGGGAAAACCTACACATTTTGGGAATTGGCTAAATTAAACTAAACTGAGAAGTGTTGTTCTATTAGAATGCTAAATTTTGCTGCCTATCCTTGCTGTTTGCCAAGCATTAGTCTAATTTTGCTTTGGCTCTTTTCTTCTTTCTTTTCTTTGAATACACTGTTTGGCCAAGCCCTGAAATGCATTGATCCAAGAAGGAAAAAGAGAAGCAGAAGTTCCCAAGGGAGAAATGCCATTTTCCTCACTGCTTGTCATGTGGCTTTGCCTCTCGGTCCCATCACATGGTGGGAGGGTTCGTCTCCTGAGTTTCTTGCTCTCTGGGCCTCCGTTGCCACAATGCGTGATTATATTAAATGTGATTTAAAAAAATTTGTGATGTTTAAGCTCCTGGAACTGTCAGAGGTAGACAGGTCCTAACAAAGTGACTGTATGTGCAGCTCATGTGTCACCACCATGTTCTATAATTATAAGAAAATTAGTTGTCATAGCAACTGCTACACAGGCCTAGCTTCCTCCTGGAGGTGCTGACAAGCCCCTCAGCTCCACGATCTGAGAAACTGGGAGGCGATTCAGTTCTCTGGGAACAGTCAACTCTTACTTGGGTGTTAATCGTGAGCTCATTCTAATTCTCCACAACTTGAACTCAGTCGCGTTATGCAATCTGACGGGTGCTGGTTTGAACTTAGTTCTAGAACACTCATTGGCTGTTTGACCTTTGGCAAGTCACCTCACCTCCATGGGCCTCAGTTTCCTCTTTTGCAAAATGGGGATACCCATGCCCACTTCCAAGGATTGTTGTAATGTTTACTTTTTTTTTTTTTTACTTTTTGTTTTTTTAGTGTTTATTTTGAGGGAGAGAGACAAGGCACCAGCAGGGGAGGGGCAGAGAGAGAGGAAGACACAGAATCTGAAACAGGCTCTGAGCTGTCAGCACAGCGCCCGACGCGGGGCTGGAACTCACAAACCGCGATATCATGACCTGAGCTGAAGTCGGATGCTCAACCGACTGAGCCACCCAGGCGCCCCTGATTATGTTTGTGATGTGCCTGTCAGAGGCTCTGGCACACAGTAGCCCCTGGTATATATTAGATATCTTCCGCTTACCCTCTTCACTGTGAACAAGGGGAAAACAAACAAACAAAAATGCCGAATTAGAGAGAGTGGATGTTTTACTAATAACATAATTATAATAGGGGCACCTGGGTGGCTCAGTCGGTTGAGCGTCTGACTCTTGATTTTGATTCAGGTCATGATTTCACAGTTCGTGAGTTCGAGCCCCAGGTTGGGTTCTGTACCGACAGCACCAAGGCTGCTGGGATTCTCTCTCTCTTCCCCTCCCCTGCTTGCATTCTCTCGCTCTCTCTTTCCATAAGTAAATAAACAAACTTAAAATTTTTTTTAGATAACAACAACAACAACAATAATAGTAATAATTTTGGTCGCATTTGTGGATAGAAAATCAAATCAGTAAATAGAAATTCTAGGATGAATCATGTATATCAGGGAAAGAAAGAGAGAAGGCAGAGAGAGGAGAGAGAGAAAGTATAAATGAATACACACGTAGATGAAGCTGACTTGAATGAAAATTCTGCCAATTTGTTTTTAACTGCATTTCTTTGAAGCTAAGAAAAAGATCTCTAGTGTCCAAAAAAAATCTCTAACCTGGGTGAGGATGCCTGACTTCTAGGCTCAGTCTCTGGACCTCAGTTTTCCCATCTGTAAAATGAGGAAGTTGGGTAGGATTGTCTCCAAGGGCTCCTCCGTCTTTGATGTTCTTACAGTGGTTCTCGACCAGGGATGATTTTGCATCCGGGGGACACTTGGCAATGGATGGAGACATTTATGGCTGTCTCAGCTGTGGCCTGTGCGTGTGTTTGTGTGTGCACCCGTGTGTGTATACTATTGACATTTAGTAGGTAGAGGCCAGGGATGCTGCTAAACAGCCTGTATCGCACTGGATGACCCCTACAAAGTATTATCCTGCACCAAATGTCATGGGTGCCAAGGATAAGAAGCATTGGTCTAGGATTTGCCACCATGTTTATTGGTCGAAAAACAGGAATCATGCCCCTCTTGCCCCACTGAGATGTGTCAGATTTGTTGAGTTATTCAGTTTCTTATCCTAGCCATCTCCTGGAGATTTGAAGCCCTGGAAAAATTAGTTAAGGTAAAGACAAAAGACTTCTCAAGGTCCTAGGGGTTCAATAAAAATGAGATGGCCTTGGGATCTGGGAAAAATACTGCCCTTTGAATTTTCTTTTCCCTTGGTACTGCATAACTCCAAACAGACCAAATGTGATTGTTTCATGAGCAGAATGCAATTTTAGACCCATAAATAGCTTTCTTATTATTTCTCTATAGAGGATAAAAATAAGTCTTGTTTATATTTCAACTGCACCCTCACTTCCAGCTTCAACCTTTGATTTTGACTTTCCATGTCACAGCCAATGTGTGTCTCTTCTCACAATCATTGTGATCACTTTTTACTCTTGCTTGAAATCATTTTGGGGCTTTCCCTGGCCTTCACAGTGATATCTGAACTGCTTAGTTCATTGCACGTGGTCCGCATGACCTGTCTTTTGCTCATCTCTTCAATCTCCCCTCTTTCCTGCCTTCAAGTTCCTCCCGCCAACCTATATTACTCACAGAATCCTGGGCACACTCTGGCCTATTTCCTCCACTCCTCAGCTTAGCTGTTTCCTGCACCCTGAATACTTTTCTCTCCCCCAGGGTCTAGTGAACACCTATTTATCTCATTGACCTGGCTCAAACATCACCTCCTGGATAAAGACCATCCTAGTAGCTTGTCCTCCCTTCCCCTCTGTCAGATGTGGAACTGTTTCCTCTGGGATTTTCCTCACTGGAGAGAGCTGGTCAACTTTACCTCCTTTGTGCAGCTATTTTCTTAACCGCAATTTTCCAATGCCCTGTGAAAGCCTGGGCTCTTGAAGACAGATGTCACCCCTGCCTGAGTTCTACATCCCCTGTGGCCTTGAAAACAATAGGTGGTCAGTAACTTTTCTCTTTAAATAAGAGTAACACATCTACATGTGCAAAGTTCCTACAGTATAAGAAGCATAAACTGAAAAATGTCTCCTTTTCTCTCCCTTCCTAATCCTTCCCACCTCAAATAGCCATTGTCTATGTCTATGCTGTCCAAATTGGAAGCCTCTAGCCAGATGTGGCTATACTCACTTAAATTAATCAAAATGAAATAAAATTCAAAATTTAATTCCTCAGTCACACAAGCTACATTTCAAGTGTTTAATAGCCACAGGAGTCTCGTGGCTACCATATTGGATGGCTCGAATTTATCGGACATTTCCATCATTGCAGAAAGCTTTATTGGATGGTCCAGGAATGGTTTATGTTCCCATCTAGAGACATTTTCTACATGTCAGCATATATAGATTTACATATGCATATATACATTTGATATCCTTTTTGTTTTCTCAAATGGGACCATTTTATATATATTCTCCGGCACCTTGCTTGATTTCTCTTAATAATATGTCTCAGAGATCTTTCCACATCAGCACATTGAGATCCTTTTTTGTTCTTGTTAATGACTGTCGACTGAGGGTTTTCATAATCTTTCAAAATCAGTGCCCTATTGTTGTTCTAGCTTTCAGTCTTTTGTCGTGAGAAACTCTGCTGCAGTGAACCTCCTAGTGTGCGTGTCCACACACACACACACACACACATCTTTCATATATTTTTCAAGTATATTTGTAGAATATGAGAATCTTTATCTTACAAGCTTTGCCAAAGAGTCTTTGGGTCTTCAATTTTAATAGGTTTGGCCAAGTTATCTACTAAAATGTTCCCACCAGTGTATTCTTCCTCCATCATGCCTGAAAGTGTGTTCTTCCCCACATTGCTGATTTTAACAATCTTTAAAAGCTTTACCAATCTGATACATAGTAAATGGCACCTCACCTTTGTTTAGGTTTGTGTATCTTTCATTATCAGTGGGATGGAGCCCCTTTCTGTTTACTAATTGACTGTTTGACCTTTGTTTCCTTCCTGGAAAACATCCTATTTGGTTGGACCACTTGCTGTTCCTTCCTACTGATGGGCGTGGCCTCTTCCCAAAGCTGAGAACTTAAGTCATTCTCACTTATTTGGTACTTTCTCAGTTGACCTTTGCCTTTTGGTTTTGTGTATGGTGTAACTTATTTATTAAGCCTGCAGGATTTCCTACTTTTGCTTTAACTTAATCACCAACTCCAGAAGGCATAAGGGAAAATACTGATACATTTGATTCTATAAAAATCAAGGCCTTCTCCCACCCTGAACTCATGTTTTCTTCTGACACTTTTATGATTTTATTTTCTATGTTAAAATCTTGACCCATCTGGAATTTGCAATGAGTAAGGTAGGAATCCAGCTTTCTCTCTTTGTGAATGGCACTTTGCCTCTTGTTCCACATTCATTAGTTAACCTTTCCTCTCCCGGACTTGTCATGCCACTGTTTTTAGATACTGCATTCCTGTATATATTTGAATTTACTGCTGGGCTCTCTCTTCTTTCATTGATTTTATAATTGTTTGGTATTGAAAATTGAGACAATACCAAGTTGTCTCCATTACATAATTTTATGACACATCTTACAATCTGTGTAAACTGTGCTTCCCTCATTCCTTTGATTTTTCAGAGACACCTTACCCCCTTCTAGTGCGTTTCCTTTTCCAGATAAATACTAATATAATGTTTAGGTTCCAAAAAAACTCACACTACTTTTTCATATTAGTTACAAGAATTAATAGATTCATTTGAGGAGAAGCTACATCTGTAAAGTATTGGGTCTATGTAGCTACAAATTTAACCTTGCATCTGCCAAAGTCTTTTTTAGAGGTTCTAGCTGAACCTTAAAATCATCTTTACAGTTCTGATTAAGTTTATTCCAAAGTATTTTATCTATTTTTTTGTTGATATTGTAAAAGGGACCTTTCCTTCCATTATATTTGCTAACTGGTTGTTATTTACACTTAATAAAAATCCTTTTGAATTTTGTACATTTCTTTGCCCAACCGGGGGTAGTTGTTACTAACGTCTCCTGTTTTTAATACTTTGTTTAAAAATGTAACCCTTTGTGTTCTCTGCATATGTAATTGTACCATCTGCCACTAATGCTAATATTGCTCTCCTATCTGATATTTAGTCTTCTTGTGCTCTTTCCCCTGTAGTTTGTTTTTAGACTCCTCATGTCATTTTCTTGTCTAATTGCATTGGCCAATACCTTCAGGTCTGCTATTCCTAACATTTCGCCATTTATATTTTGATGGATTTTTTTTCCTCCCCAAATGCCTTTTCTGCATGTATGGTTTGTCTTCTTTGGCCTGGCATTATGGTAAATTATGCAAACAGATTTTTAAATACTAAGCCATTCTCACAGGTCCACATTTGGTCACGGTATACTACTGAATTCTGTCTGATAATATATTATTTGGAAATTTGGCTTTAATAATGTTGTGAGGTTACGTTGAGTGATTTTGTGTGTGTGCTGTCTTTGTCAGGTATGGTATTATTATTATGTTGTCTTTGTAAAGAGAATGAACATGGCTTTTTCTTTCTCAATGCTCTAGAAAATTTGAAAGAACAGAGAAATCATCTGTTTTTTTGAAATTTTTAAAAAAAGAATTAAAACATAAAGTCATCTGGCTTAGTATTATTAAGAGGGTGTAGGTAGTTTTCAGTAAATATGTGAAAAATTAATAAACAAAATTTATTTGTACCCAGCTACCTCTCTAAAGCTTTTTTTTTTCAATATATGAAATTTATTGTCAAATTGGTTTCCATACAACACCCAGTGCTCATCCCAAAAGGTGCCCTCCTCAATACCCATCACCCACCCCCCATCAGCCCACAGTTTGTTCTCAGTTTTTAAGTCTCTTATGCTTTGGCTCTCTCCCACTCTAACCTCTTTTTTTTTTTTCCTTCCCCTCCCCCATGGGTTTCTGTTAAGTTTCTCAGGATCCACATAAGAGTGAAAACATATGGTATCTGTCTTTCTCTGTATGGCTTATTTCACTTAGCATAACACTCTCCAGTTCCATCCATGTTGCTACAAAGGGCCATATTTCATTCTTTCTCATTGCCACATAATACTTCATTGAATATATAAACCACAATTTCTTTATTCATTCATCTGTTGGTGGATATTTAGGCTCTTTCCATAATTTGGCTATTATTGAGAGTGCTGCTATAAACATTGGGGTACAAGTGCCCCCATGCATCGGCACTCCTGTATCCCTTGGGTAAATGCCTAGCAGTGCTATTGCTGGGTCATAGGGTAGGTCTATTTTTAATTTTTTGAGGAACCTCCACACTGTTTTCCAGAGTGGCTGCACCAATTTGCATTCCCACCAACAGTGCAAGAGGGTTCCCATTTCTCCACATCCTCTCCAGCATCTATAGTCTCCTGATTTGTTCATTTAGGCCACTCTGACTGGCTTGAGGTGATATCTGAGTGTGGTTTTGATTTGTATTTCCCTGATGCCTCTCTAAAGCTTTGAAAGCTTTTTTTTTGAAATGCACCCATTGTCATTCTCTTAACTGTAACCCCCTTCAGCAATTTTTTTCTAAGTGGCCCCATTCAGTCAATAAGTATTTACCAAATAGCCACCGTGACCCAAGCCTTGGGGTAGGTGGTACGGGTGATTCATGGAAGTACCACAATCTAATGTTCCGGAGATGATGGCATACAGCTAAAACCTCCATTTGTGTATATTTATTTGATTTTAAAGCAACATCACTTATCATTGAATATTAATAGAGCTCGGGGCTCTGTATTTACAGTTTACCCTTTAGGCACACATGAATTATTTTTGGCTCTAGATTACAGCATCTCACTCCAAAGAGACAGCAAATTGTCTCTCCTTTTGTGTTGGAGCCTGCTGTCATCTCTGACGCTGGTCTGCAGAGTAGGGCCACACTTATTTTCAGCCGTGGAGCTCCCAGTGTGATTCACCTCTTTTTACTTCCTTGAGCTAGGTTTTTTTTTTTTTTTTTTATCTGTAAAATGGAGACACCAATCTTGTTTAGTAATACTTAGATGAGAAAACATTTGTAAAGCATCAAAATGCAGTGGGCAACCAGCAGACCTAGGTTTATTTCCCCAGATACCTAGCTCCGTACTAGGCCCTGAAGAAGCCACTCGTGGAATATGTGTTCAGGGCTGGACTATTTTTAGAGCCCTTGACTGGTCTTCCCACCTCCCAATATTACCCCCTCCAATTGAATCTCCATCCAAACTGCCAGAGCAATATTTAATGTTCAAAGGGAAGGATGTCAGTAGACACCAGATATTACACACATGTTAGCTCTCCTGTCTTCCCAATAAACTCTAGTCTGACCCCATACTCCTTCTTGAGCTTGCCTCTATTTACCCATCAAGCTTCCTCTTTCACCATCTGGTAACATCCACATCCCCACGCCTTTACACACGCTGTTCTCTCTGCCCACGTCACTCTTCCGCTCTCCTTCCAGGCTGGCTTCGTTGCGTAGTGCTGTCTTCCTCACAGCTTTCCTTCTAAAGGGCTCTTTTGACGGTAGAGACCATGTAGCTGTCCACATCCCTGCGTCCCATGTGCCTGGCCCTGGGTCTGCCATGGACTAGGTGTTCCGCCCATATCTATTGTCAGGTGCATGATTAGTCTTTAGGTTACATGGTAACATATGAATGAGATTTTTCTCCGTTTCAGCTCTCAGAGGAGCCCTGAGGAAATAGTTCTTTAAAACAGGAAAATGAGGCCAGGAAAATCAATTGCATTTCTCGGCTGCAGGAGATGTCGGAAAAGCGTGACTTTCCCGAGCCTCCCAGGGCACGGCACCATAATGGGGAGTTGGAGGCACCTTTCATTTAACGTGGATCTCAAGCAGGGCCCAGGCTGGAACTCACCAAACCATTCAGCCACCCACTGCTCATGAAATTCAGGAGCAGGCGTGTTTGAAAAGCCCCGAGACGCCTTGCACAGCTCCTTTCTTCTTTTTAAGTAATAATGAGCTGGCTGGGCAGCCTTGCCGATGATTTTACAGTTAAACACCCACACTCCAAGATGCCTCCTTCAATAAGTGGATGGGGAAAAAGGCCAGAGAAAATATAGGAGGGTGAATATTGATGGAGTGTCTTCTGGGCTCCAGGCACTGGGCTTGCCGTCTTCATCATCGCCTGGACCTTCATAACTGCCCCGGTAGGGGGAGAGTACTGTAAGCACTGCCTTTGTACAGAGGAAAACACAGAGGGTGAGACAGAGCTGATTTGCCCAAGGCCACACAAGTCAAACGAAAACCATTTGTGCATCTTCCGAGCGGTTTGTTTTTATCTTCTGGACTCTAAGAGATCTACTTCCTTTCTTTGGTCAGGCTGCTATAAACCCTGAGTCGATTTTTGCCCCTCTGCTCCAAGTATGGACACTGTGATAACACCTGCCTCCCATTTATCCCATCTTTGTTCCTTCCACTTACTTCCTTACTATTTTCCTCATCTGTGAAATGTGGGTAATCCTAACAATACCTGTCACAAAGGATTGTTATGAAGACACAGTGGAGAAGCCCTGTAATGGACTCAGGGCAGAACTTGGCACACCGTGAGCCCTCAGTGAATGTTAGTGATTACTAGATCACGTAGCATGTAGGTTGCTTTCGATCATTTCTGGGAAAAGATGGGCGGGGGAGGGGTGCCATAAAAATAAGATGAATGAAACTAGTTAGGTGGCATTTACTTACTCCAGACGGATTTATTGAACACCTACTGCAACCAAGCCCTGGCCGGATACAGGGGCTGCCAAGATGAATCCTCAAGGCTGGGGACTCTCAAGGAGAAGACGGCACAGGCGAATGTCGCACTGACTATCTCAGCCACGGAGCCTGTTGTTAACAACGTTCTACTCTCTGCATCTTTTGCCCTGCTTGATTTCCATGTCTGGGAAGCAGCCCTGACCTGAACCTCACTCCCAACCCTTTGGTTTTCTGCAATCCTGCAAAGAGCAGCGGATAGGAAAGGACATGACCCTTCGCTCTGGGTCACAATGCCCGCGAGGGACTGCCGAGAGGGGAAAGCCTGAGGTCACAGCCGAATAAGCACACAAACAGGAGCCCAGACTGCAATCCCTGCAGGGAACTCGGCAGAGGGAAGGTAATTTCATTAGGTTCCAAGCCCTTGCTTTAGTGTGCTGCTGGGGAGAGGTCTCTCTGCGGCCTTGCAGGCTGGCTGTGTGCACTACTTTGTGTGTCTACTGGGTGATGGGCTCGTGTTTGTAGAGTCAGAACAATTTATGAGGGACATGCACTTCCGTTATTGGGAGCCAGGGAGAACGGGCGAAATGCAAGGGCGCGATCCCTGCCCCAAAAACACCATGCAAAAGTTAATTAAGGCTCTGACTCACCAGACCATTTCTGATGAAATTAAGAGGTACAGCTAAGCGTCGACGATTTCAGTGACAGGAAGTGAAGCAGTTGCTTCTATGGGTGACCGCTCCAGGAATGCATTTCAGTAATAACGACAGCGATGATGCTCAGCGTTGTTGGAAGCTTTACCTCCAGTGTCTTTGCGAGTCCTTCCAATGTGGCTGGTAGGTGGCTGGCATGATAATCCCGTTTTTGCAGATGGGAGATTGAGGCTCTGAGAGGTGGCGCTACTTGGTTAAGGTCACACAGCCAGGAGATGGTGGAGCAGAGACCGGATCCCAGGCCAGTCTGGTGCTTGAGCCTACCTCCTTCTCCCACCTCCCACTGCTTCCCCGTCTCTGCGAAGCCACTGCTTCCCTTTTAAGCCCCTGCTTCCCCGTCTCTGCGAAGCCAACACTGAACTTCCGTGCCACCCGTATGTTGATCCCTTAGGAGCCTTTTGTTTCCTTCACACCAAATTAAAATCATAATCATGGCAGCAGTAAATAAAGTGCCTGACCTACCTACCTGCTCACAGCCCATTTTGCCTGCATGTTGGGTCAGATTTGTAGCTCCAATCACTCCTTGTGGAAACAGCAAGGCTTGTGTGACATCTTAATTTACGGAGTTTCACCTTGTGCAAAAGAGCCCTTGGCCAGATTTGTGAGCGTCTCCTTGTCTGGACCATATTTACAAAATGCTGGTGAGTGACAAGGTTGCAGGGGACTCACCTTGCTCAGCAGCCCAGGCAGGAAGAAAGCCCAGCCCAGCACATGTTAGAAAGAAGGCCTTGACCTGGCCTTGCCGTGTGACCCGGGTAAGTCCCCTCACCTCACCTCGGTAAAACAGGGACAGTCATATCTTCATCAAACAGTCGCTGTGTGGACTCAGTGGAGTGATGCATGCAAAACCCAGGGCCTGGCTCGTAGCAGATACTCAATAAATGTCAGGTCCTTCTTCTCCACACCCCCACAACCCCCGCACCCACTGTCGTAGAAGGTGCTAGGCCTCTTTGGAGATGTTTTGTGGACACATGCTCCAGAGCCCTTTATTTTTTTTTTTATTTTTTATTTTTTTTTTTATTTTTGAGACAGAGAGAGACAGAGCATGAACGGGGGAGGGGCAGAGAGAGAGGGAGACACAGAATCGGAAGCAGGCTCCAGGCTCCGAGCCATCGGCCCAGAGCTTGACGCGGGGCTCGAACTCACGGACCGCGAGATCGTGACCTGGCTGAAGTCGGACGCTCAACCGACTGCGCCACCCAGGCGCCCCTCCAGAGCCCTTTAATACCACCCCCCTGCCCTGTCCAGTAATTGGTCATACGTGCTCATGGTGCCACCTGGGAGCTGGCTTTCCACTCAGCTCCAAACCGCTCACATGCGTCGCCTCACCTTGGACCTCATCCCTTCCCTCCTAGAATCCTTCCAGGGGCCAAGTCCTCGTTTCAACCTTTGTTGCTACCTGACCTTGACCCAACCACTTTTGGAAACTTATTTCCTATAAAGTAGGGCTGAAAAGACCAATTTTATAAGGTCTTTGAAACATTTAAGATGAGTAATGAAAGAAAACATAATTTTGCACCTGCGGCCCCTAATTTGAAAATTGGGATGTTTCACTTGAAGTTCAGAATCTCCGTCTTTTCTTGAAAAAGCAGAAAATCAGCTGTAATACATCCTCATTCCTGTCCTTGGCAGCATTTGCCTGGGTCTGAGCTGCTGCTGTCCCCTGTAGATGTGGCCTTCCCCCCGCCCCCCCCCCCCCAGTTACCCCAGTCCTATTGCCTCACCACCAACCCTCTTCCCTCATTTATGTTGCTTGGCTGTTCTGTACTTGCACATAGTAGGTGACCAGGAAATGCTGACTCCTTGCATCTTAATAGGTTGTTTGGATCAAGGATGCACTTGCTTATATCTCTATTCTGTGTTTGTGTTTCATTCGTCAACTTAGAAATGCACAACCTTGTGAAGTAAGCCCTCTGCCTCTCCATCCTGTAACAGCCTCCCTGTCAGAGGTCTTCACGTCCTCTGGCCCAAGTCGAACAATGGTTTGTACTTTGGAAATGAAAAGTACTTCAGGAGGCCAGAGGTTTGTCTCCCACATAAGCTGGGCCCCCAGACCCTCATTTCTTCTTTCTCATGATTATGCCAATAGCAAATTAAGCTGAGAAAAGAATTGCTTTGGAATGTTCCAGTTTAAATTGTGCTTTTCTCTTTCAAGGGCTCTACAAATGTTAATGAATTCCTGGCTCTACTTGGGTCCACACTTCTACACCCCTTCCATAGGGGGTTTCCCTTTCTGGGTTCTGAGAAAGACCCTTGAATTATTGCTCACATAAAGTTTCAGGCCACAGATGTTTCATTTTCCTTTTCCTTTCAAAAAGCAATTTACTTAGTGGGATTCATTGGGGCCCAGGAGAATAGGCTTTTTAAATGGGTTTTTGGGGGCTTCCATGGGGAGCTGGCCAAATAGTGTAATAATACAATCCTTTTGGTTTAGGGATGGAGAAGACCTTTGTATTCCAAATAGCCACTCTAATAGTAGCCATTCCAGAGGAAGTAGAGTGAGTGGAAGATCCCAGCCTTTGGGATCATACCTGAGTTCAAATTCTGCTTCTCAGTTCATTATTTGAGTTTACTTAGGAGAGTGACTTAATGTCTTTGGGTCTTATGTTCCTCATGTATTTTATTTAAAAAAATTTTTTAAATGTTTATTTATTTTTGAGAGAGCATGAGAGAGAGACAGAGCATGAGTGGGGGAGGGCCAGAGAGACAGGGAGACACAGAATCCGAAGCAGGCTCCAGGCCCTGAGCTGTCAGCACAGAGCCCGACGCGGGGCTTGAACCCACGAAATGCGAGATCATGACCTGAGCCAAAGTCGGACGCTCAACCGACTGAGCCACCCAGGCGCCCCTTATGTTCCTCATTTATAAATGATAAGACCTACCTTATAGGGTTGGTTTTAAAAGTTACAAATAAGAAATAAAGTTAAAACGACTATACTGTGTTTAATAATTCATACTGTCCCTCTTAAACCGTTGCAATGCAATCATCTTGGATATGGAAGCACAGCCTATAAACAAAGCCAACTCCTTCTCCAGGAACTGACCCCGGCAGAGGAATTAAACAGAATACGGGCGTGAACAAAACGAATGCTCACTCTCGAGGCCCATCACGTCATTTTAGGGTCAGCAGTTCTGTCCAAGAGGTAATGTGACAGAAATCATTCTGCCATTTGCTGAACGTGTACTGCTTCAGAGCAAAACTAATCCGATCTGGATCACTTCACGGCACCTTTCAGTGCTTCTGTGGGCTAGGACTCATTGTAACTCCCGTCTTAGAGATGAAGAAACTGAGGCTTAGAGACATCGCAGAACTTGTCCAAAGTCATGCAAAAAGCAGGGGGAGGAGCTGAAAGTAGAGAGCACGTCTGTTCTGAGTCTGCACTGGCTTCAGACCAGCCCTGGCCTGTAGTGATGGCTGTCTTCAGTCTTGGCCAGGTATTTCATAAGACCCAAACAATTTCTTTCCTTCTGACTAGGCAAACAGACCTACAAAAACATCATGGGTCTTTGTTTTGGTCACTCTGGTTATCTCTCCTTCACAGGTCTGTCCTTCAGTCCAAGGAATCTAAAAATAAGAGAATGAATTCATTAGCATTCAATGAGTACAGTTTGTTTGGCATGACAAACAAACAGACAAACCATCATTCAAAACATGGAACTGTGGGACAGTCAGAGGAAATAAGATTTTAGATCCTGAGGTATGTTTATTCCTCCCAGATCCTTGGTGAGGACTAAGAATGGGATGGACATCTCTGGGCACTGACTCCGTGACAGGCACTGTCACTCAGTATTTTCACATAGTGATCTCATTTTACCCTTACCCCAGGCCTTCAAGGTAGTTATTATGATCCCAATTTCCAGATGAGAAAGCTGAGGCTGGGCAAGTGTAAATGGGACCACCATTCCACTTTTCTCTCTTCATCAGGACAGAACAGACTGATGGAAAAATATTCCACCTGAGGCCACACTGAAACATATCTGGCTGACCTGAGAATATTTGGGCCTTGAGGGAAGGCTCAGCTTCTAGGTATTACCTGGAGTTGACAATGGTGAGCATCTTGAATGGGCCGAGAGGCTGTGGAGTCAGTGCACATACCCACATCTGTAGATTGACCAGAGCTAGGAAGAGTTTTGGGTGCCAGAATCTTTCCATTCTTTCCTTCCGAGGCTCCCTGCCATGGATGTCTGTACATTAGGAGGCAAAGTACTCCTGGTGAATACCCGATAACCTGAGAGACAGCTTCTTCCATGAGCAGAGTGGCTTGTATCTATTGGTGGGAGGCCTAGAGAGTCACTGGCTTCTCCTCTTGGTTTGCCCCCCCTCACCCCAAAGAGGGATCTCATACTACAGTCGGAGGAAAGGGCAACCGAAAGCATCTGAGGGAAGATGCTTCACCAGAGGGAGGAAACATGAGCTGGAAGATAGGAGAGAGAGAGAGTTTGCTCCCAAATCCTAACGTCAGGCTGACCCAGTGATCACCCACAGGGAGAGGAGGTATAGACCGGAGAAGAGATGGCTCAGACTCCTCCTGTGCAGGAAGGAGGAGACCCTTACCCTTTCATGATCCACGAAGCAAGAAAAGAAGAGATATTCGTGGGGCCTGAACTCAGAGGGGCAGGGAGGGCAAGATTACGGGCTGGAACCTGGGGCTAAAGACATAGCGTCCATAGATTTGCCTGCTGGGCTCTGAAAAATAAGATCCACGATGCCTCTCCTTTAGGGGAACCAGAAAGGGGGACAGTGAGGGGCGCTGTATCAGAGGTCCCCGGGACCACCTCTAGATTCATTTGAAGGGCTCCCAGGGCCCAGGGTATGGCTGTATTCGGCACTATGCTTTATTATAGTGAAAGGATACAAAACGCTGTTGGTAAAGGAAGGAGGTACATGGGATAAAGCCCAAAGTTCAAAGCCGAGCACGAGCTTCCAGAGTCCTCTCCTCTCGGAGTCACACTGGACACACCCAAATCCCCCAGCAATGAGTTGTGACATGCGTGAGATGGTGTCTACCAGGCAACTCATTAGAGACTCAGCGCCCAGGTTTTTTCCTAGGAGCTGGTCGCGTCGGCACCCCTCGCCCAGCACGTACCCAAGTTCCAGAGCCCCCGAAGGAAGGCCGGTGTTCAGCACAACCCATGTGATGTGTACAGTTAAGGCACAGTGAGCCACTCTTCTTAGCTCTGGGAATGGCGGGGCCCTCCTGATGCGCAGGCTCCCAGACACCAGCCAAGCGCCAGCCTTGCAAGTAGACCTTTCCAAGGGTGACGGTCTCTGTAAAGATTCCTCCAAGACTCCTCCGGGCTGGATGGGTACATGTGTATGTGTGGGGGGTGGGAGGGGCAAATAGGTAGAAGATGGGGTACGGATTCCTTCCTCCTTGTGGACCGAGGTGGCAAATGGAGGAGAGGAGCCGAGCTCTGCCTCCCCCAAGCACAGCTGACTCCCCCCCGAGGACCCTCTGCCGTGTGGCTGTTGTAGCAACGGCAGGCCTGCTTTCGCACCCTTGCAAGATTTATAGGAAGACGTGGGGTAGCTTATGTGGCTTAGAAACCCTACTGGCGTTCCCAGCAATGCCACACTTAGGAGCTCGGAGGATGATTTCTAATTTCCCAAGCCAGTTTTGCTGACCTGATTCTCTCTCTCCTTTTTTTAAAAATCAACTCTTCCGCCAAGAAAGGGGATTGAGGAATGAAAGTAGCTTAATGGAATGGGCTATTTGGGCTGCAGGGCTGGTGTTTCCATGGAGATACGGCTGCAGGCTGCGTCTAGACACGGTCGGCTGGGATGCAGGGAGACAGCTGTGTGCATCTGAGGGTGGCCGTGATGTGCACGGAGGGCTTCCTGGGTGGAGGAGACCCGCCCTGCTCTGGGGTCTGGCTCTGGCTGGGGCTGAAGCAAATGGGTGTGAGTGCTTCAAAGCTGATGCGTATGTTCTTTGTGGCAGGGCCGGAACAAGAACTGGGCAGGTCACTGAGGCACAGCCCCTGCCCTGGAGAAGCTGATGGTTCCGGTGGGGTGGGTTGTTGGGACAAGAAGTCGTGCAAACACAGAGCAGTAAGTGACTGTGGCCAGGACCCAGCACATGGAGCTTCAGAGAGGTGTCCCTCCGGAGGGATAGGTCCAGGAAGGCTTCCTGGTGTGTGTTGTGAGATACCCTCCAGGGGGAAGGGAGTGGAAAGTCATGCCAGTAGCAGGAAATCTAAAACTTTCAGGAACTAGGGAGGGAAATGGGGAGGGCGAGAGAGAGGGGGAGAGAGAGGGGGAGAGAGGGAGTGTGTGTGTGTCCGTGTGTAGGTCTTTGTGAATCTCTGTGTTTGTGTACATATGTGTGTCTGTGTTTGTGTGTGTGTGTGTGTGTGTTTGCCTGCGTGCGTCAGTGTGTGCGTGTGCGTGTGTGCATGTGTGTGTGTGTGTGTGTGTGTGTGAGAGAGAGAGAGAGAGGGTTCCTGGGGCCGTAGCAGTTGGTGATGTGGGCCAGGAACACAGGGGCCAGTGCAGTGCTGAAGAAAGAAAATGTGTTTTGGATCTCAACAGATCCGGTTTCTAGATCTTGCTCCACTACTGATGGGCTGGAAAATTCTGGCAACTTACCCAATGCCGGCAATCCTCAGGCTCATCGCCTGAAAAGCATCAACAATACGCACTCTCTAGGATGCCGGCTGGGACTGAGCGAGCTCATATGCGTAACGTGTCAAGTACTTACCAATCGAGGATGTGAGGTTCTTGCTCTCTTCTCCTAGAGGCCGGACAAAGTTTTGGTCTTTGCCTTGCTCTAACTACAGTTTCCAGGCCATCTGCGTCCCAACCCGTTGGACTTGCGTGGAAATGCTGGTTTCTGGGTGTCAGGGCAGATGGAGGGAACCAGAGTCTCTGGGTGTGAGGCCCAGAAGCCTGCAGCCGGTCAGTCTCCTTAGACGGTTCTGATGCTCAGTAAATCGTAGACGCACTGTGTCGGGACAGGAGGTCAGGCCCGCCGTGGGCTGAGATGGGATCTTCAGCCCCACTATAAAATGCGTTGAGGGATAATTTAGGAAGATCCTTTTGGGGGCCAGCAGGGATGGTGGATTGGGAGGGGAAGGCAGGAAAAACCAGAGAAGGGATGCCCCCCATCAGAGGTGGCTTTCTGCCCCATCGACAAGAATCACCAGTAGGACCCTCAGGCCCTTGGAAGCCCAAAGACAGATGCCATTGCCCTGAAGGGTGTGTCAGTCAGGGAGGACGGGCCACAGGTGAGGGCAGCACAGGGGAACACCCGACGGTCCTCACGCCGAGGAAACACCCGGACCGAAATCAGCTCTAATCCTGCACGATTATAATAGTAACAGTGACGGCCACAAGGAGTGTTAGCATTTACATGGTGCTTTTGCCTTTTGCATTATTCATCTTGGTCGTACCTCGTGACGGTTTTGTGTGGATTAGGGTAATGACTCAGAGCCCTTCGGCAGGTGATACAGTGGAGGTCTGCCGTGGGCAAGGAGGAGTCAGACTTGGTATGTGAGGATGCTTTCTATGTGATCACAGGAAGTTGGATGGGCCACAAATGGGCAAAATGGGAAGAAGTGGAAGGAATCGAGATTCATGCGGGGATGCGTGTTGATAAGAATAAATAGCAAGTGTGTAAAAACAGACTTGAGATGATGGCGCGATTGTAATGGGTGTTTTCCTCTTGGATTTCCAATGTTGTTCTTATTATAATGGTGCCATGCGCTTTGAATAAAAATAAACTGTAACAAAGTTATAGATTTATCAGCAGTATAACATATGGTAAGGCAGCTGTGTTTCTGAGTTAGGCAGACCTGAGTTTAACTCTTCACTCTGACTTCACATATGTAAAGTCATTGCCATCTGTGAAATGGGCACATTGATAATACCTTCCCCACCGAGTTTTGAGGACATGAAATGTATGTGCTCCATGGGTGCTAACTAAGGTCATTATCACAGGCAGGGCCCATCCCGAAGGCTTCATGCATTACCACATGCTGTCTTACAATAGCCAGTATGAGGTAGCCATCAGTATCACCCCCATTTTATTTTATTTTATTTTAAAAAAAAATTTTTTTAACGTTTATTTATTTTTGAGACAGAGAGAGACAGAGCATGAACGGGGGAGGGGCAGAGAGAGAGGGAGACACAAAATCGGAAGCAGGCTCCAGGCTCTGAGCCATCAGCCCAGAGCCTGACGCGGGGCTCGAACTCACGGACCGTGAGATCGTGACCTGAGCTGAAGTCGGACGCTTAACCGACTGAGCCACCCAGGCGTCCCATCACCCCCATTTTAGAGAGAAGTAGGTCAGGGATTCCCAAGGGCAAGCAACTTGCCCAGGGTCACACAGCAAGTTAGTGACAGAGCTGGGCTTTCGGTCCAGACAATCTGGCTCTAAAGCTCTACTCCAGTTAAGAGCTTGGTGCTAGGGAGACGGCTAGGGGAACCAGAATGTCACCGGGGCAGAATTTATGGAAGCTACCATCCCCTCGCACTTTCCACTCAAGGCCTATTGTCAGGATCTTTGGGACCGAGCCAGGAGCAAGGCACCGGGTGGCCTAATTCCGTCTCTGGAGGTTCCAGCTGTCACACGCAAAAAAGATGAATGTGTGTCGGGCAGCTCCGTTTTTATGTCCCCACAAAGTTTAATTTCCCCGATGTGAGTGCTTGGATTGCTTTGAGGTTTCCAGAGTTTGCATTTTTCATAAAAAGGGCGGTTTATTGGGCATTGTGATGCCGCGAGGCTCTAGTACATGAATGTTAATGAAATTCATGGTTCCTGCCATAATGAGGATCTTAGATCCTTGGCAGTTGGTGGAAGGGTTCTGTTTTTCTCCTCTGTCTTCCTAACTCCTGGGATTTCCACGTCTAGGTGACATACCCCTAGCAAGTTTAGAGTCCGCGCTGTCTTGTTTTGTTGCGCTGTTCCAAGCCAAGGCAGCAGCAGGACAGAAACATGTTTACCAAAAGGCAGTGGTTAGGGCGGGGGGGAACTGCAGGATCAAATATTCCAGACTTCCAATCCGGCTCCGCTACTCCATAACCAGGTGGCCTGGGGCCGGCTACATTGTGCCTCTGTGCCTTTGTTTGCACAGCTGTCAAGTGTGGGTAATAATTGGGCTTGTAGGTTTACCGTGAAAGATTTTAAAAGACAATACACAAAAAGTGCTCGACACAGTACCCAGCACAGTACTGTACAGGCGGTAAGTGATTGCTGTTATTGGTTAAGCTCCCCCCCTCCCTGCCCTCTCCCGCACACCAGGACAGCCCCAGGCAACGTTACAGGCGTCATCTCATTTAATCCTCCCAGGGGTCCTGTGGGCTGGGATTTTTGTCCCCATTGAACAGATGAGGAAATGGGCTCAGAGAGGTGAAGTGTTTGCCCCAGATCACACAGCTCATCAGAGACAGACGCAGGGTGAGAACCCTATTGGGTTGGGGTCCCCCACCCCCTCCAAAGAACTTCGTGGACACTGCCCAGAATGGCGGGTCTGTCCTCCCAGCCATCTGAAGGAAGCCTCTCATCTTTGACAGGCACAGCAGACAGACAAGGAAATCACTTCAGGGGCAACCAAGAATTCTTCCAGCAGCAGGCAAACGACTGCAGACGACCTCGTGCAATGATTGTATCCGGTCACCCTGCAAGGCTGCGGAACAGTTAAGAAGGGCCCTGAAAATTTGCTGCTGGCAGTGCTTTGTGCCAAAAAATGAGAAAGGGGTTGTGGGGTAGGGAATGTGGGATATGCATTCGCATCCGCCTGGCCCCCTACCCCATGCCAGCTCGTGAGCTGGAAGCTGGGGCCAAAGAGACAAACAAGATCAGGTCTCTGCCCCCGTGACACACACTCAAGAGAACAGACAACCATGGTACGGGAGCTGAGCGCTAAGTGGTGCAGGAAAAAAAAAAATGTAGTGAGGGCACAAGTAGGCAAGGGAAGGCTTGCCGGCAAAGGCAACGTGCTGTGAGTTGGGTTTTGAAGCATGACTAGGAGTTCACTAAAGGGGGAAAGGCTGAGAAAGCGCACCAGAGCCACACACGTTGAGAAAAGTGACGGTCTTCCCGAGTGGTCGGAGCTTCTGAAGAACACGCTGAGGAACGTGGCGGGTGACAGGGAGAAATCAAGGAGCTCTCCCAGGTGCAGCATGGCCAGCCACTGTGGGAGGGCACTACAGTGGCCGTGGCAGAACATATTACCGCAAACCGTGTGGCTTAATGCAATAGAAATTTAGTCTCACGGTTCTGGAGACCAGAAGTCCAAAATCAAGGCAGGCTTGCGCACCCCCTGAAGGGTCTTTCCCTGCCTCTTCTGGATTCTGGTGGCTTCAGCTGTCCCTCGGCTCACCAGGGTATCATTCCAGTGTCTGCCTCTGTATTCAAATGACTCCTCTTCTCCTTGGGTGTTCGTCTTCCTCTGTGTGTCCCGTAGAAGGGCACTTACTCTTGGATTTAGAGCCGGCCCGCATAGTCCAGGATGATTTCATCTTAAGATCTTTGACTTAATTGTACCTACAAAGACTTCATTTCCGAATAAGGTCACATTGACAGGTTCCAGAGATTAGGACATGCACGTATCTCTTGGGGGGGGCCACTGCTCAACTCACTCCAAGGCTTCACATTATCTGATGTAATCCTCCAGACTCTGAGAGGCAGAAACTATTGTTGTTCCCTTTTTACGCAAGAGGAAACTCGCTAAAAGGGTAACCTTTATGAGAGCAGGGACCTCCCCTGTCCTTGGCGTTGGATGCCCAATGTGTAGAATTATTTTTGGCACATTGTAGTTGGTCAGCTGATAGTGAATAAATGCCTTATGGGGAATATCGCATGGGCTGAAGAGCCTGGGCCAATACTTTATTGAGTTAGACTCCAGTCTGTATTGTTTAATTAACTGTATGAGTCCGAAAATGAGGTAGCCTCTCTGTGCCTTAGTTTCCTCATCCAAAAAAATGAAGATGTATCTACCTCATAGGGCTGTTGGGAGGCTTACAAGGATAAATCCATATCCAGTGCCCAAAACGGAGCCTGGCACATAACCAGTGCTTAGTAAATAGAAATGTGAAGTGTTATTCCACACTGCCGCTCAAGAGGGGAAGCAGACCAGGGGTGGTTAATTATGGTGCACTGTGAAAAGTGCCAGGGAGCTGTGAGCAGCCAGGGGAGGGGCTAAGAAGACTTTTGGGGAAGACTTTGGGGAAGAGGAGCTACCTGATCTGGGTCATATAGGGCCAGCAGGTGCAAGAGTGTAGAGGTGGGGGAGTTAGGGTGCATCAGGCAGTGGGAGGAAGGGGGCTGAGCCCCAGGGGGGATGTTGAAGACAAATCAGGAAAGGCCTTGTCTTCTGACTGAGGCGGAAGATAGTGGGCTGGTTCTGGAATGGAGAGGTCAAGGTGCCGTTTAGGCGCCTCAGTGTATTGTCTGCACATAGCTGCTACCAACTGTGGGAACTCGGGCAAGTCACATAACCTCTGAGAGCCTCAGTTTATCCGTTGGCCAAGTGGGGATAATAATGCTACCTGGGGGCGCCTGGGTGGCGCAGTCGGTTAAGCGTCCGACTTCAGCCAGGTCACGATCTCGCGGTCCGTGAGTTCGAGCCCCGCGTCGGGCTCCTGGCTGATGGCTCAGAGCCTGGAGCCTGTTTCCGATTCTGTGTCTCCCTCTCTCTGCCCCTCCCCCGTTCATGCTCTGTCTCTCTCTGTCCCAAAAATAAATAAAAAACGTTGAAAAAAAAAATTAAAAAAAAAATAATGCTACCTGTTGCCTACAATTGTGCCAATATTCATATACAGTGAGTTCCCAATAACTCTTAGCACCTATGATTAGTAGTGCTATTCCTACCACTGTTACTGTCGTTGTATGGACATACGGCTCATGGTGGGTGGTCGTTATGGCCCCTGTCTTGGCACGGCTTTGCCAGAACTGCGAGCTGCATACCCCGTGTTGAGTTCTTTGTCTTCTCTCTCTCTGACCTACGCTCGAAAGTTTGAGGAGAAATCTCAGGCAGGTCTTAGCGGATCCCAACCCAAATCCTGATCCTTTTCAAGGTTAAGGTGCTTTCGTTTGAGCGCGTGTTGGGGGGCTGTAGTGGATGGGATTGAGAATAGGGGATGGAAAAGACCAGAAGGCCAAGTGCAGGTAATTCAGTGCTCCATCCAGGGTACATGCAACGTGGTTTGGACCAGGTTGCATGTCTGTCTGCTTGTGTATGTCTGGGGAAGAGTGTGTGTGTGTGTGTGTGTGTGTGTGTGCACGTGCATATGTGTGTGTGTGCACCCGTGCATTGCACGGTCTTCATTTGATTTAGCATTCCAGTTCAGGAGATGTTTACTCGTCCCCCTGTGTAGGAGTCATGGTGCTGGGCACAGAGGAAAAGATGAGATATACTCACTGCCTGAAGCATTCCCTGGGAAACGGAGGGTTCAGAGGTATGAAGAGGTCATGATGACAGAGTAAGAACCCTCAGAGCAGACTCAGAAGACCCTGTCCAGAGCCGGGCAGAGAGGGGACAGTGGGGCTGGACGGAAAGGCTGAGGAGCCATTCTCCCTGACGAGGAAGGACACACGGGAGTTCCGGGCTGAGAAGCACAAGGACAGGAGAACTCTGTGGGGCTGGGCATGGCTGGAGGGGACCGTGTGGAGCCAGGGAGTGGTGGCCGGAGCTGGAGGCTGGCAGAGACGGGCCAGACTGGCCCTGGGAGGCGAGGCTGAGCAGGTTGTTAGCTGAAAGCACAGGGACGGATGTCGTAGGAAGTGCCTCTCCTGGACAGGACAAGGGTGACCTTGGTCTCAAAGCCCTATGGTGCCTCATCTCAGGGGCCTCTCCTCTTGTCCCCTGTCTCAGCTACACTGCTCCTTCCAGGCCCACTGGGACCCTAGACTCTCTCTGTGGGTCTTTGGGCTGGCATCTCATCCTGGGCCACTCTCTTAGGTGGAGCCCCTTCTCCCACCCTGGCCCACCCTATCCCTGGTCCGCACAGTTCCGGGTCCTGCTCAGGGCTCGTTTCATAATTATTTCTTTGTGATTTGCTTGTTCAGCATCTGATCCCGTCTCTGCCATAAGCTCTGGAGGCAATGACCGTATGGCAGCAGCTGGCCCGCTGTGGGCCCTGCATCAATGTGTGTTGAGCGGATGCTCGGATGAACGCGCGAGGGGCGGGCCCGGAGACGGGGAGAGGCGGGTATTCCCAGCAGTGAGCATCTCTGCAGAAACCCAAATCTAGCCTGGATTTATTTCTAGTCCCAGGTTGTTGCATCGAGAAGTGGGGCCGAGGGCTTTGGGGCCTGCCTCTCTGAGGCTAGATGATGGAGTCAGTGACTCCTGGCGTGTAGTTAGGTTTTCACATTCCGAGGTGCTCGTGGGGAGGTGGGAGCTTCTCTCTGGGGTCCTCTCTGGGGATCCCCCTCTGTGCTGGGAGTTTTACTGTAGGGACCAAAGCACTAACGAATCTGCCAGAAAGGGATAGGCCAGCTGAGGATGGCCGGCTCCCCCGGATGCCCCGTAGAGACCCCTCCTCAGGGAGTTGCTCATCCAGGTACCACAACGGGAACCTTGGTCTACTCCTACTCCCCATTTCCCTTCCGACAACCAATGCTGCTCAGCTCACAAGAATCCAGACCAGCCCTAATGTCACCCTTTGTCCCTAGAGTCCCCTCCCTGCTTCCTTTTCTCCTCACTCTGCTTACCTCCCAGGAGCTTCTCAAAACATCCACCCCTCCACCCTCACGGCCCCAGGTCCGGTCTCAGCGCTGGGGGCATGGCCTCACGCATCAGCTCTCGCTGGCCTCTCTGCCTCCAGCCCCTGCAAACCTGCCTCCGTGTTGCTCACAGAGGCATCGTTCCAAAACATAATTTGTATCCTGTCACTTCCCTCCTTAAGACCTTCAGGGGCTCCCTGTTCCCCTGGAGATAAAGCCCAGGTTGTAGCCTGGCCCTTCCTTATCTGTTCTCTTGCCGCCATGCCGTTGCGCCAGACCTCTCTCTTCCTCATTTGCATCCTCTGGGCCAGCCACGGTGAACCATGTGATGCTTCCAGAACAGTCCCAGCTTCCACCCTGTGGCAGACACGACTTCTCTACTCAGAACCTTCTTCCTTCCCTATCCTGGCGTTCCTCCCTGGAGTCACTTCCAACGTTGCCTCCTCCAGGAGGCCTTCCCTGATCCACTCCCCGGCCCCCCACTTCCAGACTGGTTAGGCCCAGGAGTCCCCTGTGCTGCTGCCCTCACGGTGCCAGCCCTTGTGTTGCACGTGCCCGCCCCCATCTGCCCACCTCTCCCTCACCCAGTAGGCTGTGAGGCTCCGAGGGAGGGCCTGTGCTTCATTCACAGCCCTGTGTTCCCTGACAGGCTTTTAGGAAATGACTGGCTTCCAGCTGCAGAGGTTACCAAGATTCAGGACAGGTTGGTTCAAATGGCCTCTTCTCACCCTAGTTCCGGGGCTACGGAACATGTGGAAGGAGTTAGACTCGCTCAGCAAAGCCCCTCGGGTGGGTGGCACTTCTGGCGTCCTTCTCAGCGCCAGACCCTTGTCTCTGGCAGTGACATAGGGCACCCTGCCCAGCGCCTACATGCCACACTCTTCCCTACACTTCTTGTGCACGACGACCACCTTGGGGCTTGGACTCGACCATCAGAGACGCTGGGGTGATTGGTCTGGGGCAGGTCCAGAGCATCAGCATTATTTAAAACACTGCCCAGGTGATTCTAAGAATGGGTAGCCAGCTTGAGAGCCACTCACACCTAGTCATGCTACAGTGGCGGTCCTCGTCCCTGGTTGTGCGTTACAATCACCCAGAGAGTTCGTAAGATTGCCCATGTCCTGGACCCACCGTCCCTGACCCAATACAGCAGAATCCTGGCCTCAGCACTGATTCCTACAGGATCTTCCCTCCCGCCCTCCTCCCCTCCCTCCTTCTCTCTTCTTGTTCCAGAAACACTTGTTGTGCTTAACCGGTCCAGCTCTGGGACCGCTATGGTAAATCACACCCTGCCCCTCCTAGATGGGGGCTGTTCACTCAGGGACATTAGGAAGGGAAGGGCCTCCGTCCCCTTAAGGGGAACGTGTCCCATGGGCAGGTGTGCTGGGCACCGCTCCAGCTCCCGGTGCTTCCTCTTCCTCACCGACCTGCTGCTGACTTGGGGACGTGCATGATGGGCTAGGCAAAGAGACTCTCTCTGCCCAGTCAGGGCTTGGGATCGCACATGGTCACATTAGGATGGGGGCTTCCTGGGGGCTCCCCAAGACCCCGCATCAGGTTAGCAGTGGTGGCGGGGGGGGGGGGTGCTGCACCTTGCCACGCATGACGTCTACAGCTGCCCTTTGTGGGTGGCTGCGTCTGCAAGCATGTCTGGGTCTGTCTCACGCGCAGCTCTGGTGAGGGGATGCTAGCAGGACCTTAAGGTCCTTTTGAGGGACAGAATCAACCTGAACTCTGGGCATGTGTTTTTCAATCGGGGTAAAATTCGCATACAATATTAACTGAAGCAAAGAACTCGGGGTCATTCAATGCATTCACAGTATTGGGCAAACTACCACCTCTCCCTAGTTCCAAAACATTTTCGTCACCCCAGAAGGAAGCTCGGTTCCCATGAGCTGTCACTTGCCACTCCCCTTACCCCCAGGCCCCGGCAACCACCGGTCTGCATTCCGTCTCTATGTGTATGGACAGACGATGTGCTTCTTCATCCATCACTTGATGGACATTGGGGCTGTTTCTGCCTTTGGCTATTGGGAAATCTGGGCATTGAAAATTCTTTCCGTCTACTTCACACATCGGCTGACTAGGTATTCCTAGGTCCTTAACATTAGCTAGTGGCCTTGTACTCATCAAGTACTATCTTCAGAGTGTATAAGGGGGTGTATGCGGGTTTGGGGCATCTCTCGCTTGTTCCAGGTTCCAGCCTCTGCTGGTATCTCCAGCTCTCTCCACATCTTACCCGAGTGATTCTGGTCTGATCTCTGCGCTCCCCCACGCCAGCCTTGGGCAGGAGGCTGCTGAGGGTTCAGCGTGCACCCGGAGGGGGTGCACAGTGCCCTGTGCTGACGAGAGTTTAGAAGCGACTTTCACATGTCACCATCTAGAGCTACCTTTTCCTCCATCCTTTCACCACTTCTGACATCAGATGTGCGGTGGTGTTCCCACACCAAGTAATTCTCCAATTCTCGGTGGATGCTGAGTAGACGTCCTAGAATTTAGCTGGACTCTGACGCTGGCTGCTGGAGTTAGTGCAGACCTCCCCCCCCCCCCCCGACCAAGGTTAAGGGCTCAGTCCCACAAGGCTGCCCCAGTTCAGATGTGGGTCCCAAGTCCCAGGTTGCATCTGTACTCCTCACTGACTCGCTGTTCACTGGGGGCTCCTACAACCTCCTCTCCGGTTTTGATAATTTGCTAGAACAGCTTACAGAACTCACTAAAGTGTTTTACTTAGTATTACTGATTTGTTACGAAGGACACAAACGAACAGCCCCCAGAGGAGATACACAGGGCAAAGTCTGGAAGGGTCCTGAGCACAGGGCATCTGTCCCCGTATAGAATACAGGATGAGTCGCACTCCCCCCATATGGACGCGTTCTTGTTCACCAACATGGACGTTCTCTGAATCTCTTCAGTCAAGACTTTTATAGAGGTTTCATTACATAGGCGTTATTGATGAACTCACTGGCCATCAGTGATTGAACTCAATCTCTCCCCTCCCCCGGAGGTGAGGGGATGGGGTCGAAAGTTCCAACCCTCTAATCACTTGGTCGGCTCCCTGGCAACTGACCCGTATCCGTAGGGATTTTCCAAAAGTCCCGTCATTAACATAAACTCAGGTGTGGTCGAAAGGGACTTGTTATGAATCCTAAAAAACACTCATCTTTATGGATCTGGGTTATTTCAGGAACTGGGCACAAAACCCAAATATTAGAACAGAAGATGCTTCTAGTACTCTATCATTTAGGAAATTACAAGGGTTTTAGGAGTTCTGTGCCAGGAACTGGGAACAAGACCCAACTATATATTTTTCTTATATCATCATAGCACACTGTCCTAAAACTTTATATACACATGCAGCCACATAGACTTCCATCCCCTTTGTCCTTCCTGGTTTGGGAAGGAGATAGGATTGGGGACCCCTTAGGTTGATTTGATTTTTATCCTGAATCAAAGAAATCTTCTCTCCGTGAGAGGAATTCTGCCCTATTTCTGGGCCAACTGACTCAAAAGGCCACCAGCTTTTAAAAATAACGGGGCACCTGGGTGGCTCAGTCGGTTAAGCGTCCGACTTCAGCTCAGGTCACGATCTCGCGGTCCGTGAGTTCGAGCCCCGCGTCGGGCTCTGGGCTGATGGCTCAGAGCCTGGAGCCTGCTTCCGATTCTGTGTCTCCCTCTCTCTCTGCCCTTCCCCTGTTCATGCTCTGTCTCTCTCTGTCTCAAAAATAAACGTTAAAAAAAAAAAATTTAAAAATAACATGAAAAAACATTCTGCTTGTGACACTAGGCACCCAATGTCGTGGGGGTTACCCTACCACTTTGTAAACGGAGTGGGATGGGGTCAGCGCAAGCCTGGAGGGAACCCCGAAAGTAGACATTTACTCCTTTCTGATAAATCCTCATGGTGCCTTCAGTCTGTTTAGCGTTGTGTTATTTTTTTTAAAGCTTGCTTGTAGATAATGGTTAGGAGCTGGGCTTTCAGTGTGAGTAATTTAGAGACCGTTAGATGCTTCTGAGCAGAGAAGGGATGTGCCCTGACTTAGATTTTGAAAGGACCTCTCAGGTTGCTGTGCATGACTGTGTCGCCTGGGTCGAGGAGGCTGCTAGTCAGGGGCTGCTTTGGAACTGCACGCGAGAGAATTGTTGCTGGCTTGGCCGGGTTGGAGATGGCCGGGGTGGTAAGAAGCTGTCGGATTACGGGTATGTTGGAAGGCAGAAACAGTAAGTTCCGCTGTAGATTGGATGTCGAATATGAGAAAAGGAGTCAAGGATGACTCCCAGAGTTTTGGCCTGAGTGGAGCTGGGGAAAAAAGGCAGGAGGAGCAGGGGGTTGGTTTGGTAATGCGTCCACGGTGTGTCTGTGGTGCCTATGGCATGTCCAAGTGGAGGTGGAAGAGGCCGTTGTGTCTGAGATGGGAATTCAGTAGTGGTAGGGAGGGTGGTGGTGGTGGAAGGCGGGAGCGCCAGAAGGGACAGGTGGCTTAAGGATCACCACCCCCCTAACCCTCCGTGCACGTGCACACAATTAACAGGAAAAGTAAACGGGGAGAATCACGCTTGGGCCGAGAAGGGGCTTCGGAGAGTATCTAGCAGACGGGGGAAACTGAGGCCCAAAGAGTACAGGCGCTTTTCTCCAGGTCACCCTGCAGGTTAGTGACGGAGTGAGACAGAGCGCGTTCTCTGGGCCCCAGGCCCCTGCTCTTTCTGAGCACGTGGCCTACAGCTCCAGAATTCGAAGGCGGCTGTGTGGTGGACAGAAGGCAGGGTGGGCTGAGGCTGGATGACTCCCAGTTTTGTGTTCCTCCAGGTCACCATTCTCGTCAGCCTGGCCCTCGCTTTCCTCGCCTGCATCGTGTTCCTGGTGGTTTACAAAGCCTTCACCTATGACCACAGCTGCCCAGAGGGATTTGTCTATAAGGTAAGGGGCTTCTGGCAGGTGAGTGGCCCCCAGGTGACTGCCAGCTTCAGTCAGAGGGTTAATCAAGCTCACCCAAATTCAGGCAACCTCCCTGCAGACTGTTTAAAATGGAAGATGCGTCACACAAGGAGTTTCACGAAGGACTTGGCTTCCTTCCGGCAGGCCGTAGAGTTCTTCCTCCCAGATAGTGCTCTCCAGAGTCAGGAGTCTGGAGGTGGTCCAACTTTGGGGTGCAGGCCGGCGGTCAGGGAGAGCTCACTCCTGCTTGAGATAGGCTGGTCCCTCTACAGAAAGCTCGGCCCTGGCACCAGTCTTCCCGGTTTGATGTCTGATTCCCAGGTCCCGTGGTGGCCCCGTAGAGATGTGAGCACAGGGGGTGGGTGCTTTTGAGGTCTCCCTGAGTCCTACTGGTGGGCCCTTTGCCCTGCACCCCGCTCTGGGCTCCTTCCCTTGAAAAACCAAACCAGCTACGTGGCTTTAGGGCATCTCCTCGCCCCTCTGAGCCTCAGTTCTCTTGCCTGCAAAATGGGCTCTGGGAATACCTGCCCCCAGGATTTTTGTGAGGCCTTAAAGGAGAGAATTTAGGTAAAACCAGTTAGCAAAGGACCTGTTAGATGATGGGCTCTCGACAAATATTAGTTACACTAAAGACAGAATCTGCTTTACAGCAAAATCAGGTGATAGAAATATTTATAAATTGCCATTTACCGAGTACCTATTATAAGTCACACCCTTTCTTAGCTATTTGCATAAACATTACCTGAGTTGTAATGTGGCCTGGCCCAGGCCAGGTGACATCGCTTGCCCTCTGGCTGAGAACCCTATGTGGCGATGGCCCCCAGATGGGGGGACCCCGGCGTAGGTTGGGTTGGAAGCAGTCTGCTGAGCTCCCCCTGACTCTGTGTCTCTCATCCTCAGCACAAGCGCTGTATCCCGGCCTCTCTGGATGCTTACTACTCATCCCAGGACCCCAATTCCAGAAGCCGCTTCTACACGGTCATCAGCCACTACAGTGTGGCCAAGCAGAGCACTGCTCGGGCCATCGGGCCATGGCTGTCGGCGGCTGCTGTCATCCATGAGCCCAAGCCGCCCAAGACCCAGGGCCATTAGAGGCCCACCCCCAGCCAGAATGGGGGGTGTGGAGGGGGACCCCCCATTGGCTAAGCCAAGCTCCAGTTACAAGACACCACTGTACTCCTGGGATATGGGGGTGGGGGCGGGGCCGGGGTGGGTAGGGGGGGGAACTCACCGAAAATATCGTGCACTGGAGTTGTCTGAATCGATATTTCTTTTTGTCTTTTGGTATTGTTGATTCGTCCCCAAGTCAGGATTATGTACAAAGGCATGTTTCGTGTTGATTGTTCCCATGTAAGATATTTTCAAAGCCACTGCTTATTACTTGTTAGGAAAATTTAAAAACAGGAAAGGAAACAAAATGAACAGAAAAAGAGTCAACTGGCTGGATCTGGAAGACGCTGACGGGCCGTAAAGAGCACAGACTCTGGGATTCTTAGCAGAGAAACTGTAGTTTCAGCATGGGGTTTGGAAGGTACTGAAAATGTGAGTGATGCAGGCTGGGGCTGTGTGGCTGGCCTCTGGTCTGCAGGAGAGGACTATGGGAAGTTAGCACCGGCCTAGCTGGAGAGAAGGGCTGATTTCGGCATTGGTAAGCCCGGAACACACACGACCCAAAGTAAGGAGCTCCCACCACTGGTGTGTTTGGCCAAATTAGCACAAAGTGTCCATATGGGAATCTAAGCTAGGGCTCGGGCTGACCCAGGGAGCCCGGGGATGGATACAAGCAAACTCTGAGCAGCAGGCAGACGTTCTCTGTCTTTTTCTAGTGTTTCTAGATCTACACGTGGGTACTGCCTATGTTTAAGAGACAGCAAGGGTGGAGAGGAGAAGAGAGGAGAGGAGAGGAGAGGAGAGGAGAGGAGAGGAGAGGAGAGGAGAGGCTGCGGGAAAAAAGAAGGCACAGGACAGGCAGATATAACATTCGGCCAACCTAGACCACATTTTAAAATTTGTGTTTGTTCTTCTTATGATAAGGGTCATAACCAGGAGCCTCAGGTGACAGCCAGGGAGACTTAAAGATGGGGGCTGCAGCAATGCCAAATCAGTCCTCAGAGAAGCTGAAAAATGTGGACCGTCTTTTGCCCACCTGTTGCACTGACAGCCGTTGGACAAGCACCCAAAGTCCCCGATCTAGTTTCAGAAGCTCCTGGCTAGGGGGGCAGCATCTGGCATTGGCCGGGCCTCCTGCTGCCTGGGACCACATCAGCCTGTGCCTACTCCCACCCAGCTCTCCTGCAAAGGGTTCCGGGAGGCCCATGCTGTGGGAGGTGGCTCCAGGGCCAGAACCGGCTGGGAGAGTTGGTTATTTGAGATGCAGTACCGTTTCCCCATGAAGCGGTGACAGGCCGTTTAACGGGCATTTTCTCCTGGCTTGCTATGTTGCCGAAATCTTCGTACCCAACAGCCGGGGAATAAGACTGGCGTAGCTCAAACTATCCTGCCAAACGCGATCATCTGACGTTCCTCCTCCCACCACATCCCCTCCAGTCACCTGTAAATTCATTTGTCATCGAAGCGGAATAACAAATTGTCCCTAGCAACACCGCTGAGCGCTTTATAATTTTGTGGTGTATTTTTGTCAGTAGGCAGCAGAGGCTGAAGTATTTTTTGGTGTAACTCTTGAACTTTTCTGACAGGAAACAAATAAAGATAGATGTGTCTGAAAAGTCTTGACCTCCCTTTGCAACTTTCTTTGTCTTCTGGCTCGGTGAGCCTGGTTGGGGGAGGGAAGATGCTGGGGGCAGAGTGGGCTCTGGGGGCAGAGTATCCTGTTAGGCCGGGGCTGGAAATGGGCTGTGGGGGGAAATCTCGGGCAGGCGGGCCCGGAAATGATGCTATGGTCAGAAGCTGGGGCTAAGAGATACACCTGGTCCCTTGTCTTACAGTGCAGCGTCCTTCACCCCCTCAGTATCAGCTGAGCACCCCTGGAGGGCCAGGCTGTGCCGGACACGGGGCATTCAATGACGAATGATGCATAGTCACTGCCCTGACGTCTGGAGACAGACCCGGACATGGACACAGATATGGCACAAGGCGAGTTAAAGGATGCCACTGAGATAATACCATTGGCTGTTAGCCAACAGCTTGAGGAAGAAGGTGATGAGCGATCACTGGGGTCCTTTGCCTAATTAGCTTTAGGGTTTATTATAACCACGGCAGGGAGGAGCTGGTGACCCCCATTTTACAGAGAAAGCGACTGAGGCTCGCTCCGAGGGATAAAGACCCTAGGGCCATAGCAGATGAGCTGAGATCCGAACCCAGGTGCGTGTGATTCCTTTGTCCCCGCCCCAGCCCGCTTTTGTAAGACCTTGAGCAGCCCTGTCAAGGTTATAGTTCATTCCCCCCAAAGTCAAGTCACAGCTATCACAAAAGCAAACTGGCTCATTCTCCGCTGGGGCTTGGCATCAGTGGGTAAGGTTAAGAACAGCCAACACGTGGGGCTCCTGGCTGGTTCACCTGGTAGAACATGCAAATCTTGACGTCAGGGCTGTCAGTTGGAGCCCCAAGTAGGGTGTCGAGATTACTTAAAAACAAAAAATCTTAAGGAAAAATAAAAGAATAGCCAGCACATGGATGCCCCTTGCTGCGTGCCGGGTGCTAAGCATGTCATATAACCCTCCACCAGCTCCATGAGGTAAGGACCCCCCATCGTTGATGTCACTGTCGCCATGCTGACATCATCCTCCCCACTTTGGGATGGAGGAATGTGGAGGCACGGAGCCGTGCAGCACCCTGTACCAGGCCATGGGGTTAAGAAATGACCGGGCCACGATTCTGACCCACAGGTTTTGGTACCGGGGTCTTAACCACGGTGCCCCTCGGCAGTAACTGCTCATCCCTGTACTTCGCTTGGTGGTTCATGGTTTGTGTTCACGGCTCTTCTCAAACTTGGATGACCAGATATTGGAGGGAGAGACCAGGATTGACTCTGGGCAGAGTTGGAAGCTGAGGCTCCCAGCCCATTGCTAACACTGGGGATTGGGGCCATTCATGCATGCCTGGTGGGATGGAGAAGGAAGATAGCAGGCCTCCTGCCTTTGGGGCTGCACAGGCTGCTGAGCTCCGGCATTAGACAACCCTACCTGCACCCACAGAGCCCTGGAATTCAGCCTCTGTTGAGGGCACCGTGAAGCCAGGGCAGGGATCTGGGCTGGCATCCCACTCATCGAGGCAGGCTGACCATATGGCCAACGTGTAAACACCCGCTATTTTTTTCAATTACACAAAGTCAACTGAAGACTTAATGAACACATGTTCAAACATTCTGTCATAAATGGATTTGCCACTCCATCGCCTCAAAAAATAAGCCAAAGTCATCTTTTCTCTGGAATGAAGAGACTGTGAGTGTGTGACTGGAAAGAAGGGAGAGGATGAGAGATAGGAGACGGGGGACAGACACTTCTGGTTTTAGGGGCAACCCTGGGGCCATGTGCTACTCTTGGTGGAGTCACAGCTTTCCCAACAGAACAAAAAGGAGGCTACCTAACTCCTCCCACAATACCTAAGGAATGGGGAGATTAGTTCTAGAACAGTTAACCAGAGGGGTTTGTCAGGGAAAAGCAGCTCTGGGTTTTGGAGGATGGGGTTTTGAGCACTGCTAGCTGATGGAGAGTTAGGGGAAGACAGGAAGTCATGATAAAACAGCACCTTGGTTCACAGAATAGCCTCCGTTTGTGGCTTTTGCACACTTTTTAACCTACTCACCGACATTGGGAACCGCTCCCTGGAGAGGCACACAGTTGACAGGAAGATAAGACAGAAGGGAAGGTGTGAAGAAAGGTGGAGGGGAGAGCGTGACAGTGTGGGTGTCAGTCAGGGGTCCTTGGGGGAACTGGCTCTAGAAGTAAGCCTTGAAGGACGAGTTGCATTTTGATGGTGAGAATTTATGAGTGTGGAGAGAAGACACCACTGAGCAGAGTGCTCCCCAGTAACAGGAAGAGCACCACAGAGGTGTAAGGGAGAGACAGCTCTGGGCTGCTCCTCACAAATGCTCCTGGGATGTCTCCTCCTTGCCTGTGCTGGATGCAAAGATTAAACACGCACAGGAAGTAGGGGCTGCTCCCCTGGGGCTCCCAACCCAGGCTGGGGGGGGGGGGAGGGGAAGGGACAGGCATGAAGAGACAATTGCTGCACCTTGGGGAGAGGCAGTGATGGCACCAGGATATTCCCAGCTGTCAGTCACTTCAGGAGACATTTAGGGAGACATACATTTTTCTGGAAAATCGAAAGACTACCTGTCAGAACTGCTGTTGATCAACTTATCCTGCTCCCCTCACCCCTACATTGTGTTCTAATCTGACTGGGGCATCACGTGGAAGGAAGAGGAGGAGGATGAGGAGGAGGAGGAGGAGGAGGAGAAGGAAGAGAGGAGGAGGAAGAAGAAGAAGAAGAAGAAGAAGAAGAAGAAGAAGAAGAAGAAGAAAGGGAAGGAGAAGAAGAAGAAAGAAATCCCTGACAATTTTTCCAAGAAGCACACATCACCGTCTCTTTAGAAAAATAGAGCTCCTGAACAGTTGAGGCGGGAAAAAAAAAGACTGGTTTCCATGGCAACATCAGTGTCGTTCCCCATAGATCAGACTCAAATCTGGCACAGCCGGGTGTTTATCTGATTCTGCCCTTTTGTCAGAAATGGTCTGTTTCTGAGAATCCAGACCCAGAGTTCATTAGTCAAAGTTGCCCTCAAAGATGGCCACCCCCTCTCCAGACACTCTCTACCTCTCTCTCTCTTCTCTCTTTGTCTTTCTCTGTCTCTGCCTCTCTGTCTCCTTCCAAGGGAAGGATGTCCAGAGGCTGTGGACTGAATTGCTGTAATTTATATTTCAACTCAAGGTCCCTGGTGAGTGCTGTGTTGGGTGTGGGTGGGCATGTGGCAGAGGGGAAATGGAGTCCCTGGGAGGGGCGCTGCCCTTCCTGGATCTGTGGCCTTCCTCCCTCTCATCTTCAGCCTCCCCATCGTTAAAATGGAGACAATAATGGTACCTAACTTAATTTGCCAGAACTCAATGAAATATTTAAAGATTTACCTATGAAGGGCATTCAACAAATTATAGCTACTTTATCTGGAATAACCTCCCCACTCAGCCTCAGTTCCCTCATTTGTAAATTGGAAATATTTATAAATAACCCCTCCCCCTAGAAGATTGCTATGGCTTAAAATAGGGCAGTTCCGTGAAGTGCCCATAACACAGAAATTGGTTACCTCCCACCTGCCCTTAGGAAGTTCATGGGCACCGCCCCCTCCTTCCAGGCATCCTTTACATGATCACCCCAGATGCCTTAACACAGACCACATGTCCTCATTTTCCTCATGTCTTCCAATAATTTTTTTATTAAAATGATTTTTGATGTTTATTTTATTTTTGAGAGCGAGGGAGAGAGAGAGAGAGGGCAAGTGGGGGAGGAGCAGAGAGAAAGGGAGACACAGAATCCAAAACAGGCTCCAGGCTCTAAAATGTCAGCACAGAGCCTGATGCAGGGCTTGAACTCATGAACCGTGAGACCATGACCTGAGCTGATGCTTAACTGACTGAGCCACCCAGGTGTCCCTCCGATAACTTTTAATTTATAAATTCAGTTACACAAATATATCATTTTAATGATAACATTAATTTAGGCAATTTTGATCAAACTCTTTACATGTATCAAGAAAAAAAATAACCATCCTACAGATTTTATTCAGATTTCACAAGTTTTCTACTAAAATTCTTTTTCTGTGCCAGGATATGTTCCGGCACCCCATGTGGTATTTAGTTGTACCTTAGCCTCCATTGATTTGTGACAGTTCCTCAGTCTTACTGTCTTTCACAACCTTGATACTTTGAAGACTGCGGGTCAGGTATTTTGTAGATTGTCCTTCACTTTGGGTTTGTCTGATGTTTTCCATGGTTACATGGAGAATATGGATTTGGGGGAAGGAGGGCACAGACGAAATCTCCTGTTTTCAGAGCAGCACATCAGGGGGTGGGTGATAGTGATCTTACTCCTGGTGATGTTAACCTTGACCTTCAAGTTTAGGTGGTATTTGTTTGGCAGGTTTCTCCACTGGGATGTTACTATCTTTCTCTTTAATTAGTAAAAATTTGGGGAAGGTACTTGGAGAATATACAAATACCCTGTATCTCCTTAAACTTGCACAAACTATTTTTAGCATTCATCAGTAGATCCTGCCTGCAGCAATTGCTACTAGAGTGTTCTAATAGTCATTTTTCATTTCCCTCATTTCTTCTACATTTATGAATTGGAAGTTTGTAAGAAAGGGTTGTTGTCCCTTCTTCTCATTGATTTGCTGATTCAATCCTTTATTTATATTATTATGGACTCAGATATTTATTTATACTTTGGGTTATCATCAAATACTATCATTATTGGGGCGCCTGGGTGGCTCCGTCGGTTGGGCGGCCGACTTCGGCTCAGGTCACGATCTCGCGGTCCGTGAGTTCGAGCCCCGCGTCGGGCTCTGGGCTGACGGCTCGGAGCCTGGAGCCTGTTTCGGATTCTGTGTCTCCCTCTCTCTCTGCCCCTCCCCGGCTCGCACTCTGCCTCTCTCTCTCTCTCTCTCAAAAATTAATAAACATTAAAAAATAATTTAAAAAAAATACTATCATTATTTATTTTACTGCTCAAATTGTTTCAGGTTTGTCTTTGGGAGTGCGTTCAGGTTAGCTCCCATGTTCTTATAATACTTTTTTTTTTTTTTGGTACTTCCTTATTTTCTGGCACCACGGATGTTCCAGGCCCATTGTGTGTTTTCCCTTTCCCAGATCTGGAATCAACCATGTTTCTTAGGAGCCCTTTGAAACCATGTTTCAAATCAACCAGGTTTCTTAGAACCATGTTTCTAAATACCACCCTCTTTGAGGAGTGGTATTTAGAAACCAAGACCTGGGTGTTGTGTGAGCTTATTGCTAGAGGGGTGTCATTGTTTCCAGACCTTCTCAGCAGGCAGGGTTTGGAAATCATAAATGTATCAAAAGTCATGTATACACCTCTGTCTCTGTCTCTTCTTGTCTATCTATGTATACACCTCTGTCTCTCTTTTTGTCTATCTATCATCTACCATTTGTCCATCTATAAAAATCAAACACGCATACATTTATTTTGCTAACTCTGTTTCTTTTTTTTTTTTAATTTTTTTTAACTTTTATTTATTTTTGAGACAGAGAGAGACAGAGCATGAACGGGGGAGGGGCAGAGAGAGGGAGACACAGAATCCGAAACAGGCTCCAGGCTCTGAGCCGTCAGCCCAGAGCCCGACTCGGGGCTCGAACTCACGGACCGCGAGATCGTGACCTGAGCCGAAGTCGGCCGCTCAACCGACTGAGCCACCCAGGCGCCCCTTGCTAACTCTGTTTCTAATGCAGAACCAAAGGGTTCATTCTAGCATCCCCCCTTCACTTGCTTGCTCGCTATCTCTGACAGTGGAAAATATGGTGTCATTAGCCACCACGTATCTACTTATTTATTTGTCTCTAGTATACAGGTAACTTCATTTTAGATACATGCATTTTTTGACACTTAGAATTTCTAACATCACTAGAGAGTTTTTGAATCGTTAACTTTGTGTTTGAGAGTATGTCACTTTCCTTTGTGTTTAATTGTAAAGACTCACAGATAGAGCCATTTGTTTTCTGAACGTTAACACTTTTGGAGGTCAATGCCTTGTGTTATATTTAAGCTCGGTTTCCCAAGGCCTCACCAGTGAACTTAAATGTCCTGAACACATGCCTCCATCTGCTCGTGGAGGATTCCAGCTCCTCTTAAAGACCTTCCTCCCTGGCCCTGGTGGAGTCTCACATGTGCTTGAGACCAGATGTGAACCTGCTGGGTTCTGCTGGTCTGCTGAGCCCCACGGATGCCCCAGACGTTCTTAGACACGGCTGGACAATGTCACAGATACCTTAGAGTCCATGTGGTTTCGTTTCCTCAGGCTCTGGTGAGGTAAGGGAAGACAGTGTTCCTTTGAATTTCACTCTATTACCAGGGGCCCAGCGCACGACTGCTTGTGCCTCTAGAGCCCTATAGAGCTTTCTTTGTTCCTTTATTGTACCCTCAGCATTCCTACCTCCTCTGTGCCTTACATGGGACCACTGTGTGAATCCACAGGGATTGCACTGAAAGACAAATGGGAGTAACATGCTTGGGTGGGAAGGAGATGACCACCACCCTAACTCCTCCTATCTGCACCTATGGCAGGCTGTCAATCAATTGCATCTCTCTTTCTCCCTGGGCCCTGTTGCAGCCAAGGAATCTCTCCTTATACCAGTTTTCCATACTTCCTCTATTGCTCAATTTGTTATTGTTGGTGACAGACATTGCTGGCTCTCTAAAACATGCCCTGACCCCATTGTAGAGCGTGGAGTTATCCCTAAGAGGGCCCTGACGGACTGAGGAGGGATCGTCTTTCCCAGCCCACCTTGTTTCCAAGCTTGATGGCAGACTAGTGTTCACCATTCAAATGTGAGTGAAAGTGATGTGTGCCACTTCTAGGTTGGCACGTAGAAGCAGGTGATGGGGCTTCTCTACTCTCTTCCCTCCCGTTCCCCCCTCCTCTGCAACATCTTGAAGCCAAGGACTCTCGGGCTTTGGAATAATGGAAGGAGCCTGGATTCCTGAATCTCCATGGGGAGGAGAGCCACCTGCCTCTACCGGGTTATTACATGAACGAAAACCAACTTTTATGATGTTATTAATGGAATTTTAGGTTTTATTATAGACAGCATTGTCCAGACCAATACGCAAAAGAAGTCCATTTTCCATCTGGACACCGTATCTTGTTTCAGGTTGATTGTAACCGTGGTTAGGCCTTACACGGGGCTGGGCTCATGACCAGCTCCGTGATCCTTCAGATGAGCAGTCTCCAGAAAACTCCTCAGCCTCCGACCTCTCTCACCCATCATGCACATTCTAGTTCATGCTTCAGGATGCAGTTCAGGCATCACTTGTTCTGTGGAGTCTTCCCATCTCTCCCAAACTGGGTTGAATCCTCCCCTGCATCACAGAGGTACACAATCTGTTTTTATGATCAAATGACTTGTCTGTGAACTCCTGGGCGGATGATTAAATCAATGGATGAAAAAAGTCTCTGTGTCAATTACTCCTCTAAGTGTCTGTCCCCGGTGCACATCTTCTCCCTGAGAATCACACTCACATACACCTCTTCCTGCTGATCTCTAACTGAATACCCTTGCCTGCACCTCAAACTCAGTATGTCCCTCAAAACCTTCATTGTATTTTACCCAAATACGCTTCACTTTTCACAGCCCTTGAACTGGGTGATGACTTCATCAACTACTTAGCTTTCCAGACTGGAAACCGAGGTATCACTTTAGAAGCGTCCTCCCCACCCCGCCTCCGCCGCCGCCCAAATCAACCAACATTTGGTCAGCTGCTAAGTTCTGCCCATTCCACTTTCAAAGTATGACTCGAGTATGCCCCTTCACCTGCCAGAACCTGAGATCATGACCTCCTCACCTCTTGTCGCACAGCCTCACTGTCTCCCTCCACCCTCTCAAGGGTTTGCATTGACCCTATCATTCACTTGCCTCCAGTCTCTTTTTGGCTCTTCCTGGCCCTCAGGATCAAATCCAGCCTCCGAAAGCCCATCGCAGTCTTAACCCTGGCTCCTCCTACCCCGTCGTGTCTTCTGTGGATGACCCGCCCTTCCTACCCACACTCAGTCCCACCAAACTGGCCCTCCGTGGATGGCACCCACAGCCTCAAATGCCCTTTCATCTGGGATAATGTTTTGATTTGATTTTTTTCCCCTTTCTCCATCCTCCTCACCACGCCTGAGTGAAACAGGCAATTGTCTTTGTGTTCATTGTGTGGGAAAGGGATATAGCAGGGAGTAAAGCAGAAAGTGCCTTCCTGACCTTCTTGCTTTTGTTTCCAAAATCTATACCGCCGAGGGGAGATAGTTCCTGCATACAGATGAAGTGTCTTGAAGAAACATGGAGCAAGATTTGTCTTATTCCAGAAAAAAAGGATCCTCTGAGCTGAAGGGAGCAGACGATAGAGGAGATAGTTCTGTGGGTCATGGAGAGGAGGGAGCCCTGCATACCGCTTACCCCCACCAAGGGTGACCCCCTCCCAGAGGAATGGCTATGGTGGCACGTCCAAGAGGATGGATGGGCCTCCAAAGACTGGAGGCAGCTCAGAAGACGCCTGAAAGAGGCCATGGAGACAGGCACACATGCTGCTAAGAGATGCCTAAGATTCCAGAACCAAATGCCTCAAAGGACTGAGGTTATGTCTCTTGCTAGCCTAGCAGACTGGGGGCTCAGATAAGAATGTAACTGAGTTTGGGGGAAAAAAAGAGGGAGATCTTGTCCACTTGAATTTACAGAGTGAAGTTCACACTCTTTTTAAACAATTTTTTAAAATAGTTATTGATTTATTTTGAAAGACAGCAAGCAGGGAAGACACAGAGAGAGAGAGAGAGAGAGAGAGAGAGAGAATCTCAAGCAGGCCCCATGCTGCCAGCACAGAGCCCAGTGTGGGGCTTGTACCCATGAACCATGAGATCATGACCTGAGCCGAAATCAGGAGCCAGACGCTAAACCAGCTAAGCCACTCAGGTGCCCCAAGGTTCGCGCTCCTTCTGCCCTTCTCACCATTTCCATCTCTTCAGTGTTTACGTGCTCACTCTGCAGGAGATTTTCTCCGAGTTAGCCTGTCTCCTGGGCCCTCACTGCATCTTGTCTATCCTTCTAGTGTATTACTTATTTTAGAATTGTTGATTCACTCCGTAGAATATGTGTTAGGTGTTATCATTATCATTTCAGTTTACGGATGAAGAAATGGAGGCTCAGAGAGGTAAAGATGGGGTTTGAACCTGCCCTGCTGCTCCAGCTCCTGGGTTCGGACCTTTGAACCTCTGTGTGTTGTCATTTGAGTCTGCCCTTGCCATCTGCCGTCCTCCACCCTCCTCACAGCCTCTGCCCTCTGGCTTGGAGGCTCCCGGGTCCTCTTCTCCTGCAGGACAGAGAGCGTCCACTGACTGTCTGTGGGGATGCGCTTTTCCCCTGGCAGCTTTTTTTATTTTTTATTTTTATGTTTTTAAATAGACGTCACGTCCAGCTCCGAGTGCAACACGGGGTTTGACCTCGCGACTGTGAGATCAAGACCTGAGCTGAGACCGGGAATCAGACACTTAACGGACTGAGCCACCCAGGCATCCCTCCCCCTGCAGCTTTAAACAAACACATGTGATTAGGAGGATGTATCTCTCCATGTTGGCAATTTATTCCCTTCTATGCAAATTGTCCAACTAATTGATAAAGAAAAAACAACGCAATTCGGACCAGTGAGCTTTTGAAAGAGAAAATGAAGGAGCTGTCAGCAAATCAGTGGCATCCAAATAGTCCTGGGCTTGAGTCTGAATCCCAGCTCCAATGGCTTCTGCTCTTGGGACCTCGGGCAGGTCATATCGCCAGTCTGAGTCTCACTTTCCTCATCTATGAAGGGAGCGTGCTAGTCCTTAACTTCACAGGGCTGCTGGGAAGGTCATTTAAGAAAGTATCCAAATGGTTTGGGAACTCCAAGATGCTATGGAAGGAGCAGTATGGGAGGGAAAAGTTCTTGACATGCAATTGCAGAAAAGCCCGTCAGGGGTCTTTGCATTCTCTTCAAGTCTATAGAGCATACGGTCAACACCGCCGGAAACTCAGGGAGTCGTGACCGTACTCAGGTCTTGTAGACTCTGTTGCGGCTGAAGTGTGTCCGCCACCAAAAAGGTATGCTGAAATCTCAGCCCTTGGCACCTCAGGATGCGTTATTAGGAAATAGGGTCCGTACAGAGGTAATCAAGTTCAAATGAGGTCATTAGGGGGCGCCTGGGTGGCTCCGTCGGTTAAGTGTCTGACTTCAGCTCAGGTCATGATCTCGCGGTCTGTGAGTTCGAGCCCCGCGTGGGGCTCTGTGCTGACAGCTCCGAGCTTGGAACCTGCTTCGGATTCTGTGTCTCCCTTGTTCTCTTCCCCTCCCCCCACTCATGCTCTGTCTCTGTCTCTGTCTCAAAAATAAATAAATATTAAAAAAAGAAAAAAAGCAGGCCCTGATCCTGTATGACTGGTGTCCTTCTCAAAAGGGGGAAATTTAGATGCAGAAACATGGGCGCAGGGAAAACACCTGGTGAAGACAGAGGAACAGAGTCATGCATCTGGAAACCAAAGCTGCCTGCAAAGCAGCAGAAGCCAGAGAGAGGCCTGGGCACCTTCTCTCTCATGGCCCTCAGAAGGCAACGACCTTGCCAGCTCCTTGACCTTAGACTTCTAGCTCCAGAGCGGTGATTTTCAGCCCCTCGGCCTGCGGTTTGGGTCAACAGCGGCCCTGGCCGACTCATCGAGGCCCCGGAGGCTGTGCTCTTTCTCTAAGCTGCACGCCACAACCGTTCACTGTGTGCTTGTTCTAATAAATGAACACGGGTTTGAGTAAATCTATCCGATTCAGCGTCAGTCCCCTGAGCCATGTGCCAGGTCTCTGCTAGGAACTGGGGAGCCAGTGACTCCTGAAATGCAGACCCCCACCACCTTCAAGGTGATAGCAACGGATGCCAAGCACAGCTCCAAAGCGATGCCCTCCATTCTTTTAAATTTCCCGCAACCACTGGGGCAGTGCCCAGGCCTGGAACAGCTGCTGGGGACTTGCAGAGGGGATCCCCCGGCCTCCGCCCCAGCCTCTGGTGTCAGGCGTTTCACAGCGTGGTGGTGGGGACAAGCACCCCCAGATACTAACAACCTCCTCGCGTCCACAGGCACACATCCACGGCCGCCAGCCCTGAACTGGCCAGGAGAAAGAACATAGGAGCGAAACGAAACTTCATTTGGACTGGATGAGCTGGCAACAAACTCTCTCGCTCACGTCTTTGCTGTTAGCTCTCCAACGCCTTTGCAATCAGGAGCTAGATAAAATAGCATCAGCAATTTGGGCTTGGCATCAGCAAAGGTACTTGGCACATAATTGCCTTTGGAAGGAACACGGAAGGAAAGCTTTTGAAGTCATTGTTGTGCTTTTAAAGTCATTGTTGTCATTTTCTCCCGAGTGAGAGGTGGTGCTTTTCATTAGTTGTTCTCTGACCCCTTTCCTCAGCAACCCCGGGGGAAGCCCGGTGGGGGCCCGGTTCAGGCCAGCCCTAGGCCTGGCCGGTCTCTTCCGCCCTTGCCTGGCGATGCCTGGCTGGCTGCTGCTGTAGGGTGAGAGCAGGCCTTTCCAAGGGAAGGACGAAAAGGGCGTTGGGGACTCAGCATTTGCCATTGGCTTGGGCTTCAGCCTGCAGCACCTTCTTACAACTCTGGGAAGAAAGCCTCTTTCAACTGAGGCCTGGAAGTTATGTATGCCCAAGAGGTGGGCCTGAGAGTCTGCTCCTCTGTGATAGGTCTGTCTTTGATCCAGGCCTATTAGACAGCTTTACTGTGGCCGATTGAATCTTTTGCAAATACATTTCTTTTTCCCAAAGCGAAGGGACAGTTTTGTTAGTTTTATTTTATTTTCTTTCCCTGCAACAATGAGGTAGGGAGAAGTCAACACGCCAGATTTCCTTCTCAGAAGGGCATGGTGTTTATGTGGAAGAAACACCTTGAGCAAGCAGCTTGGATGGATGACAGGTGACATTCCAAGACACAGGGCTTCAAAATATTTCACTCCAAGTCCCCTGAAAACAATAATAATTTAAAAAGCTTCGTTTTCCCCTGTACCTTTTCAGATTGATATGCAAATCACAAGTTTAAATAGTTGTAAAAGATGCCGCTTACTATTTATTGTATGCTAAGTATCTGCTTTAAATATATTTCCTTTGGAACCTTGAAGCTGCACATTTAAGCTTTTTCAGTTTTGAAAACCCGTCTGCTGCCTTGTCTAAATGGCAAGGCCATTTATTTAAACTATCAGCCAAAGCAAACTGTCAGGAAGCATCTGACTTCACCACTTCGTTAAAAAAACTGAACCCTGACACGATTGCCCTTCTGAACTCCAGTTCTAAGTTGGACAGACAGACACACAGAGAGAAAGACAGACAGGTAGATATACAGATGGAAATAGACCAATAAACAGTTGAATAAAGTCAAAAGGAAGCCCCGTAAGGAATTTCTTCACTGAAGGTCTTTGCTTTGCTAAGGGGCTCTCCCCCCTAGAGCTGTTCGTCTCAAATCTTTCCCTTTATTTGGGCCTGGCAACCTTGGCCCCCTGTGGCAAAGCATTACAGTACTAATTATGATGGAAGGGAAGCAAGCCTTTCTTCTGTTAGGTGCAGGACAGGGTTTTGTAAAAGGGGAGGTGGGAAAGGAGAACAGAGACCCTACAAGCTGGTGGGGAGCCCATTTTGGAAGTTTGTGCTTTTGCAAGCCGAAAATCTGGCAACCGGTTCCCTAAAGCACATCCAAATCTTTGTGCACTCCCAGGGCTCCGCTCCCCCAGTTGGAAGATTCCCAGCTAGTATAAGGAGAAAAAGGAATTGATGACAATTTGCGAAGAGGTTCACAGACGCATGGAGAGGGCTGGAGACCCCAACTCCGGGCTTAGCTCCCTGGCCAGCGCTCAAAACCATGTTGAAGGGAGTCCCGATAAGGAGGCCAAATGCAAGGATTCCATTCACGGCAACAGCTGTAGGGCAGGGAAGGAACGGAGAAGCAGTGTTGTAAGAGTCTCCTCTCTCAGCCCATACTATCCCCCCCCACCCCCCACCCGGTATGAAAAGAGTTCAGACATTTTCAGAGTTAAGAAAAGAATGCACTGGCATGACCGTTAAAATAGTCCACATTTGTAAGTCTTTTTGGTTCCAAGAAATGACTGTCTAAAGAATGGAGCCCTCTCTCTCTGAGCTCCGTCTTGTGTCCTGGTCAGAGTTTCGGGTTATTCGAGACAGACACGGAGGATCAAGGTTAGGCTGCATTATAATTTTTCTTAGAAGAGACATGTTTGTGATTTGGGAGGTACTTGTCCAGCCTCTGTCGCCCTGCCCCAGAATATTGCAAAGTCCTCCCAGTCAGTCACCTGCCTCCCGGTCGGTCTCGTTTTCTTCTTCCAGCCCGTCTTCCTCAGAGGCCACCAGAGCGATCTTCCTTTTTCGTAATCTTAAGAAATTGTTGGTGGGAATATACACTGATGCAACTACTTTGGAAAAAGTTATGGAAGTTTTTTTCTTTTTTAATGACACCGAAACATAACCCTACTGCGCGGTCGGCAATGGCCCTCTTCAATATGAAGGCACATGTCTACACAAAGACTCGTGTAAGACCCTCATAGCAGCATTTTCCACAATGGCCAAAACACGGGAAAGAGCCCAGATGTGCGTCAGTGGGAGACTGGGTAGCGGAACCGTGACGTCTCCACATGATGGAACACCACCAGGAAACCAAAGGAAGGAACGCTGGTCTATACAATAACGTCGATGAGAACCAGAAGCATGATAGTGTGTGAAAGTAGCTTCCCTCCGAGAGTACAGGCTATATGGGGCACCTGGGTGGCTCAGTCAGTTAAGTGTCCTGCTCTTGATGTTGGCTCAAGTCATGATCTCACAGTTTGCAAGTTCCAACACCATTAGCACATAGCCTGCTTGGGATTCTCGCTCTCTCTGCCCATCCCCCCACTCACCTGTGCCCTCTCTCTCCCTCAAAAAAAAAAAAAAAAAAAGAGTGCAGACTATCAGATTCATTTACATAAAGTTTTTCAACAGCCCAAACTAATCTGTAACGATAGAAGTTAAGACAGTGGGGGGAAGAAAAGAAAAAGAAAGCCTTTATAGCACTCATAGAAATAAACATATGATTTTTCTATTTATATCAATTAATGGGAAATATATTAATAAATATATAAATAGTGAAAAACCAAAACCAAACCAAACCAAACCAAACAAAACAAAAAGACAGTGGCTGCCCCTGAGGGTGGGTGGGTGTGGAGATCGAGGGGCAAGGAGCACGAGGAAGGTTCTGGGGTGATGTGAGTGTTCTGTCTTGACACTTGCTTGCGTTTCACAGGGGCGTCATTTGTCAAAATCGGTCAGCAGGTACTTGGAAGATTTGTGCATTTCGCTATATGAATGGCGAAGAGACAGACATGCCCACAGGAAGATCTACCTCACAATACATAAAAGAACTGTAAATGGGTATTGAACACTGGTTGATGACACGCATGCTGAAACGTTTAGGAGGGAGTGTACTTTGAAATGCATGAAAGCTAAGGTAGGATAGGGACCGGATGAAGGGTGGAGAGATACGTGATTAAGGAACCGCGGCCAAGTGCTGGTTACGTCTGGGTGGTGGGCGTGGCTCCTCCCCGTATGGGTCCTTTAAGGTAGGCTTGTCTCAAATGTCATTCTATGCCCAGGGCTCAGCACAGCGCCTGCTTTGAGCGGCTTCTCAGGCATTTTGCTCATTGGGTCACCATAACAATCTGATGAGGCATGGGTCACCCGAGGTTACAGATGAGAAAACAAAGTTTCACCTGTCAAGTCAGATAGTTGGTTAGAGGTAAGGCTGGGTTGCAGCCCGGGGCTCCGCCCCCAGCATGCATATTCTAATCATCTCCCTGAGCCCATTCTTTCAGAGGGCAGTAACTATTTTAAGTTCTGCTGGCCACCTCCAAAAGTGTTTCCTGTTCTCCAGCCAGGGACCACGAGGACTTCACAGAGGCTGGCTGACTTTGGTGTAGTAGCTTAGCGCCCTGACCTGCCACCTGCTCTTTCTCTCCTAAACATTTTGACTTTCAGACAGTGACTCTAACAGATTGACTTGTGTCCCCCACGAGTTCATGGGCTTAAGTCCTAACGCTTAGAATCTCAGAACGGGGGGCGCCTGGGTGGCGCAGTCGGTTAAGCGTCCGACTTCAGCCAGGTCACGATCTCGCGGTCCGTGAGTTCGAGCCGTCAGGCTCTGGGCTGATGGCTCGGAGCCTGGAGCCTGTTTCCGATTCTGTGTCTCCCTCTCTCTCTGCCCCTCCCCCGTTCATGCTCTGTCTCTCTCTGTCCCAAAAAAAAAAAAAAAAAAAAAAAAACAACAAAAACGTTGGAAAAAAAGAATCTCAGAACGGGACCTTATTCCGAAATAGGGTCTTCACCAATGACCAACTTACGAGGAGGTCATTTAAGGTGGGCTCTAATCCAAGGTGACTAGTTTCCCAATAAAGGTGGGAAATGCGGACACAGAGACACACATGCCCACAGGAAGATCGCCACGTGAACGTGCAACAGAGATCAGAAAGATGCGCCTACAAGTCTAGGAATGCCGAAGATTACCGGCAAATCGCCCAGAAGCCGGGAGTGAGGCGGGGAATACGTTCTTCCTCAGAGTCAACAGATGGAACCCACCCGCCTTGACCTCAGACTTCTGGCCTCCGGAACTACAAGACAATAAATTTCTGTGGCTTAAGCCACCCTTCTGTGGTATGTGGTTACAGCAGCCTTAGCAAACTCACATCGCATTCTTAGTCCCAGGCCATTTTATTCTGTGACTTGTTTTGAGAGCCATCTCTCACACGCACTCCAGGGTGCAATACTGTACGTTTAGCTGAGTCCTTAAAGACGATATGGCTTAGAAATATGCTCCCAGAGAAACTTGACTGATAGCGTAATGAGGGCCAAGGGAAAACCAGATTTAATTTATAGAGATGTATTTTCCAGGTGACCTTTCAGGGATCCATCTGTATATGATGTCCTCCCAGAAAGTTGCTGGGACTGAAAATGAAACTGCTTAATAAAACTACAAAATTGTCTCTACATTATGCTACATCTCAACGTGTCTGTGGAAAAAGTAGTTTGTGCTCATTTAAAACAATGAGGCTTAAAAGGTGAATGGCTTTTTTTCCCCCACCTAAAGGGAAAGGATAAGTCACATTCTTTTCCTCTGTCCTCTTTTGCTTCCTTCTTTCCCTTCCTCAGCCTAGCTCCTATAACATGTCCAGCCCTGTGCTAGCTGCTCGTGACGGTATATGGAAGACTCTGTCCACACAAGATTCATGTATCCATTCCCTGGTGCAAGAAAGCAGGCATTGAGCTCTGGACTACATTTCCCAGACCCCCTTGTTTCTAGGAAGGGTTCATATGATTGAGTTCTGGACAACAGAATATGGGAGGAAGTGATGTATGCCAATTTCCTGTGAGCTCGGTTCTAATTTTATTTTATTTTATTTTATTGTATTTTATTGTATTTATTTTATTTTATTGTATTTTATTGTATTTTATTTATTTTATTTTATTTTATTTTATTTTACTTTATTTTATTTTATTTAAATTTAAGTTAGTTAATATGTGGTGTAGTATTGGTTTCAGGAGTAGAGTTCAGTGATCCATCACTTACAAAAACACCCAGTGCTTATCCCAACAAGTAACCTCCTTAACACCCATCACCCATTTAGCCCATCCCCCCACCCGCCTCCCTACCAGCAACATTGTTTGTTCTTTGTATTGAAGAGTCTCTTATGGTTTGCCTCCCTCTCTGGTTTTATCCTATTTTTCTTCCCTTTCCCTATGTCCATCAGCGTGAGCTCAGTTCTTAATAAATTAGAACAACTGTCCCTTAACTTGCAGAGATACTTCACTTTGTTATGATGCTTTTAGTTGCAATGATCGGAAACCTATTATCAGACATAGATTAAGGAGAAATAAAAGAAAAAGCCTATCAGGGGACAGAGAAGGGATTCATTAAAACTCTGGCTTTTAAAAATACCGCTGATACAGGGAGGTGTTTTAGGAGATCGGAGAAAAGGTATTAAATAGCATTGAATCACGCTAAGAAAAGGTTACTGTTTTTGTATATCTCTATAAATCCTGATTACATTAATAAGGAAGTCTTGGGGTGCCTGGGTGGCTCTGTCGGTTGAGTGTCTGACTTCGGTTCAGGTTATCATCTTATGGTTCCTGAGTTCGAGCCCCTCATTGGGCTCTGTGCTGACATCTCAGAGCCTGGAGCCTGCTTTGGCAGTTCTGTATTTGCCTCTCTGTATTTGCCAGTTCTGTATTTGCCTCTCTCTCTCTCTGCCCTTCCCGCTTATATTCTGTCTCTCTCTCTCTCACTCTTAAAAATGAATAAAACATTAAAAAACAAACAATAAAAAAAAAAACAAATGACAGGCTGAGTAAAGATTTTTTGCCGTATTCCATTTCAGCCAATCACTGGAACATGTGCTATGTAAAGAAATCCTACAAACCAATGAAAGAAAATACAGAACTCAGGATATAGGGCAACGAGATGTACATTTCCTTCATAGACGGGGAATCCCAATGGCCGAGCCATATGCGAAGAAGGGCTCAGTCTCACCATCAATGGGGGAAACGGAAGTGAGAACAACACCATGACGATCAGTTTGTATGGATTAGTGCGGCAAACATCGGTAAGCGAGTAATTCCATTGTATGGATTAGTGCGGCAAACATCGGTAAGCGAGTAATTCCATTGTATGGATTAGTGCGGCAAACATCGGTAAACGAGTAATTCCAAGTGCTGGTGAGGATGTGGGCGACCAGAGCGCATGGGCTTAGAAACAAGAGCCCAGCTCGGCGGAGTCCTGGAGAGTGATCTGTAGCACGTAGCAAAGTTAAGGATGCCTGTGCCATGTGTTGGCAGTTAGTACGTCGCTGGGTATATAGCTCAGCTTGGTTCTTTCCAAGGTCTGCAGGGGAAACATGTACGAGGATAGTCGTTGCTAGGATCTGTGTGGAAGGGGAGGCGAGGATCTAAGGCAACCTGGGTGCCCATTAGGGGCAAACACAAGTCAGAAGCGCGGTGGGTGCACACTGCGAAATACTACACAGGAGCCAGGTGCCGCAAGACAGGTGCACATCCCGCTGCATGGAAAGATCTCCCTGCAATGAAACTGAGAGAGAGAAGGGAAACCCGATGGGGTTCACAGCACAATGCTATTTTTTTTTAACGTTTGTTTATTTTTGAGACAGAGAGAGACAGAGCCTGAACGGGGGAGGGTCAGAGAGAGGGAGACACAGAATCTGAAATAGGCTCCAGGCTCCGAGCTGCCAGCACAGAGCCCGACACGGGACTCGAACTCACGGACCGCGAGATCATGACCTGAGCCGAGGTCAGCCGCTTAACCGACTGAGCCACCCAGGCACCCCAGCACAATACTATTAATTTAAGTTGAAACGCGTTCCCTCCAAAGCAACATGACTTGGCTGGCAAGAATCAATGCACAGTTAAGGCCATATGAGACACATCAGACTGGGGGCCAAGAGGAGTAATGTTAACAAAGAATCGGGAGGAAAGACAGAAATGTAAAATAAAGAAAAAGTAAACAATCAGCAAGATGTCTGACCACTGGCCTGGGTGGTGTATAAGTTAGGTGGTGTATGGGACACGGCTGGGACAGAGGACCCAGTTAGGGCACCATGATAATAGTCCAGATGAAGGAAAAGAAGCCTTGAACTAAGTAAATAGGAAGGCTGGAGCGATGGCAACTGACTTTTTATGAATATAATTTATTGTCAAGTTGGCTTCCATACAACACCCAGTGCTCAGCCCAACAGGTGCCCTCCTCAATGCCCATCACCCACTTTCCCCTCTCCCCCAGCCCCCATCCACCCTCAGTTTGTTCTCAGTATTTAAGAGTCTCTTATGGTTTGCCTTCCTCCCTCCCTGTCTGTAACTCCCCCCCGCCTTCCGCCCCCCTGCCATGGTCTACTGTTAAGTTTCTTAGGATCCACATATGAGTGAAAACATATGATATCTGTCCTTCTCTGGCTGACTTATTTCACTCCGCATAATACCTTCCAGTTCCATCCACGTTGTTGCAAATGGCATGATTTCGTTCTTTCTCATTTATGGCAACTGATTTAAGAGAGATATGGGAGGAGGCAGAAATGATGGGGCATGTGACAAATTGGACGTGGGGGATGAGAGAGAGGGAAGAGTCTAGAATAGTTCTTTGTTTCCAGACACCTAAGTGAACTACCCTGGCCTTACTAGGACAGGGAAACCAGAAGGAGAACCAGGTTTGGAGTGAAAATAACGCGTTCCTTTCTGGTTGTCAATACATGATGGTCCACGACGAAGTGTCTAAATGTTTTATTATGGCTAAACATTTGGGCAGCACACGTGAACAGATTCCCTGCCTAATACTACACATGTTGCCGTACTAAATTAGCCTTAAAAAAAAATGTTTAGGATGACTTAGTAAAACAAATTTCTGGACTCGAGAAGAAAGAAAATAATATTTATACTCCAGTGAAGGTTGGAAATTGGACAGGCCCAGACCGACTAAGAGATTTTCATTTGAAGTTGAAACCAAAATGCCAGGGCTCATTTTTAAATCTTAGGGTTTGGGGCGCCTGGGTGGCGCAGTCGGTTAAGCGTCCGACTTCAGCCAGGTCACGATCTTGCGGTCTGTGAGTTCGAGCCCCGCGTCGGGCTCTGGGCTGATGGCTCGGAGCCTGTTTCTGATTCTGTGTCTCCCTCTCTCTCTGCCCCTCCCCCGCTCATGCTCTGTCTCTCTCTGTCCCAAAAATAAATAAAAAACGTTGAAAAAAAAATTAAAAAAAAAAATAAAATAAATCTTAGGGTTTGAGATTTGTGCAAAATATTTTATTCCCCGCGGACTCCAAATCGTGAAGAATAATATTTTAGAGCTTTCATAGTGTAATGCCTGAGTTTACTGAAGGAAATAAATGCTCATGCCGGTGATCAAAAGTTCAGTTCCCAAATTCCCAATCCATGCGGAAGTTGGCAACAGCCTGGGATGAGGGCTCGGGGGGGACATGAATTTGACCATTTGCAAGGAATCCCCCCCGCAAGAATTGCTTTGAGGAGGATTCATCCTTGGGTGATATCCTGGACTCCACAAGGGTCTTGCTAGATGTTGGCGGGTAGCAGAGAGGAAGTTGCGTGAGAAGCAGGGAAAGGGGGCTGAGCTCGCTGCTAAGAGGCCCAGGTTCCAGTTCTGCCACAAACCCCCGGGGGGGCCTGGGGCCAGGCACCTCCCACCTACTGTCCCTGAGTCTCATGTTGCCTCGTATACAGGATGAGCCTGTTCAACACTTGACTCCAGCCCTTTCTGCTGTACCCCAATCTTCTGCGTGCTACAGCTGTGTCCAAAATTCACTCCCATGTGCGCCGTCCGTTACGAAGACTTTCCTTGTCACGACCTCCTTGGATTCCTCGTCACGTATCCGTAAGGCAGAGCGTATAGGGCTACGGCTCACTTTCTAAGGGAAGAAAGTGTAAGGCACCCATCTTGCATTCTGGTGGGGGAAGACGGGCAGTGAGTATACAAACAAATGAATGAGGAAACGCGTGCTAAGGGTGAGTGCTAGGCTAGAAACCAAAAAAAAAAGTCTAGTATGGTGGCAAGTGGTCAGGAAGGGGTGACTCAGATAGTGGCTCAGGAAAGGGTTTTTAGACAAGGCTCAGAAAAGGGAAACCACGCCCCAGCGCGACACAGCTGAGAAGCAGGATGGCCAACTGCCTCTGTCTGACCGGGACTGTTCCAGTTGGAACTCTGTCATCCTCGACACAGCCCAGGGAGGCAGGTGCTGTTATCATTTTTGGCTTGTGGATTCCGAAACCGAGCCATGCAGAGGCCATGGGTCTTGCCTAGGGCCACTCGATTAATGAGAAGCAGGGTTGACTTTTGAACCCGGACAGTTGGGTTCCAGAGCCCACGCTCGCAGCTACTGAGCTGTGTTTGCAAAGGTGCAACAAGCTGTCTGGGACCTGTCTCAAGCCCCCAGCCCCCTCTGTGGGGGCCCTTTCTCCACGTACCAGGGGAAGCCCTCCAGCTGTTTTGGCTACTCCCGCCTGGGCATAGGACAGGATAGGACAGGTCAATGGAGACGATCACACAAGCATCTCTGGTCCACCCCCTCAAAGCCACTGCTGGGGTGGGTGAAAGGAGTCAGGCTCCAGCAGGGCTCGCGTCGTGAATTCTCTGGATGTTTGGAGAAGAGAATTTTCAGCCTCTCTTGCACCCAGCTGTCTCCAATTCGCGAAATTTATGAAGTTCCAAGATCTCACCAAACACACCTGTTTGTTTTGTCAGTCATTCATTCATTCACTCATCCGCTAAGTCACTCACTCGTCGATCGGTTATTTATTGAGCGCTTACTGTGTACCGGCCGTCATACAGAGGGCTTTGGAGACGTCATCTCGTGCAGTCCTCACAGCCCGCTTGTAGGTATCGGTATCTCCATTTACAGGTGCAGACGCGAGGGTTCGGGGGCTTAGAAGCTCATCCAGGGTGGTGGAGGTGGGGTTAATCCCCACCAATCCCCAGGTCTGCTTGACATGAGCACTTTCAATGAATGGGCCCTTGAGATAAACGGTGACCTGGCCCCAGCCCTCTGAGGATGGGACAGCAGGGAGAGGCGGTACCGCAGGCACAGCTACATATTTGCACAGCGGGGGTGATTCCCAGTGTGCTCGAAGAACTCTGCTGGGGCGGGGGTGATCTGGGGGGGGGGGTGCAGGATTGGGTTCAAGAGATCCTGACCATGAGCTTCCCTAAGCAGAGTGAGGCAGAGGACGTCTCTGATGGTCTCTGTGCTCCTCCCTGCCACGGGTTCCGTCAGCCCCCCTCCGGCTTTGCCCGTGACATGTCTTCTGTCTGGAATGCTCTTCTTCTCCCTTCCTCCCTTCCAGCCTGAGCCTCTTTCAATTTCAGTTACTTAATTCGCTCACACGCTCATACAGGCATTTGTTCAATAAAGATCTACCGAGCACCTCTGCTGTGTCAAAGTTCACCCACGTTTGGGCATGCAGCCATGAACAAGACAGACTGGGTTCCTGCCCTCAGGGAGCTTACATTCTAGCAGGGGGAAAGGGGACTCGACTTTTGGAGGAGGTATTAGAGGGTGCCTGGAGCTGGAGGAGGAGGGACCAGCCATGTGAAGAGCTAAGGGCAGGGCGTCTCAGAGAGGGGAACCACAGGTGTGGAGTTCCCCAACAAGAAGAGGCAGAGAGGGTTCTGGTAGCTGCAGAAGGCAGAATTCATTTACCCCCCCCTCCCCCCCACCCCCAGCCGAAAGAGAATTAACCAGCTCTCCATCTGTGTTCCCACAGCATTGTGCTTGCTTCGGTTGGAGTTTGTGCCATATGGTAATTATTGACTCAGGTCTCTTTCGTGTCTCTGTCTGCTGCCCCCACCCTCCCGCCCCACAGCCCTCGGAGTGCCTCTAGGTCAGGGACCATCTGTAACATGTGCTTGGTAATAGTTGCAAGCCTTACAAACCACACAAGGTCGTTGGGGAGATTAAGGATATCATCCATATGAAGCCTTTAGCACAGTTTCTGGAACTCATAAATGCTCAATAAACGTTAGTTGTTATTATTGATGGTAACCAAGTGTCTGCCCGCCCAGGTGCGACACAGACAAAGGATGAAAGGCCGTTTAAGAATGCCCAGGAACGAAGGAAACAGGTAAGCTGGGCCAGCAGTAAAGCCATTGAAAGGTCACCTCCGATGAGCGGGGGTTTCTGCTTTCAGGACAGTGTGCCTACTGTGAATCCCAGTCCACAAACCTGGTGCAAAAAAATACAGCCTTGCTTTCAGTCGTTTGTATCAATCCTATTTTGAGACTCCTTTCTAGAGTGGTAGGCGCAATCGATATTCCCTCACGTTTTCCTAGGGCGGTACCTAAGATCTGGAGAACTCAGATATTGCACAAGGATAAAGGAGATACTCCTCTGGTCTTTGCTAACAGCCATCAGGACTCAGGATTCCCCTCAATGGACCCTTGGTTAGCTGCCAACATGGGAAATTTATTTCTTCAATAAATATCCATCCATCATACGTGAAATGTCAGGTGCTGTCCTAAGTACTGGAGATACAGACATGAAAGAAACAAAGTCATACCCTCACATCAGGTACTCAGGTAGTGTTGGAGCTGGAATGAATGAAAGGAGTAGGTCCCATGTCAGCTGGAAACATTCCCAGTCATGCGCAAAGGCTTTGAGGTGGCCTGTGAGGTCGGAGGAACAGCCAGAAGGAGATGATGGGGGGATGAGGTCCAAGAGGGGCACAGGTAAGACCTTGCAGGTCACAGATGGAATCTGCATTCAGCACCAGGTGAGCTGAGCGCTTGCTTTAGGATTGTGAGCAGAAGGGGACTGTGTTTTTAAGGGATCACCCTGGCCGCCGTGGGCAGAAAGAACTATGGTGGGGTAAGGATGGAAGTCAGTTAGGAGACTATTGTAGGTCAGGTAAGAGATGGTGGTGGTTGGATCCAGGGTATGAGGAGGATGAGAGAAGTAACAGAAATAGGAATCCTGGTGAGACAATTCCTTTCGTACTCATGTTTTGAAAGATCAATGCAAGATTTGCTGATGGGGCGTGTGTGTGTGTGTGTGTGTGTGTGTGAGAGAGAGAGAGAGAGAGAGAGAGGAAGGGAGAGATAAGGGAGGCAGAAAGAGGGAGTTAAGGCTGCTTTCTTTCAGTTGTGATGAATCTGCCGGACCCCTGATTTGATGTCTCCTCATCGGATGCCTAAAAATTATTTCATTGCTTCCGCAGCCCCCAGTTCACCAGCACGTCCGTGTGAGGCTGTCCACAGCCTTGTTTCCAGGACACATGCATCCCTCTCCTGGGCTCCCTGTGGGAAGGGGCAGATGTTCTCTCTCTGGGATCCACAAACCTCTTAGGGATTTTGTCATCCTTATGGGGGGAGGGGGGCGGGCTCAGCCTGGAGAGAGATCAGGGCTCTTTCTTTAGGACCCAGCCAAGGTATCTTGTTTCTCCTCTCAGATCCTCTCTCCAGGGAGACACGTGCCCAGTCTGAAGAAATCAGTTCTGATCCGAGGGGGTAGCAAGCTACAAAGGAAAGGGAGACCTTGTTCCTGCAGCCTCATGTTTCCTCCCAAATATTTCGTCGGTGGGTGACACTTCCTTCTCCTGAGGGTTTGGGTTGTCAAAAGTTGGAAGCTAAAAACCAGCAGAAAGCCCCTTTTCTCTGCTTTAGGCACCCTGTTCTGTTCTTGAGGCAGGGGAGGGGAGGGGAGGGCCGGGAGCAGGGAAAGTGACAGGGGTGGGAGGTGGAGGGGGGTGGGGGTGGGGGTGGAGGGACGGATATCAGCTACAGAGTTTCCAAAGATTATCCAGCTGAGAAGCAAGAGGAGGAGTCTGGTTTGGATCTGAGCACACACGTTCTGAAGCGGCTATGCTCATCCACTTGGTTATTGGCTAAAATACCCTCCAGCGTTTTGCCACGAGGCTGTTGTGCTTTTCTGTTTTGGAAGAAAATAGACTGTTCGTGCCGCTGCCTCGGAGGAAGAGGTTGAAAAGGGTAGGAATCAAATGGTGAGGCGGCCGTAGACAGAGGTCTACGGGACTGAAGATTGAGAGCTTATTTAGGGTGAAGGCAGGCAGGCTGGTTCATTGTCCCTCGTATCTTTCCTTTTTTGGAGTATCCGAATTCCTGCGGGAAGAATGATACTCTGTAAAGTGAAAAGGCTGGAGTAGTAATAATATATAATTGATGAAAACAATGGTAAATAAGTAAAATGGATGATATGAGAACAGGCTTTTCGAGGGAAGAAAACTTAACAGACGAGCCTCCGTATCTTCCCCCGTTTGGAGCCTTTTAATACCGCCCTCGACCTTGACTTCCACACCGCGGCCGCCTTCCCTCTGTGCTTGGGGCGCAGGCAGAGGCACCAGAGGCTTAGCTGTCTCTCCTTTCTCTGCCCCCAATTTTGGTCCATAAACTCTGCACCAAGCTTCCTGCAAGGGCCACCCGGTTGGTTCCCTGGAGCCTATTTTGGGAGTCAGACAAGTGCATGCCAGCTGTGTCCTCCTCTACAATCCCAATTCCCCTGGAGCAACGTGGAGACGTCTCCCTGTCTAGGGGAGGGTCAGTAGAGGCCCGAGTCTGTGCTACCCCCCAAATGACCATTTAGACATGTCACTCTGATCCTAGCGTACCTGCTGCCTGCACACCGCTAGCCGGTGACCCCTTCCCCTTCCCCTTCTTTCCAAAGGAGATTTCTGGGGAACGTGAGCTTCCTTTAGTCAACCAGGGCCAAGTTGGCTTGGCCGGAGGAAGGGGAGATTCTGTGGGGGAATTGGAAAACAGACTAACCTAGCCCTGCCACATGCTAGTCACTCTGTCTCTATGAGCCTCTGTATTCTCACCTGTAAAATGGGGATAAAACTCTCTCCTTGAAAAGTCAGCTGTGAGGGTATAATGAGCCAATGCTTGCAAACCTTTGTAATTGGAAGGTGCCATTCAAAGGTGAGTTGTTACTCCTGAGAACGGGTTGATTAGTTCATGTGTTCATTTGTTTGCTTCTCCTGGATCAACCAATTACTTTAGAGGCTGAGCAGTGACCTCATGGGCATGGTGACCACTGCGGCTTCACCTTACCCCTTCCCTGTGTCTGACTGGTGGTCCAGACCTTTTCAATCTGCTGGGGAGTTCCTGGAAAGTGTATTTTCCACGGTAAGAAGGAGGCACGTGGCAGTAAACTCTTTGCTTCCTCCCACCGCTGCTCTCTGCCCTCTGTCTATGAACGCGGTCAAGTGAGGCCATGATGCCTGGTGCTGTGGCAGCCATCTTGCAACCATGAGAAGGACAAGAGAGTCAAAGAAGGACAGGAGAGTGATGTAGCTCGCTCACGTTGTGGAGTTGATACACCAACCCTGAGCCACTTACCTCCTGACTTCTTCCAATGCAACAGAAATAAATGGTCTTTGTGTGGGAGTCACAGCCAATGGGCTTTTCTGTCACTTCGGCTGAAGGCCACCCAGTTGCACGCTTGTTGTGAGTGATCTTGAGTGGCATCATTTTCAACTTCTCATTAGGCTCAAGTTCTTGTCCGTCCTTATAGCCAGCCCATCCTTCTGTGAGAGGTCCAAGAAGGAAGCAAAGAGAGACCTGCTGCTTTTTTCTTTTCTGCCTCTGTATGACCCTCACAAAAGCCTCGTCAGGTAAAAAAAAAAAAAACATCACGTCTACATGGCAGACTCCGGCCACACTTTCCTTCTTGTTGTACCTCAGACATCTTGCCAATGTCTGCCTCAAGATCTTTGTCCCTGTCGCCCTCTCGTCCAGTCACATGACCCTGCCTCGGTGCAAATAGAATCTATCTCCCTATGTGCCCGGGGAGGGTCTGGTGAGCATACAAGCCTGTCTTCTTCATGGTGGCCTTATGCCAACCCACCTTCACAGCGTTGACCCTCTGTGTTCTGCTGGGTGGGGACAACTCTGTTTTCTGGGTATATTTTTGAATGCAAGCACGGGACTCACTGTGAGGGCATGATTGGTCAACGAACTGAGACGGAGCAAACATGAGGTAATCAGACACTAAACTTGGAATGAAAATACAAGTCTAGAAGTTGATGTCACAGGGAACAGGATCCCACTCCTCCGTCTACCAACATGCGTCTTGCGAACATTTGTTGAGTATCCATGCTGCGCCCAGTGATGAAGAAATGGCCACGGGCCATCCACATGGTGGCATGAGCCCAAACGATGGATACGATAAGCTCAGTCTTCACTTCCTAGCGTGACGCTTGTGTGACAACGTCCCCTCTGACTCTCAGCTCTCTCATCTGTAAAATGAAGATAATCATACGTCACAATTCAGCAATCTTGCACACAAAGGCCCCTAGAGTAGTAGCTGTCTCTTGGGTGTTCAGTTACTGGCCTTTCCCTTTCATTTAAGAGTTTAGACTATCTGCTCTGGAATTCTCGTTTGGAATCCCAAGGTTTTGTAGCAAACCACAAGAGAGGGAGCAAAGCAGGTCAGAGTTTAGGTGTCCACAAACTCACTTTGCATTCACAAAAAGGGAAACAGTGTCTGAACCTAGGACTGAAGAAGGATTTAAGATCTTTGATGTTAACATAATCAGTATGGAAGAAAAAGGACGACTTGTTCTCTTTACTATTGACATTTAGGCAAAATTGGACTTGGCCACGAGAAAGAAGAACCCCGGAAGGTGAGCTCCAAGCTTGGTCCTTCTGAGCTGCACTACCGGAATATCACTGAGTGGGTGGCTTATTAGCAATAGTGACTTACTACTGACAATTCTGAAGGCTAGAAGGCCAAGTTCAAGGTGCTGGTATGGTCACTTTTTGGCAAAGGTGCATCGTGTGTGCCTTTTTGTTATGTTCTCATGAGGTGGAAGAGACAGGGATCTTTCTGGAGCTTTTATAAGGCACTCGTCTCATTCCTGAGGGCTCCACCCACTTGACGTAGGCAAAAGGCCTCACTTTCTAATACTATCATTTTGGGGGGTCAGGAATTCAACGTATGAATTTGGGGGAACACATTCAGACCACAGCAGGCAGCATGATTTTGCCCTTTGCTATTTTCTGCTCTTCCCCTCCTCTTAGTACCTGTTCCCCTTGAGGCTTCTGGGAGGTCAGTGATGTAAGGCAAGGAAATTGGCTTTTGATGTCAGAAGGACCGGGATTGATTCCTGGCTTTGCCTTACATGTGAAAACTTCTATAGATTTTTCACAGAAGTGGCCTTCCTGCCATCTGACCCCTTCACACTTCTGCCCAGAAGCTCTCAGAGCTCCCCACTGCTTTGACAATGAAATACACGGGTCCTGACCAGATTTCAGATACCGCTCCCTCTCCCCAGCCCCACCTGCCTCTCCCGGTGGAACCCCGGGAACCCTGTGCTCCAGAACGTATCCTACTACAAAGGCAACCTGTCATTCAACACTCGGGTCCTTTGTACCCACAGCTTCCTTGTCCACCTGGCTAACTCCTACTCATCCCTCAAGGCCCATTTCAAATCTCTCCCGAGGGAAGCCTTCCTCGACACCACTGAAGCAACATTCCTACCTCTTCTTGTTTTGTCCTTACTATTCCCTGCTCACCTGTTGTCACGGCACTGAGAGCACTGAACTGGGACCATGCCCAGACTTGTCTGTTGTTCCCCACCAATAGGAAGCTGCACGCGGGGTGCCTGGGTGGCTCAGTCGGTTGAGTGACCGACTTTGGCCCAGGTCATGATCTCACAGTCCGTGAGTTCAAGCCCCGCGTCGGGCTCCGTGCTGACGGCTCAGAGCCTGGAGCCTGCTTCGGATTCTGTGTCTCCCTCTCTCTCTCTCTCTCTCTCTCTCTCTCTGCTCTTCCCCCACTCATGCTCTGTCTCTGTCTCAGAAATAAATAAACATTAAAAAAAAATTAAAAAATAAATAAATAAATAAGAAGCTGCACTTACTCACCATTTATTTATAAATTCAGTCAATAGACGTGTATTCAATCTCTCATAGCCCAGGCCCCAGGCTGGCACCGAGAATCGGGTGGGAACAAGACAGACAAGGTGCCCGTTCTAGCAGGAAAGGACGGATAGTAGACAAATGGATAAGAAGCGTCTGATGGTGATAAGCACTGGAGAAAGAAATATTTCGGCAGGAGACAGAGTAGAGGGGTGGGGTGTGTTGAGAGACCTGGTTGTTTCTCAGTATCCCTCATAGAAGGCACTGGAATGCTTGTTGACAGACACAAGGAGGATGGGGAGGGAGGATGGGAGCACGTCCCTCTTTCTGATGCACGTGGCCTCGTGACTAGTGGCAAGTTCCTTAGTGGGGAGTCATGGACTTCAAGTGCGCTCCTGGTCAATATTTTTCCAGAATGAAAATTCTCAGGTTGGACCTGAGTCGTAATAAAGCTGACGGAACCTTCTCTTTCTCACCATAACCAGTGTGATTAACCCCCGGGTGGGAAGACCGAGGCACAGGTGCTGGAGGGGAGCAAATGTGGGCTCAATTTCAGAGAAAGCTCCGGAACGGTTAGCGTGACATCCTCATCATAATGGCAATTATGATAAAAATAACCCTCACCATCCGCATGCAGCTTGCCATTTCAAAATTACATCCACAGCCGATATCATCTTTGGATCTCTCCGCAGACCTGTGAGATCACAAGCCCTATTTATGGAAAAGGAAGCGGAAACCCAGAGGAGGGAAGCAGCCTTCCCAGGGTCACATGCTGAACTGGATGTCCAGCCCAGGGCTCTAATCCCAAAATCTGGGTTCCAGAAAGGGCCGTCTTGGGAAGCGGTAAGCTCTCCGTCAGGAGAGGTGTGCAGAGAGAGGCTGAGCTCCTCGGCGAGGAGACAGAAGAGGTGGGACACGTGGCTTCTTGTGCCCCTGCTCAGAGGCCGATCTTTTCAGCCTAAGACAGCACCGAGAATGTATCACCAGGCACTTAAAGCGTAGCCCCCCTTCCTTGCCTCCTGGAGATCAACCAAAAAGCAAGCCTGCCCTAACTGAGGGGTCCTTGAGCCTTCTGTGGGGTTAGGAGGAACGTCTGTGAAAAGCAGCCCACATTTTAGCAGCTGAACCCAAAGCCTTTGAATTTTCCAGTTTGATGTGCCTCACACAGATAATGGAATGTTAGTCTAGCACCTTCTGGCATCCTTGCACTGATAAGACCCAGGACAAAGGGTCAGAAGAGACGGGTGTCTTGGTACCCATTTGAGAGGCCACTATTTGGGTCCCAGCCACAGACAGCCACCTCTTGGGACATCTGGAATGGTGTTGGCGCAGGAACTGGTCAAACAGACGTGTCCAAGGAGGGTGTTGGGGGCAGTACTTTGAATCGGGAGAGCAGAGCCACGGAGGCGGCCCCTCTTCGGCTTCCCAGTACCGCGGACCATCGTGACATCTCAGTGAGGTGACATCTCAGCGAGGTGGGCACCAGTGCCCCCCGAGATAACTGAGTGGCACTTTCTCTCATGCCAGGGTCTTTGACCTTGCTCTGATCGGGAGGCCTTACCACAAATACAGGGCAGTGGACGGTGTGGGGATCGGGGAGCTTGTCAGCTGCCCCATGTGCTAACATCCCACAGCAAAACGGGACCCCTGGCTTCTGGGGGATCCTTGAGTCCCCATGTCCCTGAAGTGCAGGTAGGAGAGTGTTCTCAAGATGTCCAAAAGGAGTGCCTCTGACTTTAGGGCAGGCGTTCAGCTCCTGCCACAGCCAGCATTCGCCCTTCTGGAAGCTCTTGAGGTGGGAGGTGGGAGGTGGGAGGAGGGTGTCCACTCTCAAAGCTCCTCATCGCAGCGGCTGTTATGTCAGACAGAGCGGGTTTGTGTCCTGACCCCACTGCTGGCTCACTGGGGACCTTGGCCATAGCACTCTGCCCTCTGGGCTTCGGTTCCTTATCTGTCACCGGACCCAGCATTCTTACATGTGAGGATCTGTGTACGTTAGGCACTCAGCAGAATAAGAGCTTGGTCCTGAGAGTGGCTGCCTGTTATTATTACTGTCGTTCTTTATGATTATTGTGATTCCGGACCGTATCACTTGGAAGGAAAAGGCCGGGAATCACTAGGCTGAAACGCCTCCCTAACAAAGCAATGGCATTGACTTTCAGTGAACCCAGCAACCAGCTTCTTGTGGCAGGCGTAATCAGCCGGGTACGGGGCAAGCCTTTGATGTTTGGGTCTCACTTCAAGGTTTTGGAAATGAAAAAGAAACCTTTTATGAGAAATAAATAATAATAATAATAATAATAATAATAAATAGCTGCTATGTACTGAATGCTTAGTACATGCCAGGCCTTGTGCTAAACACTTTTTTTTTTTTTTTTAATTTTTTTTTTATTTTTGGGACAGAGAGAGACAGAGCATGAACGGGGGAGGGGCAGAGAGAGAGGGAGACACAGAATCGGAAACAGGCTCCAGGCTCCGAGCCATCGGCCCAGAGCCCGACGCGGGGCTCGAACTCACGGACCGCGAGATCGTGACCTGGCTGAAGTCGGACGCTTAACCGACTGCGCCACCCAGGCGCCCCTGTGCTAAACACTTTTTAATCATGAACTCATTTCATCTTTTCAACACCATGCACCTGTTGGTATCGAACCATCTTCTAGCCGAGGAAATGGCGGCAGAGTGAGGTGAAGAGATTGACTCCAGGATACTAGATTAGTTATCCATCGCTGTGTGACAAATTGCCTCCCCTTGTCCCGACTTGATGGCTGAAAACAAATGTCTACTATCTCAGTGTCTGTGGGGCAGGATGCCCAGACTGGATTAGCTGGCTGGTTCTAGGTCGGGTCTCTCCCGAGGCCATGATCAAGGTGTTGGCAGGTGCTTCCAGCATCTGAGGGACCGGCGGAGCAGGGGACCCACTTCCACGATGGCTCACTCACATGGCTGCTAGTAGGTGGCCTCATTGCCTCATCACAGGACCAGTGCTAGGACACTTGAGCATCCTCATCACACGACAGCGGTCTTTCTCCAGAATGAGTGACCCAAGACAGATGACAAGGCAAAGCTGGGGCACCTCTTAGGACCTGGTCTCAGAAGCCACGCCTTGTCATTTCCCCTTTATTTTTATTCCCCTATTTCTTAGAGCAAATCACCAGGTCCCTCCCACGTGCTGGAAGAGGGGCATTTGGTTCCAGCTTGAGAGGGACCGTCAAAGAATTTGTGCCCATGCCTTAAAACCACCGCAGTCACAGCACTGGCTAAGTTGCTTCACTGGGATGCGAGCCTAAGTCATCACGGTCCACAAGCCTGGGGTCCTTCTTCCTCTCCGGATCACGTCTACCCCTCCAGGACTAACGTGACACTGGTGGTCGGTCTCACTGGGGTAATTGAGGATTGAGTGATCTGAACGTGACTGGAGGGTCCAGAATCAGGGAAGGGCTGCCCCTGACCTAAAACCCAGGACGTGTTTTTCCTGGAAGACTGCTGGGTTGCAGTCACGAAGGTGCCCAGCTGTGCTCGGCTCATCTGTCACCAGCGAGAGGGGAGAAGCTCCGTCACCCATAGTCAAGAGGGAAGGGTGTGCCTGTGTGCGTGCATGTGTCTTTGGGGGTGAAGGTGTACTCTGTGTGTGTGTGTGTGTGTGTGTGTGTGTGTGCGTGCGTGTGATGAGCAGCAGACACGGGGACTAGATTGTGTGAGGCCTTGCAGGCCCTGGCTGCGTTTGGGCTTCGGCTTTGGTAGGTGGAGCCATATAGGGGTCAAAGCCAAGAGTGCCGTGCCGAGGTCCCATGGGGCCTTTGGAAGGAACTGCGTGGGGGAGTGTGGGCTACGCTGGGGTGAGGAAGCCATGGCCAGGACTGGGCTGGACATAAGAGTTGGGAGGACAGCAAGGGAAGGGAAAGGTTGCTGGGATTTTGTGACCCGTTGGCCTGGAGGTCGGGGAGGGAGGGGGGATGGGAAGGGCCCAGGATGGCAGTTACTTTATTAGACACTGCCTGGGGGCATCTGTGTCATCACTGAGAAGAAGGCCCAGGAGGAAAAAGATGAGAGAGAATGACGAGGCCAGCCCTGATCATCCCGAGTGAGGGGCCCACAGCTCACCTACGGGTGGGCCAGGAACGCTTGCCCATTTGGCTCTGGAGCCCTGTGGAAAGGTGAGGGTGGCGAGCAGGATCTAGGAGTCCCTCTGTGACATAGTCAAGGGCACGATCTTGAGGACACAGACTTGAACTTTGGATGGTAGTCCTCTCGGGGCCTCTGTGTCCTCAGCCGTGAGTGGGGGACAAACATTGCTCTCAAGACTGTGAACACGCAGCGCAAGGCAGAGAGTTCTGGCATACGGTTGGCACACAGCCAACCCCAAGCCCCCTCCTTGCTCCGGAAGGCCCCGGGGGATTGTGAGGGGGCAGGTCTCCCCGGAGAGAAGGAGGGAGCTAGAATTGGGGGCTGGGCCCCGCCTAGAGCCAGATTCTGGGCGTATCCCTTGATGCAGATGCTGATTTTGTCGCTAGGCAACTGAGCTGCGGCACAAATCTTCTGAGGCCGCTGTGCCCCTCAGCCCTCAACCCAGAGCTGCTGACGGTGGCTAATTTGCAACTGGCTGTAAGAACCGGGAGGGGCTCACCCGCAAGTCCAAGGGTATGTCAGGGCAGTGGGTGTTTATGTGCACGGTAGGGACAAAAAAGGCAGCGACGGGAAACAGTTTCCGTTTATCGAATGCTTGTCCTACACTCGCCTCTGTCCACGAATTAGCTCATTTAATTTGTATAACAGCCTCAAGATGCAGATTCTAACCAGTCCCACTTTACAGATGAGAAACGCAAAAGTTAGAGAGGGAGAGCAGCTTGCTCGAATCCACCCAAATGCTCAGCGGCGGGGCTGAGATTTGAACCCGGGTCCGTCTGATTCCAGGGCTCAAGAGAGGACGTGAGATTCAGCTTTGATTTCTCACCTGACTTATTTTCAGCACTCCCTGCTTCATCCACCGTCCCTGCAATTCCTTCTCTGCGAAGCAGCCAGAAATCACATCAAGTGCTCCTGCTACGGGCCCCCCGTGCTGCCCAGGGCCCCCAACACACTCCTGACATGAAATAGTATTGCTGTGTGTGGCCTCACGTGGCCCAGCCCTCCCACGGCATCGCTTCCCCTGCCCACTCATGCCTCCTGCTCCTTCTTCTTTGTGCGTGCCTCTTCTCGAAGCTTCATGTTCTGTTGCCTCAGAGCAGGTGACATCCCCCCTCCAGACCTCGGGAGTTCTTCCTCTTTCGGGTGTTAGCTTGAACCCTCTCCCCTCCCCAGCAGCCTTCCCCATGGCCAAGTGCAGGGCCCTTCTGCTCCCAGGTCACCCTGCTTACCCCTCTCTGCCACTCGCGTGACTCTTCTCCAGCAGGCCCTGGGATTTCCTAGCTTCCTCCCCACCTTGTCGACTCTAACACCTGACTCGACTACATAGGTTCCGAATGAATGAACGTCTGAAAGGTAGACGTTTGAATCTGTGAAACGACATTCCTGGGGTCTTTGGTCTCACGTTCATTTGGATTCATTGGTCTCAAGTTCATTTGGGAAAAAGCAGAGCATTGACGTTAATCTGCCTCTGTTTTGCGCCAGACTCCGTCCCTAGGTAAACACTCACGCCTCACGAGTGGCCCATTTTGCAGATAAGGAACCAGAGGCTCAGAGACAGGAAGCAACTTGCCCAAGACAGCACAGCTTATAACTAACAGCGCCGGGATCCCAGCTCGAGTCGATCTGGTCTCACAGCTCTGCTGTGAGGTTCCGGGTCTCTGAAGAGCGTTTGAAAAGAAGTGGCACAGAAAGTTGAGCCCTGACGTTTCCACACATCCACGGTGCTCTCGGACATCTTCCGCTCGGAGACGACACCTGCCAGAGAATGAAAAGGCCAACGGAGGGTGGGAGCAGAGGAGCGTGGAGAATAGCAGGGTGAGGGCCTACGGGCAAAACACAGCGAGGGCAGCCTTGCCCCGCATCCGGCCCGGCCCTCCCCGGGGACACGGGGAACACCCTGCGCCTCCCACCCACCGTGCTCAGCGGGACCCCAACCAAAATGCGCTGCGCAACGATGAGTCAATGGGCCTGGTGCCGCTGTCCTTGCCTCTGCACCCTCAGCGGCTCCGGGCACTCCGACCCTGCCACCCTAGCAGCGGGGCAGGGCCTCCCCGGCCGAGAAGGGGCCTCAGCCAGCCCTGGGCTGCAGCAGGTATTCTCAGAACGTGGAGCAGGAGCTGCCTGGAGCCTGGCGAAGCATCCGGAAGGCTCTGAGACAGAGCACTTAGAGGGGCTGTCTGTCCATGATGGTTTGCCTTCCAGCTACTTCTTGGCACACTCATGCCTGCCCCAGGGCCCTTGCTTTTGGATTCTTCCTGTAACACCCCATCCAGTCTTTGCACAGCTGGCATTCATGCCTCAGCACGTGTCATGGTAGCTGTGAGGACTTTCCTCTTCTAGTAACTGTTACATCACCCTATTTATTGGAATCTTCCTTATTGTCTTTGCTGTCCCCCCTCCCAACTATGATATAAGCTCTCTGAGAGTAGGAATAGGTCCTGGTTACAGCACCTAGGACAACATCAGGCACTATGCAGGCAGGGCTGATGTACTCTATAACCTCAGGGAGCATGATTCACATCATAGTCTATAGGAAGGATGCTCTGGAATAGTGCAGTGCACAACTTAGGCAATTGTATTTGGCAGCCCTGGGGATATATGCTAGTGAACAAGAAAGAAATAGTTCCCAATCTCAAAGACCCTCCAATTTAAGGGGCCGATTTCAACAAGCAGAGCCTTTTATAATAGTAAGTGCCGGTCACTAACAGACAGTTCACATTCATAAACCACATTTTTCTTAACAGAAGCCGCTGTCTTACAGATTAAGAAACTGAGGCTCAGAGAAGTCAAATGGTCTGCTTTAAGGTCACTTGTCTATCACTCATATGTGGAACTTGGGAAACTTAACAGGAGACTGTGGGGGAGGGGAAGGGGAAAAAATAGTCAAAAACAGAGAGGGAGGGAGGCAAACCATAAGAGACGCTTAAATACAGAGAACAAACTGAGGGTTGGTGAGGGGTGGGGGAGAGGGGACAAAGGATGATGGGCATTGAGGAGGGCGCTTGTCGGGATGAGCACTGGGTGTTGTCTGGAAGCGATGAGCCACAGAAATCTACCCCTGAAACCAAGAGCACACTTCACACACTGAATGTTAGCCAACTTGACAATAAATTATATTTAAATAAATAAATAAATAAATAAACAAAGGATTAAAAAAAAAAAAAAAAAGGCCACCTGTCTAATAAAGGACAGAGCCAGGACACGAACAGACTTCAATCTGGTGGCAGTCCTGGTCCTTCGAAACGCACAAGCTAGAGGGTCACTGTCCTCACAGAGCTCGCCATCGTCTCGGGGGAGGGGGGCGGCTAATCTTGACTGTGGAGTTTGCACGTGCCCATCGTG